>NC_142481.1:37655000-37971250 GCF_049115385.1 Moschus berezovskii | reverse complement strand
ACCTTCCCTTCCTGGGCCCCCAGTCGCAGTCTCACATCGCCTCTCAGCCCCTGAAATCTGAACTCCACCTCAGCTCCCAGTCCCCAAATCTCTACCACCCTCTCTCCATTTCTACAGGAATCATGCACACATCCCTTGCTCCCCTGTCCCCTAGAGGACTCCTTGGACCCTTCTCAGTCTAGCCTTCCGGAGGACCCCCACCCCCAGGGACTCCCTGTCGCCCTTCTCCAGCACTCTCCACCGCACCCCGCACAATCGAGTACCTGCATCAGCGCCTCTCTCCCAGATTGTCAGCTCCCCCAGCAGTCGGCCAGCTTCTTCCTCCCAGCCTCCTCACCACCCTCAAATCACCCAATACTTCCATCTTGCATCCCCCTGAGACTTTTCCAAATCCTATGGCCCGCCATCACCCCGCAGCACTCACCTCACAGCTCGTCAGTCTTATCACTGCCCTGTTGGAATCACAAACCGCAGGCCTCCATAAGCTGTGCCAGGCAAGCATGCAGAGGTCGCCTAGGGCCTCCCCACAGGTGGAACTCTGTCACCCCTCTGATTTTCTGGTCTGCACCCTTTAACACCAGTGGTTTGCAGAGTGAAGGGTCAGCATCAACATCACTTTGAAACTTGTTCGAAAAGCAAATTCCCTACCCCAGCCCAGACCTGTGAAATCAGGATCTCTAGGCTTAGTGCCCAGAAATCTGCGTTTTAACAAGCCCCTAGGTGACTCGGATGCACGTTAAACACTGCTTTACACCAAGTACACAAAACAAAACAAGAGGCCACACCTGAACAGCTGAAATCCTTAAACATGAAAATGCTTCCCAGTCTAACCCTTGACCAGGTTTTCTCTGAGCGGAGAGCCCAAGGCATTGAGGGTCCAAGAACCACAGCGCTCACTCATGGATCCCATGCCCCTGCCTTCTAATCACTGGGCCTCAGTCTAAATCTGGCCCATGGGACTTCTTAGGGGGCTGCTTCCCTTCCCCTGAATACCTTGTAGGGTGGTCACTCTCATGCCAGTGGCCACCAAGGGAGCCCCAAGGGCTCCTAGCAGCCTCCACCCTGGTCAGGAGCTAACCAGTCCCATGCTGCCAGGGGGAGGAGGGGACCACGCTCATCTTGTCCTTGCTGGCTAAGCTGGCCTGGGTCTCGACCTCCTCCTGACCTCCATATGCGTCTTTCAAACTTGACCCCACCTGCTTTGCTTCAAACCACAGCTCGTAAAGCTTCCAGCACTTGATTCATCACGGCAAACTCTTTTTACCACCAGTAACCTTTGGAGGGGCCTTCCCTGGTGGCTCAATGGTTAAGAACCTGCCAATGCAAGAGATGTGGGTTCGACCCCTGGGTTGGGAAGATCCCCTGGAGAAGGAAATGGCAACCCACTCCAGTATTCTTGTCTGGGAAATCCCGTGGACAGAGGAGACTGGAGGAGTCCATGGGGTCACAAGGGTCAAATACAACTGAGCGACTAAACAACAAAAAACCTTTGGAGGAGTTTTGGCCAGCAATAACCATCAAGAGAGTTTTCATAATAAAAAGGCATCTTTTCTAGACTAGGGTTTCTCAAACTTCTTCCTTCTCTCATTCTCTTAATTTTTCCCCAATCCACTCTCTGTCTGCAGTACTGTCACCTATTTTTTTTTAAATTAAACTTTTTTATTTTGAGATATTTGAAGATTCACATGCAGTTATAAGTTATGGAGAGAATCCATGTGGCTTTACCTAGTTTCATGATATCTTGCAAAACTGAGAACAGTATCACAACTAGCATGTTCAAGGTACAGAACATTTTCATCACACAAGATCCCCCCTGTTGGGCTTTTACAGCCAAACCCACTTCCCTTCCCACCTTGCCCCCTTTAACCCTGGCAACCACTAATCTGTTCTCTATTTCTATACGTTGGTCCTTTCCAGAATGTTGTAAAATCAGAATTGTAAGTATGTAATCTTTGGGGATTGGTTTTTTTTTTTTTTCACTCAGTGTAATTCTTTGGGGAACCACCCAGGCTGTTTCCTGTATTAATACTTTGTCTTTTTCATTGCCAAATAATATTCCACGGTATGGATGTGCTACAGTTCATTTGTTTGTACACCCACTGAAGGATGTCTGGTCCAGTTTTTGACTGTGATGAATAAAGTTGCTATAATCATTCATGTATAGGTTTTTGTGTGAATATAAATCTTTACTGCTCTGGGACAAATGCCTAGGAGCACAACTACTGAGTCTTATGGCAATTGTATGTTTAATTTAAACTGCTGCACGTTTTTCCAGAGTGGCTGTACCATTTTACATCCCCACTGCTGCTGCTGCTGCTGCTGCTAAGTCGCATCAGTCATGTCCAACTCTGTGCGACCCCATAGACAGCAGCCCAACAGGCTCTTCTGTCCCTGGGATTCTCCAGGCAAGAATACTGGAGTGGGTTGCCATCCCCACTAGTAATGTATAATTTGATGACCTCATCTCTTCACATCCTTGCCAGCATTTGTTGCTATCACTTTTTTTTCTTTTCAAGTCATTCTGATAAGTGTATAGGGATATCTTATTGTGGTTTTAATTTGCATTTCTCTACTGACTAATGTTGAAACTATTTTCATGTGCTTATTTGCCATCTGTGTATCTTCTTCACTGAAATCTTCCTTCGTATCTTTTGCCCATTGTTCTAATTTGAAAATTTGCTTCTTTAATGTTGAGTTCTGAGAGTTCTTTATATATTCTAGATACTAGCCCTTGTTCACATATTTGTAAATATGTGGTCTACAATTATTTTCTCCCGGTCTGTAGCATGTCTTTTCATCCACTTAAAACGGTCTTTCACAAAGTAAAATTTAATTTCAATGATGTCCAAATTATCAGTTTTTCCTTTTGTAAATTGTGCTTTCAGTGCCAAGTCTAAGAACTTTTCACTTAGCCCTTGATCATAAAGACTTTTTCCTATGTTTTACTCTAAAAGTTAGATCATTTTATGTTTTACCTTTAAGTCTGTGATCCATTTTGAGTTAAATTTTGTAGAACATATGAGACTTGGGTTGGTGTGGTGTTTCCCCACTCCCTTTGACCCACGAATGTCCAGTTGTCCCAGTACCGTTTGCTGAAAAGTCTCCTCTTTATGCCATTGAATTCTTTTTACAACTTTATAAAAAATCAGTTGGATCCATTGTGAGTTCTCTGTTCTGTTCTGTTGATTTATGTGTCTATCTCTTGGCTAATAGCACACAGGCTTGATTACTGAAGCTGCACAATAAGTCTTGAGACCCAGATAAACTGAGTCCTCTCACTTTATTCTTTTTGAAAACTGTTTTAGCTATTTTATCTCCTTTGCCTTTACATATATATTTTTTAGAATAATCTTATCTATGAAAGTGAAAGCATTAGTTGCTCAGTCATGTCCAATTCTTTGTGACCCCATGGACTGTAGCCCCGTAGGCTCCTCTGTTCATGGGATTTCCCAGGCAAGAATACTGAAGTGGGTAGTGTTTCCCTTCTCCAGGGAATCTTCCTGACCCAGAGACTGAACCTGGGTCTCCTGCATTGGCAGGCAGATTCTTTACTGAATCTGAGCCACCAGGGAAGCTCAGTCTTATCTATAGCTACAGAAAATCTTGCTAGGACTCTGACAGAAGTTGCCTTCAAACTTGTTGATCAGTTTGGGGAGAACTGACTTTTTTACTATGTTGAGTCTTCCAATCCATATTTAAAATGTAGAGTGTGGGGCTTCCTTGGTGGTTCAGTGGATAGGAGTCTGCCTCCCAATGCGGGAGACACAGCTAAGATCCCTGGTTGGGGAAGATCGCACATGCCACACGGAGCAACTAAGCCACAGCTATTGAGCCTGTGCCCTAGAGCCCGTGCTCTGCAACAAGAGAAGCCACCGCAGTTAAAAACCCATGCCCAACAACTAGATAGGAGGCCTGCTTGCCACAAGGAGAGAAAAGCCCATGCAGCAAAGAAGACCCAGCACAGCCCAAATAAATAAATAATACAATTATTTTAAAATGTACAGTGTGACGAGGGTTTATGCAGGTACAGCTACCAGAACAACCCTGATAGTGAACATCCTCAACATAGTTTCTCCTTCCCTCTCGTGTCTCCTTTACCCCTCCCCCACCCTCATCAGTCCGTGGACAATCACTGCTTTGATTTCTGTTACTATATATTAGCTTGCATTTTTTACTAATTGTGCAGCTAAATACATACGGTGAAATACAACAACAATTAAAGAAATATTCTATATGCAACAACATGGATGAATCTCAAAACAATTACACTGAGTGAAAATAAATGAAACCAGAATTAAGGAGTACATATTATATGATTTCATACACATACACTTCCCCCACAATATAACATATTTTATATATCAGTTCAGTTCAGTCGCTCAGTTGTGTCCGACTCTTTGCAACCCCACAAACTGCATCACGCCAGGCCTCCCTGTCCCTCACCAACTCCTGGAGTTCACCCAAACTCATGTGCATCGAGTCGGTGATGCCATCCATACATCTCATCCTCTGTCGTCCCCTTCTCCCCCTGCCCCCAATCCCTCCCAGCATCAGGGTCTTTTCCAATATTTTATACATACATATACACTATATCTTAAAGCATGGAACTATTTCATTCATGTGCTACCTAAAATCAAGTCTGCATAAAACACTACTCTGAAAAGTCTTCCTAAGAGCCAGTTTCCAAATTTGAACTCAGAGGCTGCCAACAGTATGTCTTCATTCAACTCCCAGGTATAATTGGGGATAGGAGAAGTTAGGGCTTTCCTGGTAGCTCAGCTGGCAAAGAATTCGCCTGCAATGCAGGAGACCCCGCTTTGATTCCTGGATCGGGAAGCTCCTCTGGAGAAGGGGTAGGCTACCTACTCTAGTATTCTTGGGCTTCCCTTGTGGCTCAGATGGGAAAGAATCCACCTGCAATTCGGGAGACCTGGGCTTGATCCCTGGGTTGGGAACATCCCCCGGAGGAGGGCATGGTAACCAACTCCAGTGTTCTTGCCTGGAGAATCCCATGGACAGAGGAACCTGGTAGGCTACAGTCCACAGGGCTGCAAAGAGTCAGACACAACTGCGCAACTAAGAACAGCACAGCACAGGAGAGGTTAAGGTGCTGTGGATTACCAGGAAAACCTTCAGTGGAGACTGGAGATGTCTGTGAGGCTACCGGCAAATTATTTCCCCTCCCAGACCCTCAGCACACTCATTTTATTTATTTATTTGGCTGCACCAGGTCTTATTTGCAGCATGTGGGATCTAGTTCCCCTACAGGGGATTGAACCTGGGACCCCTGCATTGGGAGCCCAGAGTCTTAGCCACTGGACCCCTAGAGAAATCCCACCACTCGCCTTTTAAAATCATGAGTGGGACAAGGAATGCCCCCCAATTTACAGGTGAATGGCCCCTCATCTTCCAGCACCGGCTAGAGGAGGTTAAATGAGAATGGTGCCAAGTGGGTTTGGCTCTCCAGCTCATGGCCCGGGGTTCCCAGCCCCAGTTTCAATCCAGCATTGATGCTGGGCCTGAGAGGCCCAAGATGGGGTTGGGGGAGTCTCCTGGTCTCTGGCTGTATTTGCTTTATCAAGTCCTTGAGGCTCAAGCCTGCTGAGCAGTGGCGCCACTCAGCCCCACTGGGCAGGCCGATTTTATTTTCTTACATTTTCTTTCTATAGCCAACACACTTTGTAGGTAGGTAGACTGGCTTTGCTTCTCACTTGAGCACACTCTGGGCTTTCAGTTGCTCTGGGCACAGACTCATGACTGATTTGTCTAGGGGGAGGGATGTGATCCCAAACAGTGGCAATGGAGCATGATGGAGTAAAAGCTGGGCATTCTCTGGGCAGCAAATGGTTAAGTCCAAGAGTTGTGATAGCAACACCTGTGTGCACAGGGTCCAAACACAGGCACCAGCATTCCTGTTGCCTTCCTTTACACACCCTGGCCCCAGCTCCCTCCCAGACGTCTCAGCTGGGAGGGAATGAAAGAATGATGAAGACCGGCAGTCAGTTCCTCCAGTAAGGATACGCTGTCTGGGCAAACTGAGACCATGAATAAGGGACAAGGAGTCAGCTGTGTGAATTCAGCTTTGTTCCTCCACTTCCCTCTGGCCCATCCGACAGGCTGTCCTCCTAAAGACAGGAGGGCTCCAGGCAGACAAATAAGCACGTAGGCTCTAGAACCAAACCACCTGGTTCAAGCCCTGGTTTCACCAGTTGGGCAACTTACCTAACCTCTCTGTGCCTCTGTTTTATCATCTGTAAAGTGGGGGCGATGAGCTGTGAGGAAATATATTCGGAGTTCCTGGAAGAGGACCCTGCCTGTGGGGTGTACCCCAAATGGGCTGGTTAGTAATCCACAGCATTTCTTTCTTTCTTTTTGCCTGTTTCCTAAATTTTCTACAGGGGGAAAATTTTTTTCCTAAGTTTTCTACAGGGCCCAAATTTTTGGCTACAGGAAAGCTCTGTTTTGAGCCATAGACTGAATTTTGCATTTCCCTGACTCTCCCAACATTTGAAGAGAAGAGGGTTATTTGAAGCCCCAAGAGGTTGATCCAAAGCCATGTGGCCCCACGCTGGACACACACAGGGGTGGGGATGAGGGTCAGGCACACAGGCCACTCACTGAATCAAGAGTGAAACAGCAGGAGCAGGCAAGGCTCAGAAACAGAGACCGTGCTCGGGAAGGGCGCATCTTCCTCTGCCCCAGGGGTCGCTGCCGCCAGCAGAGAGCAGCCAGGCAGAGCTGGCCGGGCGGGCCAGGGGTGGGGCCTGCTTTCCCAGGAAAGAGGACAGCAAGGGCGCGGCCTGGCACCCTCAAGCTGCCTCTAGACAACCACACCGGAGATGCAGTTAGATCCCTGGGTTGGGAAGATCCCCTGGAGCAGGAAATGGAAACCCATTCTAGTATTCTTGCCTGGAGCACCCCATGGACAGAGGAGCCTGGTGGTCTACAGTCCATGGCCCTGCAAAAGAGTCGGATATGACTGAGTGACTAAACACACACCAGGTATATATTGCCTCCTGGGTGCAGCCCAGACTTCAGGACCTCACCCAGTGCCGCTGGGAGCCAGTTCTTGAAACTCCTCACTCAGGACAGAAACTGGGAAGCATGGGAACTCCTAGCTGAGCTGCAAGACCCTTCATGATTTGGAGCCTCAATTTCCTCCCCTGGAAATGGGAACAATGAGAATTAGATAAAATCACATCAGTGGAAACATCTTCCTGAGTGCTTGGTGTACAGAGTGGAGGAGGGCCACATGCTCCTGTTTCTGAATCAGTAATCATATACTCGGGCTTCCCTGGTGGCTCAGAGGTTAACGTGTCTGCCTCCAATGCGGGAGACCCGGGTTCGATCCCTGGGTCGGGAAGATCCCCTGGAGAAGGAAACAGTAACCCACTCCAGTATTCTTGCCTTGAGAATCCCATGGACGGAGAAGCCTGGTTAGGCTACAGTCCACGGGGTCACAAAGAGTCGGACACGACTGAGCGACGGAACAGAACAGAATCATATACTCAGGCCTGAGATTTACTCCCAGGAAACTCAAAGCCCTTCTCTGGTGTTGACTCTTCTGGTCTCTCGCCCACACCCCTTGTTTGTATATCACTTGAGAGTTTTTGAAGCATTTTCACCTAAAGTGCTTTCACCCTGCTAGAACAGTATTTCCCAAACCTCAGCCACTCCAGCCACTTTGTGATTTTTCCCAGATTCAAGTGTCTCCTGTGCTATTATTTGCTCAATGCCTTTCTTTCAATCACCTCACAATTTTCTCTTTGCTTCAAGAGCAAACTACATAAATGAAATACCTGGAAAATAAAACAAATGCATTCAACGTGTGCTGGCTAACCTCACCTGCCTGGAAAGCTAGCTCCAAGGCTTTTGTTAAAGGAGTTTAGCAAATGTGAGAGAAGTGGTAACCCACGCTACCACCTGTCTGAAACCTCCTCCTTGAAACGGGCAGAGAATAAAAAAAAAAAACAATGAACTGAGAATCGTTTCTGTGTAGCATGATCCCAGGGTGGTTAGGGGTGTTTTGTGGGGTGTCACTGCCACCATTCTACTTGCCATGGTGGTGTGAGTCCACTCCGGGAGCTTGTTGAACCTCACTGCAACAATCCTGAGTGGATATCACAGTCCCCATTTCACAGGTAGAAAAACTGAGACCCAAATGAATTTGTCTAAGATGACACGGCCATGGCAGGACTTGAACGAGAGGCCGTGTAGTCTCTGTATCTTGGGGCCTTGACATAACCTAGAAGGATGGGGATCCTTGTCCATGCTAGTTTCCCGAGGAACCTCTAGCAAAATCTTCACTCCTCCCACACCCCCAGTTCTGCTCCTGGGAAAAGGGCGGGTTTGACAGAGCCAAAGGCAGAACCAGAGAAGAAGTAATCTGGAGTTGGGAGGAGGCCCCAGAACCTCAGGCAACCTCATGGCAGCCATCAGATTGGTGAGTTCTTTTCAGATGTTGTTGGTGAGTGGCTGGCGTTTGTAAGAGTCCCGGCCCCTGTGCTGGCTGGAGCACTGAGATCTGGGCCAGTTTGCCACTCAAGACAAGGCCCTGAACAGTCTCCCTCCCCCCGCTGGTCAGTGACACAAACCAGCCTCCCCAGGAACCTTCACATCAAAGGGGACAAGCCAGGAGGGGGTGGAGAGGAAGGAGATGGGGCCTCCCTGCTCCCTCTGCTTCCTCCCAAGGAGACTGGGCCAGGGGCCATTTCCGATGGATGCAGAGAGCCGCTTTTAGGAAGATGACATTCCAGCCCCACCTCCCATTGTGAGGCCCTCTCCAAGACAGCTCTCTCTGGGCTGCCTTCCTGAGCACACATGTCATATGCTACTATCAGGACTGACATGCTATACTCTGGACAGGCATGCCAGCCAGCAGTAAAAGGAGGCTGCAGGCTCAGCCCAGGTTCCCCTCCCTCACTGATTCACTGATTCATTCAACAAACATCTGAGCACTTAACTCTGTGCCAGGCACTGGGCAATGGGGACACTGTGGTCAACAAGAACAGCCTGCCTCTGAGGAGTTCATAGTCTAGGAAAAGTGACAGGAGCTGGGACTTCCTTGGTGGTCCAGTGGCTAAGACTCTGCACTCCCAATGCAGGGGGCCTGAGTTCAACCCCTGCTTGGAGAACTAGAGCCTGCACTCTGCAACTAAGAGTTATGTGCTGCCACTAAAGAATCCTGCATGTCACAACCGAGACTTGGTGCAACCAAGTGAATTGATTTTTTTTTTTAAGTGGTAGGCATCGATCTAAGACTCCACAGTTGCAGGTGCAAGTTACGAGGAGACAGTGGGAGAAAAGGGACTATGGTGCTGGAAAACCTATGGTGAGCTCCTGACCTGCCTGGGGAGGCTTTGAACAGATGAGGCGATTCTTAAGGTGAAAGCAAAAGGGTGAGTTCTCTAGATGGAGAGGGATGGCAGCGTGTTCTGAGCTGGGGGGATGGCATGTGCAAAGGCCCTGTGGCAGAAGACAGCCTGCCCTGTCTAGGTGCGTGGGAGGACACCCGGGTGGCTGGAATGCCCAGGGAGATGGGGACACATGTTGCTCAATGAGGCTGGCTGTGTGCAGAGTCTTAACGGCCAGTTCAAGGGTTTGGTCTCCATTTTAAGAGTAGTGGGGAAAGACTTCCCTGGTGGTCCAGTGGTTAAGACTCTGCCTTTCAATGCTAGGGGTGTGGGTTTGATCCCTGGTGGGAGAACTAAGATCCCACACGCTATAGGGTGCAGTCAAAAATAAATTTTAAAAAAAGAACAAACGTTATTAAAAGTCAAAAGAAAACAAGTGTCAGCAAGGATGTGAAGAATAAAAAAAAAACAACCCTACATTGGCAGGAGTGTAAGATGATATAGTTACTATGGAAAACGGGGCTTCCCAGGTGGCCCTAGTAGTAAAGAATCTGCCTGCAACGCAGGAGACTTGGGTTTGATCCCTGGGTTGGGACGATCCCCTGGAGGAGGGCATGGTAACCCTCTCCAGTACTCTTGCCTGGAAAATTCCATGGACAGAGGAGCCTGGCAGGCTATAGTCCATGGGGTCGAAAAGAGTTAGACACAACTGAAGCGACTTAGTACACACACATCTGGAAAACAGTATTGAGGTTCCTCAAAAATGACAGTAACGAGGAGATAGTCAAAGGTTTTAAACAGAGAACAGGATAGGATCCAATTTGCATTTTGGAAAAGTCCTGATTGCTCTTAGAGAAGCCATGGAGGGGGAGTCAAAGGAATCGTGGGGAGCAGGACAGAAAGTGAAGGCAAAGTTGTGAAGGAGAAAGGTGATCTGGCTTGGGTAGTAAGAGAGGTGGTGGCAAGGGACCAACCCAAGACATCCTCAGAAGGTCTGGGATAATCTGATTCCTTGGTGACTGGCCACCAGGAACCAGGAGAATCAGGGGTAAAAAAGAAAAACAACAGCACTAACGTTGTGGTTTTGATTCTTCTACACAAACAGAGAGAAAACCAAGACCGCAGTGTATTTTGCTGCTGTTGTTCAGTCGCTCAGTCATGTCCAACTCTTTTCAACCCCGTGGACTGCAGCACACCAGGCTTTCCTGTCCTTCATCATCTCCTGGAGTTTGCTCAGATTCATGCCCATTGAGTCCATGATGCTACCTAACCATCTCATCCTCTGTTGTCTTCTCCTCCTGCCTTCAATCTTTCCCAGCATCAGGGTCTTCAAATCTGATTTTTTACTCACTCCCTCTTCTTTAACAAGCTTCACCTTGCTGACTGTCTAGCATGCCCCTGGAGAAAAGGACTATCATTTACTTCCCCAGCCCCTGACCCTCTGGCTGTTTAGTTGTCTCTATTTTTGCTTTTGTAAACAATGCCACAATGAGAGCTCTGTGGCTAAATATTTGTACCCATGCTTCTATATTACACATACTTACAGCCTTCCTTAGGCGAGGTTTCTAAAAAATGACCTGTCTTTGTTTTAGCATCATTTGGCCAGCATTTGCTCTGTGGGGATTTCTACCCTTTGACCATCTGAGGATGCACATTGCTGGAGGAAACCTCACCGACGCCTAGAAGGTCAAAGCAGTTGTACCTTTAATATCCGCTGCCTGGGGAAAAAAAAAAGAAGACCATATTGAGTGAAAGCTATTATGAATTCCACAGATCGTTGAAATGAATTTGTGTCTCATCTATCCTGTGGCCTCTGCGCTTCCACTTAAAAGTGGTACCAGTCTTGGGGGAGTGGGAAGGGGAACATAAGGATTTGAGGAAGACTTTGCTTTCTGCCAAGACCCCTCCCAGAGAAATGGCTGGAGAAGTCATTCCCTACTCAGAACCCCTGCAGTGAGGAGATGGGAGCCACTGAGCTGGAGGATCTAGGGAAAGTGGGGAGGGGAAGATGAGGGGGTGCTGGGGATGGCTAGAGGCAGGGGCTCTAGGGTCCCTGAGGACCCACCCTCTGGCTACTTCCTGAAGCAGGTCTGAGCAACGCTGGCTACATAACTTTGGGGCATGGTGCAAAATGAAAATGTGGGACTCCTTGCAAAATTATGAGTAATTTCAAGACAGTGACACAGAGCATTAAATCAAGCATGGGGTCCTTCAAAGTACGGGGCCCTGTGTGACTGCACAGGCCACATGCCCAGGAATCTGACCCTACGTGGCCAGCCTCTCTTTTCCAAAAGAGGTGCCAGGGGCATGGAGCAGCAGAGAGGAAGTAAGCGAGGCCATCTTGTGGGCAGGGCAGTTAAAAAAGGGCCAGGGGCCAGCCCAGCCCAGCCCATCCTTGGCTTGTGGCAGCTCCAGCGGGGGATCCTCTGGGACCTCATTGAGGTTGCCTGTCAGGCTGAGGGAGTGGATGGATGGGGTCTGGAGAGAAACAGATGCAGCCAGAGGCCTTGTAGACAGGCGTGCACAGAACACCTCTGCAGCCTCAAGCCTTGCAGCAGAGCAGGGAGGCTGATTCAAAGCCATCCCAGGGGGAAGAGGAAGGAGGTAGGCAAGGTTTCCCTCAGGGATGAAGGGGAGGGATTTGAGGGCCAGGAGAAGGATGCTGAGATTAACAACAGGGACTTCCCTGGTGGTCCAGCAGCTAAGACTCTGTGCTCCCAATGCAGGGGTCCCAGGTTCGATCCCTGGTCAGGGAACTAGATCCCACATGCTGCAACTAAAGACTCTGTGTGCAGCAACTAAGACCTGGCATAATAAAAATAATTTAGAAAAAACATTTTTTAAGAGATATTAACAACAATGTGAGCACCAATGGCCCTTCCTCAGTGCCCCTACCTCAAACCTGGTGCCAGCAACACCTGTACTGGACAGATGAGGAAACAGAGGCCCAGAGATATTAAGCAGCATAAGTAAGAGGTTCCAACTTCCACTCACCTACTGTTACTTGTCCTGAGGGACATATGGGAGAACAGAGGCCTGGAGTGGTGGGGAACTGGCCACCCACTAAGGGTCCCAACTCCCAGAACAAGGCTTCCCCTCATAACCATTGCCCCTGCCCTTGGGGTCCTTACCTCCCTCCACTTAGCCTGTCTCCTGCGCCTGGGGGCCTGGGCAGGTGTGTGTGTGTTTCTGTGTCTCAGACATGCAGGAGCTTCCTCTCCCCCTCTACCCCCGCCACAAATCCAGAACCGAGGCCAGCTCCACGGCCACGTCGCCTCTCCCAGTTGACCTCCAGATGTGTGTCCCTGGTACCTTGGTTACTGTTTCTGAATCAGCCATGTGGTGGCCCTTCCACTGTATCCGGGTTTGATCGTCCATAAAAAAATAAACGGTCCCTACAAATAAAGAAGCACAACAACAGAGGAAGGCTTTTTAGACAATCAATTAAAAGCCTAAGAGAGGGATTATCTCATTGAAATATCAATTTTTAATAGCACTGCATCTCTGAGTTTCCTCTCAAAAAACTTTGCACAGCTCGTTTGCCAGCCCTGGTTTATAACTTCCTCTCTTTGCTGACTTTGACTGGCCTGAACCTCTGGGACTGGCCTTGGGGAGCCCAGAGCAGGAGCCTGGGAGGGAGCGTGGATGGTCATTCACTGATCTCTTCACCCATTCACTCCTTCACCAAAGGCTCAACGAGCTCCTGCTCTGCGGCAGGCATAGGTGCTGGCGGCACCAAAGTGACTCATAAGAACCAGATCCTAGCCCTTAGGGAGCTCACAGGCTAGCAAGTCAGCACCAGCCAGGTGAGTAAATCGGTAATTACAGAAGGAGAAGCCATCTGGAAAAATCAATGTCGTGGGACTGAGAAGGAGGTTAATGGGCACAGCAGAGGGACTGTCTGTGTAGCTAGTGAAGCCAGGGGAGGATGTCAAGGCAGAAGGAGGAGCACACCTGGAGGTCCCGGGGCAGGAATGAACTTGGGATTTTGGAGGAGTAGAAAGGAGGCTAGTGTGGGCTGGGATGGTGAGCAAGGGGGAGAGGGCAGTAGAGAAAGCTGCGCAGACAGACGCCAGCCTGACTTGCAGAAGCCCTGGAAGCCAGGGAACCTGAGCAATATTTAAAGTACACCAGGAGCTGCTGGCACAGTAGTAAGTGGCATCCTTGCTAGACAGCGGTGGCCTGGATTCAGGAAGCCACCAGGGGTCTCAACCTCGGTTTTCCTCACCTGTAAGGTGGGATGATACTGGTGGTCCCCTCACTGGGCTGTCATGAGCATCGAAAGAAGTAATAGAGGCAGAATGCCTGGTGTGGCTTCTCTTTTTTCTAACCCTTCCCCTTAGCTTGGTAGCTTCCTCAGTTTACCCCTTGGGGATTGGGCGATCAGATTAATTTTATCTGATAAGGGACTCCCACCAGACAAATTCCCAAGGAATTTTGTTACACTCCTAACTCCAGCTTATCGACCCAGGGAGTGGGTTGGTGGGGAGTAGGTGGCGGTCCAAGAGCAGACAAAGGTGCCTTTGTTCTCTCAGCACTACTGCTCAAAACCCATTCCATCCTGGAATTAAGATACCTTGGGCAACAGAGCAACTGGGTGGGTGACCAGGTGGAGGTTTCTGAGATGCAATGGAGAGCAGAGACAACTGAGTGTGGCTGGGTGGGGTGGTGCAGAAAGGCAGGGATGGGTCTTGGACAGAGATTCCCACCCCAATGTGCATAAATACACTCACTTTTCCTGCCCGGACAACTGGTCTCCCACACAGATACGGTGGTGGGAGTCCTTGGACAAAGGTGGACAAACAGCAACACCGCTGGATCCCAAAGCCCATGCTGGGGCTTGACAAGCGTCCTTTCTAACCCCTTTCTAACTCCCCCTCCGTATGACATACGTGGAAACTGAGGTTCAGGTAGGTGGTGCTTATTAGTGGTATAGGTGAATCCACATCTCATTGACTGCTTTCTTTTGTTAAAAATTATTTTATTTGTTCATTTTTGACTGAGCTGGGTCCTCATTGTTGTGTAGCCTCTTCTGTGTTTGCTGGGAGTCGGGGCTGCTCTTCATTGAGGTGCTCGGGCTTCTCACCATGGCAGCTTCTCTTGCCATGGATCCCAGGCTCTAGATGCGAGGGCTCAGTAGTTGCAACGCACGGGCTTAGACGCCCCACACGTGGGATCTTCCCAGACCAGGGACTGAACCCATGTCTTCTACGTTAGCAGGTAGATTCTTTACCACTAAGCCACCAAGGAAGCCCCTTGACTGCTTTCTTATTATAACAGAGGTTAATGTGTGAAAGTCACTCCGTCATGTCAGACTCTTTGCAACCCTGTAGACTGTATAGTCCATGGAATTCTCCAGGCCAGCATACTGGAGTGGGTAGCCTTTCCCTTCTCCAGGGGATCTTCCCAACTCAGGGATCGAACCTAGGTCTCCCACATTGCAGACGGATTCTTTACCAGCTGAGCCACCAGGGAAGGATTATGACCCTATCACAATAACCTGGAGATTCCCAGGACACAGTTGCTGGGTTCCCTTGCATACACCGCTTGGCTCTCTGGACCTCAGTTTAACTCATCTGTGTAATGAGGTCCCCATCTGACTGGCCTGAGTTAAGTCAGGTGCTAGAGGAGAAAGAGTCTTGAGTGATTGAAAGCGGAGAGGGCTTGGTGACAGCAGTCACACCATTTTTATCTTACACTCCCCCACTGCCCTCTGCCCCCCGAACATGCACAGAGCCTCTGCTTTGAACTAGGCCCAGATCTGGGCTGAGGACTGTTAGTCGAGAATACCTGGTCTTTGGAGCTGCCTGGATTCGAATCCTGGCTCTGTGATTTACTGGCTGGTTCCTTCCCTCTCTGGGCCTCGGTTTCCTCATCTTGCCATTGTCTGCTTCTGGAGGTGATGCTTGTGCTTCGGATGATACTCACCCTCCTTTCCTGGGGGAGACGGGTGGGAGATGCAGATTTCCACAGGCAGGGCCCCGGCCTTCAGAGCTCGAGGTCCCGGTGCGAGCAGACTACTGCAGCCACTGAGGAGCTGTCAACCTGTCTGACCGTACCATCAGCACTCCAGCCGTGGGGCAGCTATGGAGAGGACGCTGTGGAAGCCAGTGGGGACAGAAAAGAGGGCCTGTCAGGACTTTATCCTGGAGCAACAGGGTCGTGAGACCAAGGCCGCTGGGGAATGCGCTTAAGGGCACATCTGAACCTCCCCCCCCACGGGTCAGGATGTGGAGTGAGACTTTATCTGTCCAGCAGTGGAGAGCCATGGCTAGTTCTTTTTCTTTTTAAAATAATTTTATTTATTTTTGGCTGTGCTGGGTCTTCATCGCTGCTTGGGCTTTTCTCTAGTTGTGGGCTTAGAAGTCATGCCTCCTGGGCTCTAGAGCAAAGGCTCAGCATTTGTGGAGCAGGGGCTTAGTTGCTGGGCATGTGGGATCTTCCCAGGTCAGGGATTGGACCCCTGTCTCCTGCATTGGCAGGCAAATTCCCTCCCACTCACTGAACCCCATGGCTAGTTCTTGAGTAGGGGTGGGGGCCCAGGATGTGCCTCTCTGACGTGGGGGGAGCCTGAGAAATGAGAAAGGCTGAGAAAGGCTTCACGTTTACACCTCTCCTGGCCCCCTCCCAGAGCAGGAGAGGGGAGTCTGAGCACCATGGAGACCGCCCCTATGCATCTGGGTCTGTGGGGCTGGTGGAGAGCTGGGAGGCTCTCCAGGGAGCCCTTGATCCACTGGGAGGCACCCGCCTGGGGCCTGGGAGGCAGCTGGCTGCTTGCAACCCTACAATTAGTAGACAGAGGAGCTGAGTGGTGGTGGGGGAGGCAGGGAGTGGGCTGAGAGCTGTAGCTGGTTACTGGGAGCTGCCTCTGTCTCCAGTTCAGCACCCACTGTCCCAGAGGGGTTCCCAGGGTGGCTGGTGGACCCCAGGCTGACCGGGAGCTAGGGTCTCGGGAGGGGATGGAGAGCATAAGGAAAGCCAGAAAAATAACACCAAGAGTGAAGCCATCTTCTGTTGGGAGAATTCAGTTGCTACTGTCTGCCTTTCACAGACAAGTAAACAAAAGCCCAGAGAGGGGCAGGAGCGGGCCAGAAGACACACAGCCAAACAGAAAGTATCTGGATCCAGAACTCAAGATCGCCTGGAGGGCTGGGATGTGGGGACTCACTCCTGGGCATAAATCTCAAGGCAGGGACCCCTAGAGGCTGCCTGGTTGGGGCAACACGAACTTGACTGGAGAGCAAGGGGAGGACAGACGCCAAGGCCCCCAGCCTCACGCTGCAGGGGAAGGAGGGGCCGGGCGGGGCAGTGTCTGGCCTGTCAGGTTCTGCAGCTTGTCCGGGCACTCCAGGTCTGGGAGAAGAGGCCCTGGCACTGCTGCCCCCAGGTTGCTGCAGCTTTCAGTGACTGGGAGACTTCTCAGACGACCAGTAGAAAGTCATCTGGGACCGGTCCTGCAAGTCTTGCAATGAAGCTGGAGTCGGAGTCGGTGGGTGGCGGTGGGGTTGGGGGGAGCGGTGGTGGTGGTGGTGGTTCTGGCTTCAACCTTCTACCATCTCATTCATCCAGCCAGCCATCCTTCCTTCTTTCCCTCTTTTAAAGATGCTCACTAGGCCCAGGGCACTGTGCTGACTGCTGGAAGGTTTCTCTGCCCTCCAGGAGCATCTGGTGGGGCGGAAGAAGCAGACAAATACACAGCCCAAATGAACCAAGTAGACTGAGCTTTGAGAGGCTGGTGGGACTTTGACAGGGAAGGGGCAAATCTGAATGGCAGGAAGGGGGTTCAACATGGCTCAAGCTGCAGGGTCTGTGGAGTAGGGTGGGACTGCAGAGGGCAGGGTCTGTACCACATGGGGCCTGGCCTTGGAGGGGTGGGGGAAGGGGGTCATCATCAGGAGTGTGGGCTCTCGCCTCAGACTGCCTGACCTGGAAGGCCAGGGTCACCACTAAGTAGATGTGTGGCTTTGGGATAGTTCCTATTTCTTTTTTTTTTTTTTAATAATTTCTAAAAATGTTGATTTTTTGGCTGTGCTGGGTCTTCATTGCTGCATGAGATTTTCTCTGGTTGCAGCAAGCGAGGGCTGATCTTTGTTGCTGCGTAGGCTTCTCATTGCTGGGGCTTCTCTTGGTGCAGAGCACGGGCTCCAGGGCATGAGCTTCAGTAGTTGCAACATGTGGGCGCAGTAGTTGCAGTTCCTGAGCTCTACCGTGTGGGCTCAATGGTTGTGGTGCATGGGTTTAGTTGCTCCATGGCATGTGGAATCTTCCCAGACCCGGGATCGAACTTGTGTCTCGTGCATTGGCAGGTGGACGCTTTACCACTGAGCCACTAGGGAAGCCCCCTGGCTTTGGGACAGTTACTTGCTCCCTCTGAGTCCCTGCATCCTTGGTGCAAAGTGAGATGACGCTGGGACGCCCTGCCTCACAGGGTCATGAATCACACGGCGTGGCTCAATACATGTTAACTGCTCTTGGCAATCCCGCCCATGGTGACAAGGAGCCTGCAGGAGTTCTCAGAGGGAGAGTGACGTGTGAACTTGGCCTGGCTGTGCTTCACACTGTCTTCAGCCACCACCCCAACTCGGTCACCCACGTTCCTCACTTGTTCAAAGACAGACTGGACTAGGCCAGGGGCAGGACACGTGCCTGCTTCTGGGGACCAGGCGGTGATAGAGGCAAGGAGGGTGCAGGTGAGGTTGCAGGGAGCGGTGGGGACTGTGGTTCGTGGGTGCCTGTGTGCCCCTCCAGGGAGCACCTACCTCTCACTGCCACAGCTGCGGCCATGCAGGAGTGTGAGCCCAGTGTGGTCTGAAGTGCTGAGGTCTCAAGAGGGGGAAACCCACATTTTTTATGAGGAAACTTCCCATTATTAACATCAGCAATGCAATAAATATTTTTCAAGCACGATGTGAGCCAAAGTTGATGCTTCTGTTTGGCAGATGTTGCTGCCACGACCCCCAGGATGCAAGGGCTCTGAGCAAGGAGGCAGTGCAAGTTCCAGGGCCAGAGAACCTTCCAGCCCTGTCTGTGGCTGCGCTTCCCTCCCAAGACTTCCCGGCTCCCTTGTACACGGGAGGTGGGAAGCCAGACCCTCTCCTCTCTGAGGTTCTCAGGAGTGGCCCCGCCTGCAGACAGGGGCTATAATGGGGCCCCTGCCCCATGCTATCTCTCCAGAGGTGCCGGGGAGTCTGGGGGAGCCCGCCGGGCTGGACGGTCTGCTCTGTGTCTGGGAATGGCAGGTCCGCCTGGGTGCCTGGGGGGCGGCTCTCAGCACTGCTGTCTGTGAGTGCCTGGCTCCCGGAGGTCAAAGGGCAGCGCTTTCAGCCTTTTCTGGGGCCCACTTCCTGTTTGGGAGAGAAAACAGCAAGACTCCCCGCAGGAAATGTTCCTCTTCCCGCAGAGCCTTTTCTCTTTTCTGCTGGCTCTGGCTTGTGAGGAAAGGCCCATGTGGGGGGATCCATGTAGGGTTTCCCCCACTCTTCTCTCCCCCACCGGAGCCCAGGAGGGGACCTGGGGCATGACAGCAAACCCCACCTTGCCAGCATGGTCAGTTCAGTCTTGGCAACAGGGGACCTATTTATTATCCCCTGTGGGGCTCCTGGGCCTGCTTGGCGCCTCCTCTCAGCCCCCAGGGCCTGAGGCAGCCGTGAGTCCTAGCACCATAGCCCGAAGGGGCCTCTAGACTGGGCCACAACGAGACAGAAGTCCTTAATTGCAGCTGCCCACCCCAAGGCAGGGAGCCCCCACCTCAATCAACTGAATTTAACTTCTCCTGGGTGCCAGGCCCTTGCTCTGAGCCCAGCCTCTCCATGCTCACCTCTGAACACAGGCAACTCGCCATGGCCTGTGGGCTAGGACAGTTCTGAGAGTGCCGGCCTGCTCCTGCAGAAAGCAGGCCCTGGTGCTAAGAGTTCATGTCAAACTCTCATCAACAGCAGGTGACTCAAACGCCACCTCAGCTTGCGAAGATTCAACAATGTATGCTACCATGCTTTGAATAACCTTTCCTACCAGATTTAATATACACTGGCTGGTTATAGAAGGTTTAGGAATTAAGAATCAAAACATAAAATCTATAATGTCACTGCCTAGAGCAGGGCTAAGAGGATGATGAAAGGGTTACAGGCTGTGTTCATACCCAGCTCTGGGTAAACGTCCACCAGTCAGTTGCCCGAACGTCATCCCTTATGGCCAAACCCAGCTGGCAAATCCCTCCTCTCCAGGGCACACCTTCAAGTATTTCGATTATAATTCACCTTTACTGAGCTCCAGGTGAACTCATCTAATTCTCCTGATGACTCTATGAGACAGTTTACAGATGGAGAATCTGAGGCTCAGAGAGGGCAAGTAACTTCCCTTTCAAGCACAGTAAGGGCCAGAGCAGATACCTGAATTCATCTGGAGTCAGAACTGAAGTCTCCTGCAGATTAAACATGCACCACCCCTCCTCGTTCCCCTCACAGGAGCTGGATTCCAGGCCATTCATCAGTACCGCTGTCATCCATTCTTTCTTCCCCACAGTCACTCATTTATTAAGTTACTCAAGTGACTTCATATCAATATTCCCGCGCTCAGGTTTGGTGCCGGGGCAGGCTGATCCTGTCTGTCCCCCACACGCGTGCCTGCATCTGCCACACACTCAGGACTCCACCTGAGAACATGAACTCCATTTATTACAAAAGACTGGGTTATCACATTGTACTATGAACAGCCACAGCCCCTGCCAGACCTCCAAGGTCCAGAGAGGCAGCCTGGATGGAGGCCCCTAACAGCTCTCCTTTGACACCACCTCCCACAGCAAGAAAGGCATGGGTGGGTGGGGGCATCTGACTGGGCCTTGGAGTGGTCCTGTGTCTATAAAACCAAATAAGTCCAAGGACCCCAGGCATATATACTAATATATATATGACATATATATATATATAATATATATATATAGAAAACGTAGGCCACGGCTTCCCTTCCATGGAGTGTCGGTAAGGTAGGACCACCAACGCCCACCACGGGAGAGAAGGAAGTTGTCTGTGGCAGGGACTGGGGTCTGCTCCCAGAGTGAGCAGACGGCTGCATCAGTTCGACTGGCTGGTCAGCCTGGGCACCCAGGTTGGGGGCGTGGCGCCCAGTCCTGCCCAGCGCTGGCAGCTCTAAGCCACCTGGATCTGCAGGTCCTCGTCCTCGTCCAGGTCGCTGGCTCCATCCCCTGCCTCCTCGGCACCAAAGCGAGTGCTGCGGATCTTCCCAAAGAGGGGGGCGTTCTGCTGCTGCCGGCGGAGCCTGTGGGGTCGGGTGACAGGCGGGTCAGAGAGCTCGATCCGCTGGTGCTGACAGCAGCTAAGCCTCCCCTAGCGCTTCCCACTGCCAGGCACCAGACTGGGCCTTCCACAAACATTACCTCATCTCACTTCATTCTTCCAGAAGCCCCCAAAGTGAGGGAAGTGCTCCTGTCACTCCCATTTTACAGATAGGGAAACTGAGGCACTAAGTCCCACAGACGGCAGCGAACAGGGGCTGGGTTCTGAACTGGATGGCTGGCTCTGGAGTAGGTGGGGGAGTAGGGGGGACGGCTTGAAGAGGTAAAGCAGCCGGCTCAAGGTAACAGCGGCTGGGATTTGAACCCAAGCCAGGCTCCAAAGACCATAGGAAGAAAGTCCAGGGGTGGAGGATCTGAGTCTCCTACATCCCTAATGTCAGTGAGAAAGCCCTCCACCCTAGTTCTTCCCCACATTAAAATTCCTAAAGCCAAAATTTACGAGGCAGACTTGCCTCTAAGAAGAGCCAGTGGAGGAAATGCCCATCCCCCCCTCCTCCCGGCTCCCCGAGCCCACCCCCAGTGGAGTAGCCGCCTGGCTGCATCTTACTGGAAGGCATGAATTATTAACAAGGTGGGGAGGGGCGCGGGCGGGGGCCTCCATTACTGCATGGTGATTTAGTGAGCTGTCCCCGGAACATTAAAGCACAAAAAGTTGGGAAATTAGATGAGGCAGCGGTCCTGGGCAGCCCCGCCCTCCCCATGGAAGCACTTGAGAGCCTGGGCAGAGCCAGCCTGCCTGCCCATTTTGGGAGTTTATGGCTCCCAAAGAATGTGGCCAAGACTGCGGGAAGGCCCTGAGGCTAGGCAGCCTTGTGAGGGGTATGTGCTGGAGTGGGGGCTGCGGTTGGGGGGGGGGACAGGGTGGGGGGTGGGGGAGGAGATGGGGAGGGGGTGGGGTGGGCAAAGCGGGAGCCTGACTTGCACTCATGACTGGGCTCCTGCACTTCAGAGGCAACATCCCAAGCATCTGGGGAAACTGAGCCTTGGCTCCCCGGGTCACACAGCTATCAGGTCTGGCTCCACAGTCTGTGCTCTTAGCCACAGCCATTCAGCACATATATAACAGTACATGCTCTGTAAATAAGGGCTCAGGTGGCGGATGGGGGGGGCAATCTGACCTGACCACCCACCACCTGTGTGGCAGTGAAAGGACTTGTGCCTTAGTTTCCTCCTTTGCCAGCCCCCTAGAGGGGAGAAAAAAATTTTCCTTCCTGTCTCTCCTGGGAGCATGGTTCTTAAAGCACAATGTTGTTGATCAGTAGTTAAGTCGTTTCTGACTCTTTGCGACCCCATGGACTGCAGCATGCCAGCTTTCCCTGTCCTTCACTATCTCCGAGTTTGCTCAGATTCATGTCCATTGAGATGGTGATGCTATCCAACCATGGCACAATATCTGACCCCAATACTAAAGCTCTGCTACTATTCAGCATTTATCATGGGCCTGGTACTTTTATAAGCACAGATCAGCTCATTTAATTCCCACAATCAAGAAGTAATAAAAATGGTTATCAATCCCATTTTACAGATGAGGAAACTCTGAAGAAAAAAAAAAAAAGAGGTTAAGTAAGTGGCCCAAAATGACACAGCTACTTAGTGCAGAGCCAGAGTTCCCACCACCCAGGCAGTCTTGGCAGCAGAGACTAGGTGCTGTCTATTCCATGAAATAGGATGGAAGTAAGGGCTTGGCCTGGCACAGGAAATCAGTCTCAGTGGGGAGCTTGTGAAATGGGGCGGGGCTTGGACTAGATGTTCTCTGATATATCCCAGCTCTAAGGGGAGTCCGGGGGAGAGAGCCACTCTTGGGGTGTTGGGATGGGGTGGGAGGACAGAGCATGCTGGGTGGGCCCCCAGACCTCCTGGTCCTCCCTCACTGAGGGTGATGGGTCCTGTCTGCAGCTGAGGGGTCTGCAGCTGCCATCAGGGCCAGGATCCCACAGAGCCCAGCTGGTCCAGAGTCACCCCAGCCTGAGGACCTTGCAGGCTGCTTGTCCTTCTCCTCAGAGACTGCCCAGATTCACCTGCCCTCCCTGCTGCCCCACGTTGGGCCTGACCTCTTTGGCTGCTCCCTCTATATCTGCTGGCTGCAGGACACAACTCCAAGGCTCCCAGCTGGTCTTACTTCCTGCACTCCCTTCCCTGGTTTCCGAGCCCTGGCCCTTCCTGCTTGGAGGGGACTGGCCCCAGGACGTCCAGATCTCTTCCTTCCCTGTCTTCCCCTCTAGGCCCATTCGGGGCTCCAGCCCTGACCCCTGACCCTGGGCTTCCCTGGGCTAGAAGCGCCTCTGCCGTTTGTGCGTGCCCCGGCCGGGAATCCTCTCCCCTGGGGCGGCACTCTGGGCCCACCTGGACTGCACATGTTCCAGCTGCACTTGCAGGTTCTCGCTCTGCTCCGTCTGCTCATCCAGCGACCGCTGCAGCTTCCGCGCCTGGTTATGGGCCTCGTCCAACTGTGGGGGTGAACGGGGCCGAGAGCATAGGAGTCACCTTGGGTTGGACCAGCCTGCCCTGCTGTCTCCTGCCATTCCTCTGTGAGAATGATCCTCCTCGAGAGCAATTCCTGTCTCTCCTTTGAGGCCTAGCCTGAGGTCCAGCCCCTCCAGGAGAACATTCCTTTTTTGCCTCTTCTTGCCTGTTGCCTCTCCCTTCCAAATCTACCCATCCTCCAATGCCCCAAGCTGCTGATCCATCCATCAACCCACCTACCCATATATTCCTATGAATCTGTCCATCTGACCATTCATCCACGGAGATACCCATCTGCCTAGGGAGACACCCACCGACCCACTCACCATCCATTGATCTATTCGGCCACTCATTCACACTACCCTCATGTCCTTCCACTCTTCCAAACCCGTCTTCCCATTCACCCACCCTTCTGCCCTTCTTTCCTTCGGTCCATTCGCTCTTCCTCCCACTGACAGTCAGTTGTCCACCTTTCCACCGTCCACTCAGTCATCCATCTTTCCACATACCCATTCATCCATCTATCTACCCACCCCTTCATCCATCCAGCCAACCACCCATCAGACATCTGTGGCTACGTCTCATTCATCTCTAATCTCCCCCAGCCATCTGTCCATCTATCCCCTCATCCATCTGTCCATCCATCCATGGAGTTATCCTTCCGTCCCTTAAACCAACTCCACATCCACCCACCCATCCATTCATTAATCTACTCAACCACTCATCGACGTTATCTGTCCATTTCTCTTCCCATCTTCCTGCCCCCACACCACCTGTCACCCACCCACTCTCTCCTGAGTGCCTCCCGAGAGTCAGGCTTGTACCAGGCACCGGGGACCCAGCACGGAGCGACACAGGAGGGCCCTGCAGCTGCACTCCCACCGACCCCAGCCAAGGTCTGCAGGCTGCACTCTGGGCCCCTGCGGGTGCTCACCTCGTCCTCAGCCTGGGCCAGCTCCTTCTTGAGCTCTTCCACTCGCAGCCGTAGCTTCTTCACCTCGGCCTCGTGCTGCTCTACCCGCCGGTTGGCGTGGGCCAGCTCTGCCACCTTCTCCTGGAACTGCTTCTTCAGTTTGCTATGCACATGCTTTAGGTCAGCCAGCTCCTGCCGGAGAGCGGAGATGGAGGAGGGCTCATGCCGGGAAGTCCACAAGGTCAGGTGGTTCTGGGGGTACTGGGGTCCCTTCTCCCCGGAACCTCTCTGAAATGCCAGCACTAGAGTTGGGTGAGGAGCTGGAGGCTAGAGGTGCCATCCAGTGAGGTGAGAAGGCCTGGGGATGATGAGGGGAGAGGCGGGTGGCATTGCTGGCTCCATTCTGGACATGGAACTCTGGGGTGCCTGCTGGAAATGACATGAGGTGTGCAGTAGGTGAGCTGAATCTCGTTTTCTGGGGAGGGATAAAGTCAGGACCCTTTGATGTATAAATGGCATTAAAGCTCTGGGTCAGCTGAGGAGCGCGTTTTGGAAGCAAAGAGATCTGAAGCCAGAGTGGCTGGGAAGAAGATGAGCAGCCAGGAGAGGCGCTGTCCACACCTGAGCTCTGGGAGCTCTCTGAGCCCTCAGTCTTCACATCTGTGAAATGGCCTCTTGAATCCATTCTTTGTTCCATTTCCACCAACCTCAGCCTGGTCCTGGCCTCCATCGGCTCCCGCTGACCCCCAGAAATGGCCCAGACTCCCCATCCGCTTGCCTTCTCGCCTGTCTTCCACACAGCAGCCAGGGGGCGCTCAGAGCCACACTGGCTTACACCCACCTCTCACTGTTCACAGGTGGTTCAGGTCTCCTGCCTCACCTACCACATCCCTCTTGCCTGGTCCCCTCCAGCCAACACCAGCCTCCCTTGTTCCTCCAAAGCTCCAGGCCCCTGTCACCACGGGACATTCATTCACATCCTTTTCCAAATCTCCTCCTGGAATCAGTCCACCGCCAGTCAACATCTGCTCTCCCTGGAGACCTGGGCTTAAACGTCACTGCCTCAGGAAAGCCTCCCCAGGACCTGGGCCTCAGCTAGGAGGGCATCCCCTCCTCTCTCTCCCTGTCACAGCCACGGAGCTGTGTGTCCAGCATACGTGTGTGACAGAGGGAGCAGTGTCTATATCCCCCTCAGCTATCAGCTCCACGAGGGGAGGCCACGTCCCTCCTGCCTGTTCAGGGCCATGTCCCCCCCACCTCGAACAAGGCCTACCCACAGCTGGAGCTCAACAAACATTTGTTTTACCAATAAAAGGGCTGTTGCAAGGATTAAGTGATGTTGCTGTGTTTAGTTGCTCAGTTGTGTCTGACTCTTTGTGATCCCATGGACTGTACCCTGCCAGGCTCCTCTGTCCATAGTATTTCCCAGGAAGAATACTGGAGTGGGTTGCCTTTCCTTTTTCCAGGGGATCTTCCCAACCCAAGGATCAAACCTGCATCTCCTGCTTGGCAGGTGGATTCTTTACCACTACGCCACCAAGTACTCTCCATAGCACGGGCAAAAAGCAGCAGCACGGAGCCTGGCCCACAGTGGTGCCACGCAAACCCAGCTATGATGGTGGTATCACTGAGCCTGGCCCACGGCGGGTGCCCAGGAGGAGCCACTGCCAGACAATCACCTCCTCGGTCTGTAGTCATTGCTTCAGGGGTCTCTGGCCCACTGTGGTCTGGGGCTGGCTGCCCAGGAGGTGGTCTGCCCCGGCCCTGGCTGAGGCCCCGCACTGCCCCACCTTGCTCTTCTCGAAGAGCGCGGCCTGGCTGGCCCGCAGGTCGCAGTCCAGCGCGCTGGCCGTCTGCCGCCGTCGCCGGGCCAGTGCCTCCTCCAGGTCCCCGACCTGTGCCCGCAGCTTCTTGTTCTCCCGCTCCAGGCCCAGTTTCTCCGTCTCCAGCCGCTCCCGGCGACCCCACTCGGCAGCGTTCTCCGCCTGTAGCCGCTCCATCTGCAACAGGGCAGGGCAGGGGGAGGGGGCACAGCACGGCCTGAGCGGGAGGCTCCCCACTCCCCACCTCCTCCGGCAGTTGTTTTTGGCTCCAGGAAGCAAGTCCAGCTGCAGCAGCTATAATTAACCCAGGCTTATTTCACGGCACTCAGGGTGTGAGCGAGCTTCTAGTCTCTGTGAGCGAGAGAGGCCCAACCCCTGCAGACTGGAGCACCCAGGGCTGTGGCTGGTTCCTGTCCTCCTGTGAGTGAATGACCGATGGAGGCAGGGCCCCCCAGGACCCCCCAGACCCAGGGCCCGGCTGGAGGCCTCACCTCGCCCCTCAGCTCCGCCAACTTCCTGTCCATGCTGGAACGTGCACCCAGCTCATCCTCCAGGTCTTCAGACATGCGGCCTAGCTCGTCCTGGTGGGCCTCCTTCAGTATGCTGAGCTGTGTGATACAGCACAGGCTGGTTAGGTGAGGACCACCAGCTCCAGGGAGGGGTGGGTGCTGGTGCCGGAGGGCTCAGCAAGGAGCCTCACGTGGTGCCCAAGTGGGCCACGGAATATCCAGAACAGACCCTGAATCTGAATGCATTTGCCTCCTCCGACATCTCTCACCGTCTCCCTGATTATCATCCAGCCTCCCAGTGTCCATTCTTGGGTGCCCTCCTCCTGCCCCCTGACCTTTTCTCATCAACCCATTTTCCACAACAGTAGCCCTTTTTAGTATCTTTTTAGAAAAGATAAACCCAGGGGAATTCCCTGGTGGTCCAGTGGTAAGGACTCTGAGCTTCCACTGCAGGGGGCACAGGTTCCATCCCTGGTTGGGGAACTAAGAAGCCATAAGTAAGCCACTCTGTGCAGCCAAAAAATAAACCAATTGAAAAAAGATGCAGCCAATTATATCCCCAACCCCAGGTTCCCTAAGAACCGACCTCTCCCTATGGTCCCACAAAACCATCTCCCCTCAACCGCATCGCCCACCCCTCTCCCTAGAGTCTCCTCTCTAGTCCTTGAATACACAAGTTCCTGTGCATTGCAGGCTTCACACTTGTGGTTCCCTCTGCTCGCTTCCCTCTTTCCAAGGTATCTGGAAGGGCTGACTTTTCTCATTCTCAGGTCTTGGCCTAAATGCCCTCTCCTCAGGGAGGCTCTCCTGTCCTCCCTGCCTAGAAGGGGTGCTTCTCCATCCCCCCACCTCCTCAAGAATGTGAGCCCAGGAGACAGCATGTCTGTCTGCCCACCTTCATATCCGTGTATGGCCTGGGCACCCTCAGTGAACACTAGCTGAACACACCCAGGGGATCTGAATGCAGGTCTGCCTGTGGGTGTGGGGCTGATCACATCAGAATTGCCTGGGGTGATTTGAAATAGTACAGAGTCCCTGTTGTAGAGCAGGGAAAATTGTCAGAGGAATGCTCTTTGCAATGGCATGAATGAACCATAAATATGCAGTGTTGATGGAAAAAAACCCCAGATACAAATGAGACTCTTTATAGTTATATATCTGTAAAACTGCACAGTTGGGTCTCAAATTTCTTCAAATGATTACACAATTTGAAAAGGTTAAAAAGACAGATTCCTGGACCCCAAAGATGCTGACTCAGGAGAGTGAGGGCACGGTCTGGGAAGCTTTATTTTAGGAGATTTCTTAAAGAGATTCTACTTGGACCAACCTTCCAGGGCAGTTTCAGGCTCTGGGGTCTGTGAGCCGCCCGCCTTTTGGAAAAGCAGGGTGGCTGCGCCCCCTGGTGGCCATCAGAGTTTGCACTGGAAGCAGTAAGGGAAGCCCAGCCTGACACCAGCATGCAGGAGTTCCCAAACTGTAGGGGTGGAATTTCCTCTCTGCCAGCTACAGTCTCAGTTTCCTCATCTGTAAGATGGGGACACCAAGTGTGTTTCCTTGACTGCTGTGAGGCTCTAGCAAGATCTCATACCCACTATGTCCCCAGTGAACATCCAGACTCCTTCCCTTTGTCTTGGTCTACAAGGCCAGTGGGATCCCCTTGCAATCTCATCTCTCACTGACTACCCTCCAGCCACACTGGCCTCTATTTCTTGAACACACTAGGCTTGTCCTGGCCTCAGGACCTTTGCATTTGCTGTGCCCTCTGCCAGGAACTCTGCCCCCATCTCTTCTCAACGGTGGCTTCTTCTAATCATTTTAGGTCTTGCCTTGAATGTAACCCCCTTAGAGAGACCTCTCTATGACCCACCACCTCATCTCTCTGACTGTCTTTTGAATTTCAAAGTTTCTGAATTTATCTACCTGGTTACTGTTGGTCTCCTCCCCACAACCCCTCCTCCACCTCCTGCCCCAGTCCCCAGATCACTGCATGGCATAGGGCTGGTGCTTGACAGTGAATGATTGAATTCCCCTCTTTCTCCCATTCCCACTGCTGAAATTCAGTGACACAGTACTGCTTCCTCCAGGAAGCCCACCCTGGTCTCCGAGACTCACTTGCTTGAGCATCTCCTGCTTGGTCTTGCTCAGTTCCTCGTACTTGATCTTCCACTGGCTGAGCTCTCCCTCCAGCTTCTCGATGTTCCTGCTCAGTGCCATTTTATCCCTGGGGAGGGGAGACGTGGGGGTGAGCCCACTGGGGCTCTCTGCTGAGTCCTCCTGCATAGTCCTCCAGTCCCTTCCAAGTCCAAGACCAAGGTGTCATGAGAGGTAATCTGTTCTATGCCTCTTCCCTGGCTTCTGGTGGTTTACTGCGTATTCTAGGCCTTGGCACCCCACTCTGTGGCAGGCAACCTGGTTGTGCAATTCTCCTGGAGTTCCCACACAACTCTCCCTCCATACAACTACGACAGTCCAGCCCCCGCTGTGGGGAGTGACTGGTTCTCTAGGGCACCAGGCCCTGGGCTCATCCATCAAATAATACCCCCACACCCCTGATCTGTTTTATGCTGACTTGGTGTGAACACATAGCTCTGCAGTCGGAAAAGCTGGAAAACACTGTCCAGTGATTCTCTGAAGGAGGAGTCCCTTCTTTTCACCATCACTGGGTGGGAGTCCCATAAACTGCTCTCATGACCCTCACCCTTCACTCTGCCCTGAAAGTGAAGGAGGCGCCGTGGGTATTTGGCCATATGCAGTGTTTCATGACCAAACCCACACCACGCTGGCTTCCCATTCTGAAAGTTTAGTATTACTTTACATTTCAGTTAGTACAACAGGTTGATTTTTGTTCACTGTGCTTAAACAGAAATGCATTGTCTCAGTTCTGGAGGCTCCAAGACTAAGGGGTTGGCTCCACGTGAGGGTTGTGAGAGGGAATCTGTTCTATACCTCTTCCCTGGCTTCTGGTGGCAAAATCTGGTACTCTTTGGCTTACAGAAGCATGGCCATGATCTCTTCTTCTACCTTCACAAGGGCACTGTGTTGATTTTTAAAAGATTTCTGTGTGTAGTTATCTTATACCATCTTTGTGTTTAATTTCTGGATGGAAAAGGGGGTGTTACTAAATATTCACCATAATCAGGCAAAAATGACCAATCAAGGTCACTGGTGGCCCCCAAGTCCTAAATGCACTGGTCAGTGCTCAGTCCTCTTCCGACAGGACCAGCTGACTGCTCCCTCATCCATGAAACAGTTCCTCCTGCTTCCTCGTCCCCCTCACTGGCTCCCTTCTCCTGTTTCCTTTGCTGCCTCCCTCTTCCTCTGATTCTATAGCTGGTCGGCTCCAGGGCCCCATCCTTTGACCTCTGCCCCATGCACTCTCTCCCCAGCTCATGGTTTTCAGCATCATCTATTCGCTGATGACTCTTGAATTTCTACCTCTAGCCCAGACCTGTCTCGTGAACTCTATAGACTCATTCACGTCCCCAAATGCCTTCCTGCTGAATCAAGTTCAACATGTCCAAAAACCAAACTCCCAGCTTCCACCCCTCAGTCCCCTTATCCCTCCTTCCCTGCTTTGATTTTTGCCCACAGCAGTCTCCCTGCACGAAGGCAGGGATTGCTGGTCTTATGGATAACTGTATCCCCACCAAGCGCAGTGCCTGACCCAGATCCCTGACACATATTAATTGAATTAATTTTAAAAACCCGTCACATTGGGTCCTTGGGTACAGTACCACTGTTCTCAAGTCCCAAGAATCAATGGGACTCAAAGGGGAAGTCCCATTCCCTTTCATTGAGTCTCACCTTCTGTGACATGGACTTTCATTTCTGTGATTCCGAGGAGGCCCTGGTATGGCCTGGCCCACCCCCGAGCCCCTGCCTGCCTCCCGGGACTCACTCTCGTTCCTTGAGCAGCACCTTCTGGGACTCATCCAGCCGCAGCCGCAGGGCGGTCAGCTTGGAGGCTTCCTCCTCAACGGCGGTGTCCTCCCAGGGCAGGCGGCTGCGCTCCTGGCGGCCCGAGCTGCCCCGTGGGGCCCCGGCCCCTGCGCTGCGCACCTCCCAGCAGCCCTCAGGCTCCTCTGGTCTGCCCTTCAGCAGGGTCTCCACCAGCTCCAGCTCCTGTGAGGACCCAGGCAGAGGTTGGACTAATGATTGCTGAGTCCTCACCCTCTTGGCCTTCATCATGGCCTCTCCCAGGTCCAGGGTCTGGCATCAGCTTGGTGGGTAACTGTGGGCAAGTCACACAGTCCTCTGGACCCCCGTTTCCTCTTCTGCTGCCTGTCTCCCCACCCCTGGAGAAGGAGGGCCACACTCTCCTTCGTTGCTTATAATTGCAGAGAGTCAGCCACTCAGAATCCCTGAATCCTGGAAGATTCTCCAGAAGAGGTGGTAAGCTCTCTACTGCTGGAAGTATGCAAATATTTGGTGGGACACTGATGAATGCAGAAGCAGGGATTCCTACAAGGAATAAGGACTAGATTCCCTTAAAAGGGATTCCTGCTCAAAGATCCCACTTTTCAGTGGGATCACCTGAAACATGATAAGTGACATGGTAAAAGAGGCATGGACTTCCCTAGTGGCTCAGTGGTAAAGAATTTGCCTGCCAGTGCAGGAGGCTCAGGTTCAATCCCTGGATTGGGAAGATCCCCTGGAAAAGGCAATAGCACCCAACTCTAGTATTCTTGCCTAGGAAATCCCATGGACAAGAAGCCTGGCAGGCTACAGTTCATGGGGTCACAAAAGAGTAAGACACTACTGAGCGACTAAACCACAATAATAAAAGATGCACAGGAAGGCAGCCTCTGAGAGCAGAACCAGCTCCCAGACAGAAAGCGGTGAGGGTTGATTAACTCAACCCTGAGCCCTCTTCCTTCCTGCCAGGCTCCTTTCCCCTCTGCCCTTGTCTGCCCCCTGACCTGCCTCTGATCACAGACCCAAGAGGCCCATGGCCTCTGTCCCAGCCTGGCTCCTCCCACAGTCATTCCAGATGAGTCTGGGCTGGTCCCTTCCTCGACTGACCTTCAGTTTCCCTATCCAGACTAGGACAGTGGGCCTGAGGAGTGAAATTCTACTCCTCTTATATCTCAGACTGTCTGGGTGGGGGCCTCTGAGACCATCTGGTCCAAAGCTCCAATTCCCAACTGAGGAACCAGAGAGGGAAGAAGGGAATTGATGGAGGGTCACAGAGCACAGACATGGCTGGGCTGGAAATCAAACTCAGGCTGCATCCTCCGAACTACTGCCGTGGTACCTGCCACCTCCTGGGGTGACTCATAACTGAACACGGAGAGGACAGGAACAGTGTCCAAGGCTGGCTGGTATACGGAGGCTCATCCTCTGCCCCAAAGAGCAAGGAATGTCACCTGCAAGCACCAGTCAGGCCCCGGGGAAGGGGGCTTCAGCCACCAGGAGGCAGCAGTGCCCACTCTAGCCCACAGGCAGGAGAAGGGAGAGGGCAGCTAAAAATCTTAGGAGCTGGCCTGATTGGGGATGGAGCTGGGAGCAACCTGAGCCTAGACTCTGTCCTGAGATGGCCTTCAGGTGAGTCTTGCTTGTTCAGAGGAGCAAGTGTTTAATTGCCCTCCGTACATATAATTAATGTTCTAGATAGCCTAATTATTATTACCATGGGCTGAGAAGTTCATCTGGAGTCAACTCCCTGCGACTCCAGTTACCAGCTGGGAGCCACTGGTAATTAACTTCTCAGCGCCTCAGTGTTTTCATTTGTAAAGCCAGTTTTTCCTGGGTTGTCCTGAGAATTAACTAGGTAGTGTGTATGCAGAGCCTAGCATTCTGTAAGGGTGCCCATGGAATGATGGAGGCTTTTCCCAGATTTACCAAGCACTCTCAGCCTCTCGCTGTTTGCACAGAATTTCCATCACCTGTAATGCATTCTTGCACTTTCACCATCAATTTCTCCTATCTCAGCTTAAATGGGACCGCTTCTAGAAAAGTTTCTGTGAAGCTCCCTCCTCAGAGCCTGGCTCAGGGACCTCCTTCGTGTTCCCATTGCCCTGACACCCCACCCCCCCACCCCTCAGCTTTGGTGCTGCTGCTGTTGCTAAGTCACTTCAGTCGTGTCCGACTCTGTGTGACCCCATAGACGGAAGCCCACCAGGCCCTCCCGTCCCTGGGATTCTCCAGGCAAGAACACTGGAGTGGGTTGCCATTTCCTTCTCCAATGTGTGAAAGTGAAAAGTGAAAGTGAAGTCGCCCAGTCGTGTCCGACCCTTAGCGACCCCACGGACTGCAGCCTACCAGGCTCTTCCATCCATGGGATTTTCTAGGCAAGAGTACTGGAGTGGCTTGCCATTGCCTTCTCCCTTAGCTTTGATAGACACCTGTTAAAATGTTTACTCCTTCCTCTAAATTGAATAAATGAATGGATTCAGCTCTGTGACTAATGGATGCCTTTGAGGTAAGTTCTTACAACTTGCTTCTGCTCAGAGAGGATGATTTGTTGGTTTTGTTGATTACTCAGGTGTGGGAGCGGCGGGACCACCATAATCAGGGACACTCTGCCCTTGGGGTCTGTGGGAGGAAGGTAACCTGGGGCCCTTCAGGGCAGAGCCTGCATCCCAGAAGTTGTGATACCTACCCACGTGCCAGGCCCTTACTTCCCTTTCTGAGCCCTACAGCCAGCGCTCCTGCCCGGGCCAATCAGCCCCTCCCACTTCCGGACCCCAGCGCGAAGGCCCCGCCCAGCAGCCCCGCCCCTCGCCGCGCACCTGGCTGCCCTGCGGTCTCTCGCATCCGGATCCGACGTCGCGCACCGGCACCGGCTCCTGTTCGCTTTCCGGCTCCGTCTCGGGCCCATCGGGCGTCCTGTCCGCGCCCCCCCGGGCGCCCCGCAGCCGCGCCAGCTCGCGGCCCCGCGCCTCGCACTCGCCCTGCGCTTCTTGGCGCTCGCGCCGGGCGCCCGCCAGCTCCTTGGTGAGCGCGTCGAGGCGCTGGCGCAGCTGGCGCACCTCCTCGCGCGCGCGGTTGCGCTCGGCGCGCACCTTGCTCCACTTCTCGCGCCAGTTGGCGGTGCAGTCCGACCACCAGCGCATGGTCTTCTCCATCTGCGCCGCCCGCGCGCGCGCCTCCTCCAGCTCCCGCAGCCGCAGCTCCTCGCGGCTCTCCCAGTCCCCGTCGGCCAGCAGCGCGGGCGCCGGCGGCAGAGGCAGTGCTGGCGGCGGCCCCGGCGAGGGCGTGCCGCTGGGAGGCGTGGGCGGAAGCGAGTCGGCCGGCCCCATGCGCTCGGGCGACGGGCTGCCCAAGATGGTCAGGAGGCTGCCCTTGGACAACTGCGGGGACTCGGCCAGCCGGGGGCTCGGCCCGTGGCTCATGGCGTGGCCGCGGGGGCGGGCGGGCTCGTGGGCGCTGGGCTGGCAGTCCCGGACTCAGAGGCGGCGCGGGGGACGCGTGGCAGACGCGGTACCACTGTGCATGATGGCCACTGCTTCTGGCTGCTCTCCGGGCTACGGGGAGGGGGACGCTCCCTCCGACCTGTGGGAGAACACAACCATTATTTGGAGGTGGCCACCAACCGTCCATATCCTTAAGCTCAGCCATGGGAAGCGAAGGGAACAGCACAAGCGGTAGAAGGAACAGCATGAGCAAAGGTGGAAGGAGTGAAACTGGTCGCCTCCAGGAGCCCCCGTGAGGCTGGAATGGTGAGCCAGGGCCTGCAACCGCTTCCTCACTGGCCTCCAGATAACCCCCTTAAGTCCCTTCGCCCTGGAGCAGCCACCGCTGATCTGAAAACTTGATCTGCTGTCCCTGACCTTCAGGTCCCATCTCACACATTGAATGGCTTATACTGCTCTCCACCCGGATTGCTATGTGCTTCCATGCTGGCCCTGCTGCCAGGAGTCCCCTCCCAGCCTCTTCCTGTGCTGGGCTGACTCTTCCCATCCTTACAACTTACCTGAAATAGCGTCTTCTCCAAGAGGTTTTCCGGGACCCCTTCAGGCCAGGTGGTCAGCCCCTGCCCAGGTCTCTACCAGCCAGCCTCACTGTACTATTTTTCTGTGTCCCTGTGAGCACCCATCTTCACCCCAGGCTGTGAGTTTGCTGAGGGCAGGGGGTGGCTGACTGTTGGTCTTTGTCCTAGCACATGACGACAATAACAGTGACATTTATGGAGGACCAACTACAGGCCAGGAACCATGCCTATGTGAGCTATCCTCTCAACAGACTCGAGGGCACCTATAGACATTTACTGAAGAGGAAAGGGAGACTCAGCAAAAGTAAGCCCTGGAGTTGATCCAGATACACCATCCAGAAGTCCAGATACTGGCGTGGGTTTGGTGAATACATGCACGCACTGGTGGTGTGATGGAAGTGAGCTGGGGTCTAGATAGGGAGGCCGTGCAGTGTGATGAGGTGTCCCCCCAAGGCGACCACTGAGCTCTGCTGCTCGTTGGCCACATCCCTTTTAAAATAAGTGAGACACATGCCCCGCGCTGTCCCCAGCCTGCCACGCTCTCCCTCAGAGTGGCTTCATGCTGACCACTGACAGCTCCTTGGGCTATCTTGTACTTCCTTTCCCATTCAGCTGGGCCTGACCAGAGCCTCACTGCAGCCCCTAAGACCTGCCCTGATCGCTGTTCCTTCCTTTTCTGGGTGACCCATCAGAGCACTGCTGGTGGGACTCTCCGCATCCTGGAAGAGTGTCCCAATACTGTCTGGCTGTGTCCCTTCCTCACCCTTTTCCAGCCTCTAAGCCCGCCACTCGGCAGCACATCTAATGTCACAGTTTGTGGTGAAAAGAGGAGCTGTCAGGCTGGCACTCCCTCCGCGTCCCCTTACCCCACAGCCCCCTCCTCTCTGCCCTGAAGAGGACTGGGGGCTCTCCCTCCTTGGGTCAAAGGCCCCCCATCCAGCTTCTCCCACCCCAACCAATGATCCCTCTCCAAGGAGCCTGCTCCCTGCTGAAGTCTCTCCTGTCTCCTCCCTTTCCAGGCCCATCCAGAGTGGTCCACACTTGCTGCCTCCACCCTGTGCACCTCCCTCGCCCTCTCTCATCAAGCCTTACCAGCCTGGCCTCCAGCCCCCCTGCCCTACCCTCTGGGCATGTCTCAACTCTCACAGGTATGCCCTCTCTAGCTCTGGGCACCTTCCAGCCCTCCTTTCTTGCACCTCTCCTTCCCAGAATGTTCTCCAGGTTTTCCTCCTATTCTCCCGTGGTCCCCCATTAGCCTCCCTGGTTGGCAACCTGGGCTCATCCCTGCAGTGCTGGAGTCACCCCAGTCCTGGCCACCTTCTTCTTTCTTGCTGCCCCTGCCTGAGCCATCTCTCCACGTCTGCAGTAACCCCCAGTCTCTCTCCCAGCCTGGGCTGCTCTCAGAACCACTCACATGTCCCTCAGACAACTCAGACTCAGCTTGGTCAAATGGGACCTCCTGTCTCTATTCCCCCCATAACCGGAGCCTCCTTCTGGATGCCCTCTCTGGGAGAAGAGAGGTTCTTTACTTCTTCCCATTGTGGGGAATATCCTGGAATTGGCTTTCTCTCCACCTCCAAGTCCTGTCAGTCTGTCTGCCACACATCACGGGGATTCACCTACCTTCTTCGTCCTCAACCATTAATCTGTCAAGGCCATCACCATCATTTCCCACTGGGGAGACTGCAGCCCCCACTCTCCCTGTCCCATCCCCCTGCCCCCTTTTGCCTTCTTCAAATCCATCCTCAAGAGCAGCAGCCAGAGTGAGTTTTTAAAACCACAAGCTGGATCATGCCAGAGAAGGCAATGGCAAGCCACTCCAGTACTCTTGCCTAGAAAATCGCATGGACAGAGGAGCCGGGTGGGCTGCAGTCCATGGGGTCGCTACTAGTCGGACACGACTGAGCGACTTCACTTTCACACATTGGAGAAGGAAATGGCAACCCACTCCAGTGTTCTTGCCTGGAGAATCCCAGGGACGGCGGAGCCTGGTCGGCTGCCGTCTATGGGGTCGCACAGAGTTGGACACGACTGAAGCGACTTAGCAGCAGCAGGATCATGCTAGTGGCCACCATCTTTGTCATTACCAGTAGCTGTGACCACTCCCCTCTGTACAGTCAATTCCAAACTCACTCTCTCAAAGGCTCCGACACCGAAAACGCATCGATTCCCCCACTTGTTCACTGTCCCCACTGCCCGCCCTGTCCCTTCTCCCCTTGATACGTGCCATGGTCCCAAACTCACCCCCCCAAATGCCCTCAGTGTTCCAGCTGCCTCACTTGCTCTTGTCTCTCCAGGCAATGCCATCTCTGGTTGCTTCCACTGCTCTGCCTGCTCTTGCCTTCACCCGTATGACCAGGCATCACAGGTTTGACACCACTGTGGACCAGTGTTCATTTAAAGTCATGACTATTACAGTCACAGTTTCTGAGCACAGCTCAGTGATCCTAGTATTGGACTGACCAAAAAGTTTATTTCAGTTTTTTCCCCTAAGATGTTATGGAAAAACCAGAATGAAACTTTTGGCCATTCCAAGATATTTCTCCAGTGCATTTGCCCTGAGCTTACTGTCTGTCTCCCTTCACCCGGCGCCAGCTCTAGCTCCTGCTCTGTCATCAACCTCATGTGAACCATGCCCCATACTGGGCCTGTTTCTTCCCTGGTAGAACTGGAGTGAGGGGTGAGGGAAGCCAGTGCTTCTAGAGCAAGAAGTCCTTCAGATTCACCTGGACATTTGCTTAGAAGGCAGTCCCTGGACCTCACTCCTCAGAGAATCATGTTCAGAAGGTGTGGGAATGGGGATTTGCATTTTAACCATCCAAGTGTGGGATACTTTGAATAAATGGTGATGCCGTGTCACCACCCATAGTTCCATATGTACAAACATGTATATCTCAACCCCAGTAACACCTGCACAGACTAGGTTACGCCCCCAGACACAGCCCTCCGGACTTAGGTTCCAGTTCCCTGTACACCCGACTCCCCTGGAAGGCTGAGTACCCACTGTGGCTCTGTCTTTCCACCTGTGCAATGAGGTAACTGGCCTAGATCCCACGTGCATTCACAGACATGTTCACACCCAGACACACAAGCAATCTCATACACGTAAATATAGATAAAGACATGGGCAGGCAAACACATACTCGGAGATGGCCCCATAGGCACACACAGGAACTATATACATGTTCAGAGAGATGCTTCCTTGTAGATACAGAGTCACAGACACACCTGAAGACATACATATGCCCACATGGATATACACAGAGACATGCAAAGATACATACTCATCCCTGAGTCAGGCAAATGCACACACACATATATACACACACACGAACACATATACAGACACTCGCAGTCCTCCTCTCCCCAGTTTCCTGGCCCAGCTCCACATGGAGAAGCTCTTGGAAAAGATAAACAATGTGAGAGCCTGCGGGGGAGGGGAAGGAGGCAGGAAATCTGAGTGCCAGTCCGGTGGCCTCACTAGAGGCCAGAGCTGTGCTGGGAATCGGGGGTGGTGAGGCGGGGGGTCCCTGGGGCCAGGCCCCTGTCTGCTGGTTTCTGCCTGCAGTCCCGAAACCGAGAGGGGAGAGGGCGGCAGGGAGGGGGCCGCTGCCACATCCTCTCTGCCTCTGGGAGCTGCCTGGCCTGAATGGGGCTTGGCAGGGAGGGGTGGCCCGCTCCTTCCAGGAATCCCAAGCCTGTCGTGCAGGGCCAGGGCGGGCGCCACCCAGGCCCCTAATGGCTTCCAGGCACCCACGCTCAAGGGAGGGGTGGGGGGACTGGGAGAGGAGGGGGGTCAGAGGGGCTCTGGACGGGCCTCCTGCCTTGCTTCCTGCAGGCCCAGGTCCCCTGAAGGGTGTGTGTGCACACATATTGTAAACGGATGGGGTGGGTGGGGGGGTCCCAAGGTTGGTTTTCTCGAGAAACCCACCCCTGGACACACTAGGAACCCTGCCTACACACTCAAAAGCAGTTTGTCTCTGCCTAGCAATGCTTCCCCTCACCCCTACCCCCACCCCACTGACATAACACAGCCTTGGGGGCAGACACACACATACACCAAGCCCTGGTAACGTACACACTCACCAAGAGAGACCCAACACGGAGGTTCAGCTGGCAGTTGTAGAGACCAGCTCCCGCTGCCTACCCCGCCTGCCCTTCCTCACCAGGCTCAGCGTCTTCCTCCCCTGGGGTGTAAGTATGTGTGTGGGGTGGCCTCCTGATTCCTGCAGGGTGTCACCACTCCCCATGGAGCAGGTAGAGGAGGGACCAGCCTCCACAGGCCCAGAAAGTCCTTCCCACTCACCCTCTCCTCTCCTGTGCCCACACCCCCACCCCCAGCACCAACCAGACGGGTCTATTCCTGCTCAAACCCTCAGGATCTCTGCTCAGCCTGATCCCCCACTCGGGATGCCCCCCTCAGACTCCGAAACCCCACCCATCCTTCAGGCTCAGTTCCACCACCTCCCGGAAATGCCTTGGTCTCCCAAGCCCCACTCTGCCAGGGGAGTATATCCCCACAAACTTCCAGAGCCAGACCTGGCCAGCTGCCCTCTCTCCTCTTGCAGTTCAGGCCTCCCTCAACCCCGGCAGGACACTTGTGCCACCCAGAGCCACTAGCACAGGCCCTGCACACAGGATGTGCTCAAAGTTGGCTGGTGGGGTGGAGAGCAGAAAGCAGAATCATGGCTTCACATCCCCTTAACTGGGTAGCAGAGCTACCTGGGAGGGCTTCCCATGTGGCACTAGTGGTAAAGAACCCACCTGCCAGTGCAGGAGATGTAAAAGACGTGGGCTTGATCCCTGGGTTGGGAAGATCCCCTGGAGGAGGGCATGGCAACCCACTCCAGTATTCATGCCTGGAGAGTCCCATGGACAGAGGAGCATGGTGGGCTATGTACATCCCATAGGGTTGCAAAGAGTAGGACACCACTACTTAGCAAGTGAACTTAGAAGTGACTTAGCAAGCATGCACAGGTCCACATGGGACTCAAGAGCTCCTGAACCCCAGTCCCACAGTCATCCTCACTGCTTCAGGCAGCTGCTGGCCAGCCAGCAGAATGTTTTGATTGGATATTTGACTCAGGCAAGGCCTTCATCAGCCCTGTCTAGACAAAGTGACCAGTGGCTCTTGCTTCTAGTGGACCTGTTTGGAATGTTCTCTCTCCTTTCTCTAGCAGTACCTCCTACACATCCTTTAGGACCTACCTCTGGGTAACGATTCCCTGGGTAGCCTTCCCCAACCTCATACACAGAGTATGTTAGTGCTCCCAACATGGCACCTCCTAGTTCGTCAGCAGTGGCCACACTGAGAAACCACAAGGGCATCCTGGACTCACTGGCTGCCAGCACAGGGCCCAGCACACAGCAGATGCTACATTAACGCTTCCCAGGCTGATGGGTAGAAGATGGACAGCTAGGGGGTTCCCTGTAATCAGGGAGGGTTGCACCATTCTAAGGATCAGGAGTCTCTTTAGGGTCAGGCTCTGAGACAGGTAGGTGTCAGAGCCTGTTGCCAAGGTCAGAGTCAGAGGTCATCTCATGGCCAGGTCAAGGATCAGGCCTCTTACCTGAGGGGGTCTAACTGACTCACAGGGGGACAAGTTTATTTTGTCCTTACCGTGTTTTGATGGCTCATATCTAGTGAGAAGAGTAAGCAGTGCTGAGGCCTAGATGGGGCCCAGCTTAGGGGCTGGGGTGGGTGTGGGATGGGATGGGATGGGATGCTGGGGTGGGATGGCCCAACTCCTCCCTCCAGCTCAGAAACCCTCTATAACCTCCCAGAACCTTTCAGGTGGGGCTGTGGGGCTGGCCTGTAGCCACAGGCCTGGCTGTGGGCAGGGAGCAGAGCCCAGCAGGAAACCACAGAGGACAGCCTGATTGGATAAGTGCAGGGCCCAAGGCTGGTCAGCCCACAAACTGTGGGCACTTGTCCCTCTGACCTGTCACCCATGCTCCCATCACTGGACCTCCAGGAGAGGAGGAGACAAGCTGAGCCTGCAGGCTGAACCTGAGCCTGGGGGGTAGGCACCCCTAATCTGTTCCCAGGTACCTTCATCTCAGACAGAGAAGCCAAAGATATCCTGGACCACTCCTTTTTTACAAATGAGACACCTGAGATCCAGAGGTACAGGTATTGGTCCACATCAAGGACCAGCAGCAAAATTGGGTGTGTGATGGGTCGGGGCGGGCTGGATTGCTGGCAATGGATGCCTCCCCTCCTGGGTCCTGATCACCTGAGGGGCAAGGTGCCCCTGGGACCACCTACACCATGGGGTCCTCAGTCATCAAGTCAAGAACAGCTGGGAGAGGATGGGAACTTTTCATGGGGTGGACCACAGACCCGGGGCTCTGAGCAACTCCTTGAACTATTCACTCCAGTACAGCGGACTTCTCAGGAGCCCCATCTGTACCTCTGGGACTCTGTTTGATACCTGCAAGGCCATGCCCTCTCTGATGCTGTTTTCTTACTTGTAAGATGGAGAAAGGCACTAACAAGATACCTAAAAGCTTTGTTTAACCAGTGGGCAGAATCTGTGCCTACACGAAGTAATCCTACCTCCCCATCAGCCCTACATAACCCACACTTAAGACAGAAACCGAAGCCCCGAGTGGGGAAGGAGGCTTGCAGGACATCACCAGTTCTCACAATCGTAATAGTGGGACAACGGAGGCCCACTCCCATCTCCTGACACTGAGCCGTCGCTCCACCTGTCCCAACTCCTTCCAGAAATTCCCTTTCTGCCCTCCCACTACCACGAGTCGCCTAAATCCTCACTTCCTCTCCCCCTCCCCAGCACAGCAGCGGCGGGATGAGGGAGGAGGGTCTCCCGGCCCAGCGAGACGCGGTCCCGCCCACCCCGCCGCGCGGCCCCCCATTGGCAGCCACCAGGGGCGCCGTGCTCCGATTGGCCCGCGCAGCCCGTCCGTCCCGCATTCGCCATGGTGACCACGTTGGGTCCCCCGGGAGAGGTCCAAATTCCGCCCCCGCCCGCCGCCGCAGCCCCCCTCGGGTCTGGCCCCGGCCCGCAGCTTTTCGGGGGCGGCCCTGCCCTCCCCCATCCCCCAACTCCCCAAGCCCCTTCACTCTTGAGACTGGCTGTGGAGATAGGGGAGCCCGCGGAGGGGGCTAGGAAGTTCTGCTCGGAGTTTGGGGGTTGCTGCGGACGCGGGAGCTCCCGCTGCTCCTCTTCCAGCACGCCCCCCAACTTAACCCCTTCCCTCCCGCTGAAGGTTCGCGGCCTGGAGGGAGTTCCCGGGACGCGGTGGCTGTCGGCCCCCTGCACTACCGCCCCCGCTCACCTCGGCCGGCGACCAGCGGGCTCCGGACGTCCGATCCGCCGCGGCTGGGCGGAGCGGGCACGGGGCTTGCTGCGGCCGCCGCCGGGAGGGCCGAGGGAGGGCCACGGAGTCTCCTCCTCCCTCCCGGGGGGAGGGGAGAGAGAGGATTCGGCGGGGCGGGGGCGGTGGGGCCCTTGCGGCTTGCGGCCCCACTCTGACCCTGGCCCGCAGAGTTGGTTGGGTGGGGGACCCGCGCCTAACTTTGGGGAGAGGGGCGCGGGCCGAGCTGGCGGGATTGCCACCGAACGGGCCGGACCCCGACGGAGGCCCCACCCCGGCATCGGGCCTAGAGGAGGGGGAAGGAAGGCCGGGTCTGGGGGCCCCGCGGGGTCGGCTTTCCCGCCTCAAGTTTCCCTGAGCGGCAATGACGTACTAAGTGCCCAGCAGCAGAAGTGGGCACCATCTGTCCCCGGCTCAGCACGTGCTGCTTGTATGCCAAGCTTGCATGCTTTTGTTACCGACATTCTTCCCAGTGCTAGCTTTGCCACCGGGTGGGTGCGGGGCAGCACGTCCCTGCACCTCATCGGGCCTCGGTTTCCCCTTTGTACAGCAGAATGATGGGCCACAGTAGCCTCGCGCTTGTTGAGAAACGTGGTGGAGCCGGGCGGAGGTTTTCTCGGATGTGCCAGGGTGCTTCCCGCGCAGAGCCCGCCTCGACTGCCTAGTGGGGCGGTCCTGGGCAGTTACCTTGAGGGGTAATTGCGTGCGCCCTGCTACTTTGGGGCTTCCTCCCTTGAGAGTGAGTGTCTGCGGTTACTTCGAGAGAGGGGGAAGCGGTCGCCGGACAGCCCTCTTCTTACCACATCCTGTCCCCTGGAAGGCCGATGAGGTGAATCCGTGTTAAAGGAGGACCAGAGGTTCAGAGTTGTGGTGGAGGGAACCTTGCTATATTGAGTCATTCCGTGGAAGAAGAAACTAAAAATAAAGAAGATAAATTAGTTTGAATTTCTAATTAACAATAGAGGCATATATCTTTTTATTGCCCTTCGCAAGATGCTGTGTTTCTGTTTTTCTTTTTTTGTACAAATTGAAGGTTTGTACAACTCTTATGTGGAAAGCGAGTCTATTGGCACCAAAAGCATTTGCTCCCTTTGTGTCTCAGTGTCACATTTTGATAACCCTAAAAATATTTCAGATCTTCCACTAGCAAAAAGGTTACCAGTTGATGATGGTGCAAGTGATAACATTTTTGTAGCAATGTGCATGCGTGTTAAGTCACTTCAGTCATGTCCAACTCTTTGGAACCCAATGAATTGAAGCCTGCCAGGCTCCTTTGTCCATGGGATTCTCCAGGCAAGGATACTGAAATGGGTTGCCATGCCCTCTTCCAGGGGATCTTCCCCACCTGGGGATCAAACCTCATCTCTTCTCTTCCAAACTGCATCTTTTCTGTCTCCTACATTGGCAGACAGGTTCTTTACCTCCTGGGAAGCCCCTTTTTAGCAATAAAGATTTTTAAATTAAGGTTTATGTACTTCTTAGAAGACATAATGCTGTTGACACACTTACTATACTAATATAGTGTAAACATAACCTTTACCTGCACTGGGAAACCAAAAAAATTTGTGTAACTCAATACATTGTGAGTTTTGATTTGCTGTGGTGGCTTGGAACTGAGCTGGGAATATCTCCGAGGTGTGCCTGTATTTGGGGGCTTCCCTGGCGGCTCAGATGGTCAAGATGGTAAAGAACCTCTGTTTAGATTATGGTTGCTGTCGTGCATTCAGTCGCATCAATGAAGAACTGGCTCTTTGCAGCAAGAGGATCAGTTTTGCAAACGTATTTGAGGGTTTCACACCAGGGTCACTGAATCCTGTGACAGTCAAACAGTTCTCTCTGCAAGTTCTTGCTCTTTTCTTTTGCAGAACTCTCTTCCTCTGTGGTCAGTGGCTGCTCCTTTTCCACAGCATCACTTACACCCACTTCATGAAATCCCACGCTTTTTTGCAGGATTTGTAGTTTCACTCATAACCATGTGCTTTGTCTTGGCATGGTTGAATGTTGATAGCATCTGACAATCAACTCGGGACAGATTTTGCTGGCACTTTGTGGGGTTTGAGAGGGAACTAACCTGTGAATATTGCAGTGGTTGACCTTTGCTCATTGTGTACTTTGGACCTGTGAGATTCAGATATTGAGTGCTCAGACAGCTGGAATACCCCGATTTTAAACTTGGGGAAATGCTCACTGAGGCTCTTGGCTGAGACTTACCCAGAGTTTCACAACCAGTAAGACAGTTGTGGACCAAGATCCCGGAGTTCTTTCCTAGAGTTTCTGAAGGTGGGGATATGGATTAAGAAGATGGAGGAGGCTGAGTTGATGGTGAACCTAAGCTCCAATTGTTGTTTTACAGCTTATTTTGTTGTTATTATTATTGGCCACATCATGTGGATCTTAGTATACTGACAAGGGATTGAACCCATGCCCCCTGCATTTGGGAGCCCGGAGTCTTAACCACTGAACAACCAAAGAAGTCCCCTAAGCTCCAGTTATAAAATCATCACAATAGAGCTCTCTGTCTCAAAGAGAAGAACCAAAAATATTGTTTCAGGTATGTCTGTTGCAGGGGTTGGGGTAGGGAGAGCTACTCACTCATAGAACCAAGATGTGTGCTGACCATAGGCTTGGGAGCTCACATGAATTAGCTCAGTGTTATAGCCATCCTGGGCTTCCCAGGTGGTGCTAGTGGTAAAGAATCCACCTGCCAATGCAGGGGAGGCAAGAGATTGGGTTTGATCCCTGGGTCGGGAAGATGGCCTAGCGTAGGAGGTGGCAACCCACTCCAGTATTCTTGCCTGGAAAATTCCATGGACGAGGGAGCCTGATAGGCTACAGTCCATGGGGTTGCAAAGAGTAGGACATGACCGGCTGAGCGAGCATGCATACATAATCATATTAGCCGGTGTTGTTACCATCATCTCACAGTGAGAAAAGTGGGGAGTAGAAGCCAAGTGACAGACTCCAGTCACACGCTAGGAGATCTTAAACCCTAGATCTGACTTTCAACTTTACCATTTCATTCCTGTTGCTAAAACCACACCTCCTGGCAGCCTACTGGATGCAGCGTTAATCTGGTGTTATTTTCCCAGTGCCCTCGCTAGGGGTTTCTTCCCCCAGTTTAGCGCAGTAGGGTTTTTCATTGACGTTTGTGTTACTGTTTCCCACACATCAGCAGTTCTCTGTCCTGTGTCTCTCCCACCACTTTTTGCCATCAACACATAACTCTTTTGCTATTATTTACTTGGCATTTTTCTTTAAACCATTTCACTTTTTTTTAGAACAGATGTATATTTTAGGCTAAATAGGAAATGTTATCAGTTGCTGTAAATAGAAGAAAGTCATAAAAATAAATGTCACGTAAATAAGCAACATTCTCAAGCAAACTAGAAATCCTCACTTTGTTAAGAAAGGAATACAACTTTACACCCATGTTCGTAGCAGCATATTCACAATACCCCAAAGATGGAAGCAACCTAAGTGTTGGTGGATGAATGGATAAACAATGTGGTCTATACATTCTAAAGAATATTATTCAGCCTTGAGAGGAGGCTAAAGGAAATTCTGATATATGTTTAGCAGCATAGATTGACCTTAAAGACATCATGTTAAGTTAACAAGCCACACACAACAGGAAAAATATTGTGTGATTCCACTGATAGGAGGTTCCGAGAGTAGTCAAACAGAGACTGAAAGTAGACTGGTGGTTCCTTGGGGCTGTAGGGGGTGGGGAATGGGGAATTAGTGTTTAATGGGTACAAAGTTTCAGTTTCCAGAGAGTGAAAAGCTTTGAGGGTGGTGATGGTAACAATATGAATGTACTTAATGCCACTGACTGTACACTTAAAAATGATTAATATGGTCAGTTTCATGTATATTTTTATGACAATAACAGAATCACTAAAAATCAGATATACTGTTTTCTACGTCCAATAAAAGTTTGAAGAATTAAAATCAAAAGGTCAGAAGGCTGTGGTAGAAAGGCATTAGAGATAATTTAGTTCTAAATGGACACTTCTCCTGGATGTCACTGGGATTGAGAAAGACTGAAAAGTAAATTACTTTTTCCTGGTGTGATTCAGTTTATCTAATGTCCTGTCAGGGGTGCCACTTACTGCCCTCTTGCAGATCACCAGGGGGGAGCAGCCCCCATGGTGAGAGACACATCCCTAGGTCTGGGGATGGCTCTTTCAGGGTGGGGAGTGGGAGGTGGCTTGCCTTCCTCCCTGCCTGGGAGACAGAACAAGGGCTGGGCATGCCTCCCAAAGTAGAACCATCTGGAATGTTCCATAGGGAAACTGGAAGCAAGGAAGTCTTCCTAGATTAGGCAGGACTTGAGATGGGCCCTAATGGATGGAGAGGAGCTGGTGTGCCCAGGTATGTGTGTGTCATAGCAGGATAAGAGCAGGGAGACTGGGATGAATAAGCTGAAGCTCCAATACTTTGGCCACCTGATGTGAAGAGCCAACTCATTGGAAAAGACCCTGATGCTGGGAAAGATTGTGAGCAGGAGAAGAAGCTGGCAGCAGAGAATGAGATGGTTGGATACCATCACCAACTCAATGGACACGAGTTTGCGCAAACTCTGGGAGATGGCAAGGACAGGGAAACCTGGTGTGCTGCAGTCCATGGGGCTGCAAAGAGTTGGACACAACTGAGAGACTAAACAACAGCAACAATGGCAAACACATCCCGAACTGGGTGGAAGTAGTGACTGGATGGGGTTCAACCACGGAGGCAATGGGAGCCACTGCCGGCTCCTTGAGCTGGGGGTGTGTCTTGGCAGTGAGTTCCAGAATCTGGAGTGCAGGGCTATTTAACCAGCACCCCCAAAAGGCAGGGCGTAGTGAGGCAGGCCCAGATCCAGGATGAAAAATAGAGGGGCTTTTGGGGGTGAACAGGGCTTCCTCCTGGGCCCTGAGAGCAGCTGCTGGTGATGCAACCCTAGAGGTGGCCAGGAGAACTCAGAAAGGAAGGAAGAGCCTAGAGGTCAAGGGCTGGGTCATGGCCACAGAAAACCAAAGTGCGGAGGAGTGTGAGAATTTGTCCGAGTCACCCAGCAGGAGTGTGACCAAGGGAACAAGCATACAGGTGTCCCTGCAAAGTCTCTGCACTGCAGCTGGGGTGGGAGCCTGCACACGTGGGCATGCGCCTCCCTGAAGTCTCCCTGTCCTGCAAGAAGCAGCTCCCTTCCTTCCTCCCACCAAGGCCACCTGAACTACCTGTGGGCTGTGCTTGGCGGAGGCTGCAGGGGCCCCCTCGTGGGGCCAGAGAGGAGGGAGACCGTGTTGGGACCTGCCTGTTTCTCTCTGTTGCTGCATCCCTATCTCATCCCTGGGGGTAGAAAAGCTCTTTCCTGAGTCAGAATTTTCCCAGGGAGTCCGGCTGGGGCCCCAGCAAGAGAGAGCACCCTGTCTTCCCTCTGACACACACCGACACTTCCTCCTGTTGCTCAGGGTTCTGCGGAGGAAGCGGCAGATGTCAGACAGGCTGTCCAGACCCCTGGCTCAAGGAGCAGCTGGCTACCTTCCCAGCCCCCCAGTTCTGGCCACGTCTTCTGAGCTGTACTCTCAGTGAAGCCTTTCTCCAGAGGGCCCTGGACTGGGTAACTCTGGGTCAGGCCTTTGTCCTCCCCCCGCACCCCCAGGCCCCAGGCACTCCCCACTCTGTGAAACCAGAGGGCTTCATGAACATTTCCAGGGACTCTGCAGCACTACCCTTGATAAGCCCCACATGACCCCACAAAGTGGTACTGTCACTGTCTTCATTGTGCAGAGGGGAAACTGAGGCTCAGAGAGTTTCCATCACTTGCGCCAAGTTACCCAGCCAGGATGTGGTGGGCCTGGGGTTGGAACCCAGGCAGCATGGCCCCATCATCTGCCTCATCAATCCTTGGCTCAGGCAGGGATCATTCTCCTTTTCCTACTCCTGGGGAAACTGAGACCCAGAGAGCCCTCATCTCGGGCCTGAGGGTTCAGAGCCGAGTGGGTCTTGAACCCTGACGGGTGCCCCCGACATTGGCCTCCTCCCTCTCCACTGATGCCCAGTATCTCTGCAAATGTGCAGCTGCCTCCAGGAAGTGCTGCAGGCTCTGGGGAGGGGTTGCTATCAAGGGGTGAGCTGGGCGTGGCTATCAGCTCGGATGAAACAAACGGGTTTCTTCTGGTGAAAGAAGAAGTGCAGGGAGTGTGTGCTGTGCCGGAGTGGGGTGAACAAGCAGAGGCCGCCTGCCTGCAGCGCAGAAGTTCCCAACTTCCCCTTCTTCCTGCAGAAGGCAGCGGGCTGGCAGTGAGACAGCAGCAGCCGCACAGGTCAGCCCCTCTGTCTACGTCTCTCCATGCCCCACTCCTCCTAGACTCTGTCCTGACCCTTGGGTCCCCAGCGGGCACTGGGCGCACCCCTGCCTGGGTGGTTGTTGGACTGGTGACAGCCCCGGAGCAGCAAGGTGGGGCTCACCTGCCTTCCCTTCACCGGTTCCTGGGCCTCTGATGGCAACTCCTAATCTCAGGACTGTAGTGATCTATGTTTTTGGTTTTCTTTTGTTTTCCAGTGGTGGTGGGGACATATTTTTTTTTTTTTTAACTTGAAGTATATTTGATTTACAATGTCATGTTAACTTCTGTTGTACAGCAAAGTGATTCCATTACAGGTACAGATGCCTTCTTTTTCAAATATTCTTTTCCATTATGGTTTTTTAAAGTTAATTAATTGATCAGTTCGTCTTTGGCTGCGCGTGGGTTTTCTCTAGTTGAAGTGAGCAGGGGCTACTCTCTAGTTGTGGTTCGCGGGTTTCTCATTGCGGTGGCTTCCCTTGTTGGAGAGCACGGGCTCTAGGACGCATGGGCTTAAGTAGTTGCGGTATGCCAGCTTAGTTGACCCTGAGGCATGTGGGATCTCTCTGGGCCAGGAATCAAACCTGTGTCCCCTGCACTGGCAGGCAGATTCTTAACCAGCGGACCATCAGGGAAGTCCCCAAGATGGTTTATCATAGGAATTTGCACTTGATCTTAGCCAAAAGGCCGAGAAGCGATATCATAGGAATTTGAATATAGCTCCCTGTGTTATACGTGAGTGTCTTGTTGTTGAGATCTATGTTTCATTTAAGGAGCAGTTAGGCTCTGGGTTCAAACCTTTACTCCCCTTACCCGCTTTGTGGCCTGGGGCAAGTTACTAAACTGTGCTTTTCTCGACCTCAGTTTCCTCATCTGTAAAATGGGGCTAGTCCAGTGGCCTGCATCTCAGGTGACAGAGGTGAGGGGCTGGCACAGAGTTGATGTTGGGCAGATCAGAGTAGGCACAGTTCCTCTGAGTGCCCTGGACTGGAGCCTGGGGACAGTGTGTCCCAGGCAAAGGCTCTGGGATCTGATTGGGTCATAGACCCCCCTGTTGGGCCCTCGTGGGACCTCCTGTTGGGAAATCATAGCACCTGTCAGGACTTCCTGCAGAGACCTCAGGTTCACTTTCACCCAGGCCGTGGGGGAAGCGGAGGTGGGCATTCCAGTCTGTGGTTGGCAGGAGCAGCTGTTGGGAGGGGCACGTGGGGCCCTACCCAGGAGCACACTGGCTCAGTGGGCTCTGGTGCTGTTGGGGAGAGGGTGGCCTTTGGGGTACACAGCCAGCTCTGGAGAGGGAGAGGAAGGCAGGGGTTCTCCTGCTCGGTGTATTCCTGGCCAGAGCCTCAGATTCCCAGGAGTGGGGATCATGGATATGGTTGTTTGAGTCTCTCTTCCTGGGAAATGTGCTTCTCAGGTGGTGCCAGAAGTAAAGAACTTGCTTGCCAATGGAGGAGACATAAGAGACGTGGGTTCAATCCCTGGGTTGGAAAGATCCCCTGGAGGCGGGCATAGGCAATCCACTCCAATATTCTTGTCTGGAGAACCCCGTGGACAGAGAAACCTGGTAGGCTACAGTCCACAGGGTCTCAAAGAGTTGACACGACTGAAACAACTTAGCACTCATGCCTTAGGAAATAGATGATCTTGGCCTCGTTTTACAGTTGAGAAAACATGCAGCACAGAAAGGTCAAGTTCCTTGCCTAACTTCACAGTTCAGGTGCTGAATACCGGAACTAGTTATAGAATTTACATCTCCCAAAGGCTCTGTTCTGCGTGCCACTTGTCCCCTCATGTTCTGTTGACCTGATTATGGTTTTGTTCTTCCTGGTAGCAACTCAGCCCCCCAGCCACCTTTCGGAAGCTGCAGCATATCTCGGGGGAGAGCACTTGACTTGGAGTCTGGGTTTGTGTTTCAGCTTGCCCACTGGCCTGCTGAAGAACGCCAGGCAAATTCTTGTGTGGTATTCAGTTCTGCTACGGTCAAGTGGAACCTTCTTGGGAGTCAGGTAAGGGATTCCTGTTTCCTGTGCTGTGTGCTCAGTCGCTTCAGTCGTGTTTAACTCTGTGCAAACTTACAGACTGTAGCCCAGCAGGCTCCTCTGTCCATGGGATTCTCCAGGCAAGGATACTGGAGTGGGTTGCCATGCCCTCCTCTAGGGTATCTTCCCCTCTCAGGGATCGAACCTGAGTCTCCTGCATTGGCAGGTGGGTTCTTTACCACTGGTGCCACCTGGGAAGCCCCCTTCTGTTTCCTATAAGGCCTCAAATAGTGAATTGCACTATTTGAGATGGCCGAATGAGGATGATATGGCTGAGGGTGTGGGGTAATGGTGAGTGGTGGTCTCTCTGAAAGGATGGGGAAGGGGATGTTGGAGGTTGCAGGCAGAAGTGAAGATTGTGGTTTGCTCCTGGGAAAGGGGATGGAAACCACAGCTTCTATTTGGGTGTTTGGGGAAGGGATCACTTCTGCTTTGGCCTTAATTTCCCCAGCTGGGTGGGGGGATTAAACTCCTCTTCCCTCTGTGTCTGTCTAGCAGCAGCATGGTCAAGGGCCTGGGGACCCAGTCTTAGGGTCCAGACCCTGGAGGTCAAGTCTATACCACTTGCTGAGCCTCAGTTTCCCCATCTGTACCCCAAGGGAGTCTTTTCTGCATTCTTGGGTTCTCAGTTTTCTCACCAGAAATATTCCAGATGATCTTATTCAGTGGTTTCCTTTGTCCCCCTAAATCATTTCTTTCAGTCTCTGAGGTTCTGAGAGGGTAAGTGAATTGCCCAAATGAAAATAAAAAAATGAAACATTAAAAGTATTAGTATTAGCAGGAACTTAGGAGAATTCCTTTATAATGTTGGAATGGGGAAGGTCTTTCTACCTAAAGCTCAAATATTAACCTAATAGCCAAACAAATAAGAACCCAACATTCTGACTCCATAGTCTTTATTTTCTTTTAAAATAAAAATAAACATATTAATATATAGCATTAAGGGAATTCCCCAGGGGTCCAGTGGTTAGGACTCTGTGCTTCCACTGCAAGGGCATAGGTTGGGGAATTAAGATCATACAAGTCAAGTCACGTGGTGCAGCCAAAAAAATAGTGTTAAGACAAATGGGTAACCACCAGGAAAAAATTTGAATCCATATTGCGTACTCTAGGATCAACACAAATGGACTGGGGATTCCAATATAAAAAAGTGAAACTTTAAAAGTATTAGAAGAATCTTAGGCGAATTCCTTTATGATGTTGGAATGGGGAAGGTCTTTCTACCTAAAACTCAAAATCCAGAAGCTCAAAGAGAAAACACTGGTAATTTTTATTATATAAAAATGTTATACTAAATAAAGAAAGTGACCTGGCAAAAAAGAGCATATATAATGTCAAAAGGCAAATGACAAACCAGGAAAGATATTTGCAACTCATATAATAGACAAAGAGCTAATTTTCCTATTATGTAAAGAGTTTTTAGAAGTTGATAAGGAAAAGTCTAACCCAATACAAAAATGGGCAGATAATGAAGTTGCACACGCCACAAATAAGGCAGGTGTTGGTAACACCTGGAGGTATTGGAGTTTCAGCCTCAGCATCAGTCCTTCCAGTGAATATTCAGGACTGATTTCCTTTAGGATGGACTGGTTGGATCTCCTTGCTGTCCAAGGGACTCTCAAGAGTCTTCTTCAACACCACGGTTCAAACACCACAGTGATTATATCACACGAGTTATTTTTAACCTGTCCTTTCCAATCAGTGGGCTTCGCAGATGGTGCAGTGGTAAAGAATCCGCCTGCCAATGCAGGAGACACAGGAGTTGGGGGTTCAATCCTTGAGTTAGGAAGATCCCCAGGAGAAGGAAATGGCAACCCTCTCCAGTATTCTTGCCTGGGCAATTCCATGAACAGAAGAGCCTGGTGGGCTACAGTCCATGGGATTGCAAATGAGTCAAATGCAACTGAGCAGCAGGCGTGGCACTCCACTCAATGATACTCTGTGCTCCTCTTCCATGTGGCAGCTTACATCATAATTCCTAGCAATGAAATGGCAATCCATTGTACTTTATTTAACTTTTAATTCTGAAAAAGTGATAAATTAGCAAGAAGTTGCAAAAAATGGACACAAAAATTTTTGTCTACATTTCAGCCAATTTTATTCAATGGTAACATCTTTCATACCTAAGGCACAACATCAGAGCCAGGAAATTGATTTTGGTACAATTCACAACCTTTATTAGGATTTCGTCAGTTTTTATATACGGGGGGTGTGTGTGTATATGTGTGTTTAATTCTGTGCAATTTTATGAAGTGTAGATTCTTGTATAACGAAGATACAAAACTTCCCATCACTGCAAGTCTTCTTAGCGCTCCCTCTTTACAGAAACATCACCGGTCCCTAAACCACTGGCAACTACTAATCTGTTCTCCATCTCTGTAATTTTTTTATTTCAAGGATGTTAAATAAATCAAATTATAGAATATGCAGAATTTTTAGACTGGCTTTCTGCCCACCCACCCCAGCATGATTGCCTAGAGACCCATCCAAGTTGTGTGTCAATATATTTTTCTAATTGCTGAGTTGTGGTTCATGGTACAGTTGTACCTGAGCTTGTTTAACCATTCACTCATTGAAGGCACATTGGGATTCCTTCCAGTTTGAGGCTATGGCGAATAAGGCCTCCTATGCAGGTTTTGGTGTGAACATGAGTTTTGATTTCTCTGGGTTAAATGCCCCAAAGTGCGATCTCTGGGTCATATGGTACTTGTTTAGTTTTGTAAGATATAACCAAACTTTTCCAGAGTGGCATTAGACTGTAATTTTTGTAACTATTCCTCTATTGAGGAATAACATATACATAGTTTTTGCTTTTTTATGATTAACAATGGTATTATAAATACTTTTCTATGTATTTTACCTGGCTTGCCCTCTTATTTCCGTAGGATAAATTCACAAAAATGAGTTTCCTGGATCAGAGGCTATTCAGAATGAAAAGTGTGTGTTGTCAAATGATTCTCTTGAAAACGCTGAACTCTTGACACTCTCATAGGGAGGGGGGTGTGCTTGTCTCTCACTGGGTGATACCATATTTGCAAATCCAATGGTGGAAAAATTATAGGTCATGGGGACGTCCCTGGCCATCCAGTGGTTAAGACTGCACTTCCATCAGGGTGCACAGGTTTGATCCCTGGGGAACTAGGATCCCACAGGCCAAGTGGTATGGCCAAAAGATTTAAAAAAGAAAGAAAACAAAATTAAAGGTCATGCTTTTAACTACTTCTCTCTGCCATTACCATCAAACAGGTGTTTGAGTTCTGTGGTTCTCCCTTCCTGGAACTCTGTGGGGCTTTTCTGGTGACTTTCTCCCTCCATGAAGGAGGAAGGTTAGCTTTCTTATCCTCTCCATGCCTTTCCACTTCCTCTTCCCTATATTCTCACTATATTTTGGGCTTGACTCTCAAAAATTTGGTTTATAGATGGATGCTTCACCTACTACAGTTTTCTATTTGTTTAGTTGATTATTTTATTAAACTCACACTTTTGGAGAGTAGTTTGATGGGTTTTGACAAACACATAGAGTCCTACATACATGTCTAACACAATCCAGATATAGAGTATTTCCATCCCCACTTTCCAGGTAGCTCAGTGGTAAAGAGCCTGCTTGCCAAGGCAGGAGATGCAGGAGACTCAGGTTCAATCCCTGGGTCAGGAAGATCCTCTGGAGAAGGGAATGGATGCCCACTCCAGTATTCTTGCCTAGAGAATTCCAGAGACAGAAGAGCCTGGTGGGTTTTAGTCCATGGGGTCACAAAGAGTTGGACATGACTGAGCCATTGAGTAAAGCACATCCCCCTGAAAAGTTGCTTTGGCTCCTTTATAGTCAGTTACCTTTTTCCCACCCCATGGAAACTATGGGTGTGTTCTCTAACACAAAGTTTTTACTTTTCTGGAAGATCATATAAGTGGAATCATAAAATACATAATCCTTTTTGTCTGGCTTCTTTCACCTATCGTAATGATTTTGAGACAGCCATTTGTTGCCTATGTCAGCAGCTCATTCTTTTTTATTGCTGAGTAATATTCCATAGCATGGATAAACCAGTTTGTTTATCTTTCACCATTGGATGTAATTTTTTTTTGGCTGTGTTGTGCAGCTTGTAGGATCTTAGTTTCCCAACCAGGATTGAACCCATGCCCTTGACAGTAAAAACACCGAGTCCTAACCACTGGATCACCAGGGAATTCTCTTGATGGAAGTAAGTTGGTATTGTTTTCAGATTTTTCAAAGTGCCTGCCTGCGTGCGTGCTAAGTTGCTTCAGTCATGTCCAACCCTTTGTGACCCCATGGACTGTAGCTTGCCAAGCTCCTCTCTCCATGGGATTTTCTAGCAAGAATACTGGAGTGGGTTGCCATGCCCTCCTCCAGGGGATCTTCCCAAACCAGGGACTGAACCCGTGTCTCCTGACTCCTACATTGCAGCAGATTCTCTACTGCTGGGCCACCAGGGAAGCCCTTTTCAAAGTAGTTGTCCCATTCTACATTCCTTCCCTCAATGCATGAGAATTCAGCTGTTGTATATTCTCAGTAATACAAGATATAACCAGTCATTTTGATTTTAGCTACATCAGAAGGTGTGTAGTGACCTCTCTTTGTGGTTTTATTTGCCTTTCCCTAATTCTAGAGGAGATCAATCCTGGGTGTTCATTGGAAGGACTGATGCTAAAGCTGAAACTCCAATACTTTGGCCACCTCATGCGACGAGTTGACTCACTGGAAAAGAGTCTGATCCTGGGAGGGATTGGGGGTGGGAGGAGACAGGGACGACAGAGAATGAGATGGCTGGATGGCATCACCGACTCGATGGACGTGAGTTTGAGTGAACTCCGGGTGTTGGTGATGGACAGGGAGGCCTGGCATGCTGTGATTCATGGGGTCGCAAAGAGTCGGACACGACTGAGCGACTGAACTGAACTGAACTGAATGACTAATGATACTGAATATCTTTTCATGTGCTTGTTTGCCATCTATGTTTCTTCTTTGGCTGAGTGACTGTTTAAATCTTTTGCCATTTCTAATTGGGTTATTTGTCTTCTTGTTTAGTTTTATGAATTCTCAATATAGTCCAGATGCACATTTTTTTCAAATTTGTGTTTTCAAATATTTCCTCTCAGTCTATAATTTGTATTCTCACTCTCTTAGCAACGATCTTCAAAGATTAGAAGTTTTAATTTTTGATGAAATTCAAGCTATCCACTTTTTCCTTATATAGGTGATTTTTTGGTGTTGTTTCTGCCCATAGGGCTATGTTTTGTGGTACATTAAAATTTCTGCATATATTATGAGGCCTCACAATATAGTGTTGCCATTTTTACATTAGACAGATGTTAAAATTGAGAAAATCCATTCTGTATTTGACATATTTTTATCAGTTTCAACACTCTCCATTTCTTTGTGTAGGTCCATGTTTTCACCTGGTATAAATTTTCTTCTGCCAAAAGAATTTCCTTTAATATTTCTTTTAGTGCAGGTCTGCTGGAAATGGGGCTTTTTGGTAGCTCACCTGGTTAAGAATCCACCTGCAATGCAGGAGACCCTGGCTCAATTCCTGGGTTGGGAAGGTCCCTTGGAGAAGGGAGAAGCTACCAACTCCAGTATCCTTGAGCTTCCCTGGTGGCTCAGATGGTAAAGAATCCACCCGCAATGCAGGAGACCTGAATTTGATCCCTGGGTTGGGAAGATCTGCTGGAGGAGGGCATGGCATTCCAGTCCAGTACTCTTGCCTGGAGAATCCCAATGGACAGAGAAGGCTGGTGGGCTACAGTCCATGGGGTTGCAAAGAGTTGGACACGATTGAGCGACTAAGCACAGCACAGCTGCTGGAAATTAATTTTTTAAGCCATTGCTCATCTGAAATAGTCATTATTTGGTTTTCATTTTGAAAGATATTTCTACTGGGCATCAAATTCTAGGTTTACACGTTTTTCTTACAATATGTAGTTGTGTTATCTTCTGGTTTGTATAGTTTCTTGAGAAGTCTCTTGTTCTTATTTCTTATCTTCGGTATCTATTGTTTCTTTTTCACTCTGCTTTCAAGATTTTTTTAATCTTTGGTTTTGCATCAGTTTGACTATGATATGTCTAGGTGTGGTTTCTTTATATTTATACCTCTGAGTTTTGTAGAGCTTCTTAAATCTGTAGTATGTTGTCTTTCACTAATTTTGGAAAATATTTCAGCCGTTCTGTCTTCAAGTATTTCTTCTATGTTCTTTCTCTTCCTTTGGGGACTCAAATTACATGTTTATTAGACCATCTGCTCTTGTCTTACCGTTTTGAGTTTTATTTTGACTCTTCTTACTCTTTGTGTTTCAATTCAGATTACTTATATTGTTCTATCTTCAAATTCATTGATTACTTTGCTGTGTCTGGTTTGCTGATTAATAGGCCTTCAATGGCTCAGATGGCAAAGAATCTTCCTGCAATGCAGGAGACCTGGGTTCCATCCCTGGGTTGGGAAGATCCCCTGAAAAAGGGAATGGCAATCCACTCCAGAATTCTTGCCTGAAGAATTCCATGGACAGAGGAGCCTAGCAGGCTACAGTTCATGAGGTCACAAAGAGTTGGACACAACTGAGCAACTAACACTTTCACTTTTTTTCACTTCACAATTGAAGGCATTCTTTATCAATGATAGTATTTCATTTCTACCTGACTGTCCTTAATAGTTTCCACTGCATTCCTGAAATTTCCTGTCTGTCCTTAGGAGCATACCTTTCCACCGCCTGCTTTCCCATACTCACATATCTTTAAGTCCCTATCTGATTGTTTTAACATTTTGGTCACCTCTGGCTCTGCTTCTCTTGTCTCTTTTATCTTCTGACAAAGAGTGTTTTCTTTTTTCTTGATTTTTTGTGTGTGCTTTGACTGAATACCAAGGCATTGTGTGAAAGCACAGCAGTGAAGTAAATGATAATTATGCCTAGAAGTGGGCATATTTCTTACGTCACGGTGTAAGTAGAGGGCGTTCATTGAGTCAGTCTAGTCTGTGGTCGATTTGGGTTACCGTTTTGTCATTGCAGGTACCTTCTCTGCAGCATAAGCATCACATTTCTCCAGTGATGGACGGACATTACTCTGTGCTTAGTGTGAGCCCTTGAGTCCCACATGGATTTTCTCAGTAATCCTACTCCACTCTCATCCTTGCACGCATGCAACACAGAGGGACTCTTTCTTTGTGTTCTGGGCCCTTTGCCAGTGCTGGACAGCTGCTGCTTATTACTTGGTGCAACATTTTTGATGGAAGCAGTAGATTGCTGGTCCTCTTGCTCTAAGTTTCGGTCTTAGGTAGACTTGTGCCTGAGCCCCACGACCGGGGCTTTCTTGGCTTTCCTGCTTCTCATTCAGCGAGTGGCAACTTCTGCCTCTTCAGTGCTGGCTGACTTCTTCTCCTTCACGCTCACGGAGCCCAAACCCTGCCATTCATTGGTGAAGGGGTCTTAGGTGTGAATGAAGTTCCTGCCTTTCTCACAGCAGCAGCAGCAGCCCCTTGTCTTATAACAGTGCAAAATCCTGGGCACTAGTGGCTTTGGCCACTCCATGCCAGTGGCAGGTAGCTTTTGCCTAGTGTCCGTGCAGGGTCTGGGGTAGGTGGTTTTTACTTGGCTGCACTGTGCTGCATGTGGAATCTCAGTTTCCTGACCAGGGGTCAAACTTGTGTCCCCTGCATTGCAAGTGTGGAGTCTTAACCACTGGACCACCAGGGAAGTCTCTTGTTGGGTTTTTTTTTCACTTCTCCGTCAGAGGCAGCAGACCTTTTCCTTATAACAAGCCAGGGACCTATGGAGGAGGGTCTCATCACGGCAAGGCCAGGGCGCAGATGTCTGTCTCTCGCAGCAGTCCGTCAGCATCACATACTCACACATGGCCTGGAGCTCATATAGGCTTCACCCTCAAACCTCAGCGTGCCCATGCCACCACAGGGGCTCTCTCAGGTCCCTGCCCCACCCCCAGTCATTCTCATGAGCACCAGCAGAGGACTGTGGGAAGAAATGGTCAAGACTCTCCTTGTGTCTGGGGCTCTCAGTGGTTTTAAACTGGCATTCTCATTCACACTCAGCCTTTAAGAATCCACTAAGATCATATGCTATCCCTTATATTCAGAATCTAAAAAGAAATTATACAAATGAATTTACTTACAAACCAGAAACAGACTCACAGGTTAGGGAACGAACTTGTGGTTACCAGAGGGGAAGGAAGCAGAAAAGGGCTAGTTAGGGAGTTTGAGACGGACACCTACACACTGCTGTATTTGAAATGGATAAAGTGTGTTAACTGCTCAGTCATGTCCAACTCTTTGCAACCCCATGGACTGTAGCCCACCAGGCTCCTCTGTCCATGGAATTCTCTAGTGAGAATACTGGAGTGGGTTGCCATTCCCTTTGCCAGGGGATCTTCCTGACCCAAAGATCAAGCCTAGGTTTCCTGCATTGCAGGCAGATTCTTTACTGCCTGAGCCACCAGGAAACCCAAGCGATAATTCACCAAGATGCATGATCTGTGAACTTTTCTATAAGTTTTGTTTTGATGAGAATATTATTAAACAATGTTTCTGAATGATTGAAAAAATAAAATGGATAACCAACAAGGACCTACTGTATAGCACAGGGAACTCTGCTCAGTGTTATGTGGCAGCCTGGATGGGAGGGAAGTTTAGGGGAGAATGGACACATGTATATGTATAGCTGAGTCCCTTTCCTGAATCTATTACAACACTGTTAATTGGCAATACTCCAGTATAAAATAACAAGTTAAAAAGGAATCCATTACGGTATCAGTTGTTCTCATCTGCTTTTTTGGCAACCACCGAGGAGAAACACCTCATCCTTGAAGGGCTTATCAACCATTGGAAACCAGTTTATCTGATTATTTTGTGACTCCAGTTCTCTAACAGGCTCAAAAAACCAGTTTTGTACATCATTTGGCCTTTTCTATTGTCAAGATGGGAGTGATGTTCTCTTGTGACTCTACATCATAAATGGAAGTCAAATCATTTTTATATGGTTTTTATACAATTTTTAAAATATAGGGAATTCCCTGGCAGTTCAGTGGTTAAGACTTGGCACTTTCCCTGCTAGGGCCTGGTGTTCAATCCTTGGTCACGGAACTAAGATCCGGTATGCAGAGTGACAGAGCCAAAAAAAAAATGTTTTTATAATGCTATAAACATCTTATACTTTACATCAATTTGTGTAGCAAGATTATGTTTCCTTTTCTGTACAACTTGGTTTTCCTGAAGTTAATTGCTTTTTATTTTTCATTTGCAAGCTTTCTGTAAGACATTTCTCAAAATAATCCTTCTATGTATTCAGACCTGTTAGACAATCTGTATATTCACCACTTTCTTTTACACATTGAGACCTCCCTCCTGGAAACTTACTGTCTTCTGCTTCGTCTGGACAAGATGTGCCCTAGGCCTGCTGTCCAGCCATCAGCCTGGGCCTTCTTTTCATGCATTTTCTGGGGAGTAGCTTCACGTCTCTTCTGGTGGGTTTTCCTGTACCCTATGTGTTCTTTCATGATTTACTCTCTCATTTTGTTGGAGCACATCCTCCAGCAGCTTTCTGAGAAAGGTTTATATTTAAAATACCTAGGGATTCTTGGTTGATCACTAAAAACTTAATTGCCTGGTAGGTCCTGGTGACTGGTGAAGCTTCACCTTAAGTTTGGTCTTGGCCGTTTTATTAAGGAGCACCAAAATGTCAGTAACTAGAGAATAATTTTCTTGGCATGATTGGTTCTTCAGAGAAAAATTTTCTCCTGCCTTGGAGCATCATTACCTGGCTGCTGCAGTCTTCCGGAAGCTGACTGGAGGAGGCAGTGGAGAGGGGATATGGCTTCATTTTCCTGTACCAGAATGGCACCCCACAGAATGGGACCCTTCCGATTCTCTCTGGTGCACTTTGAGTTGGGACAGTGTTGGGGAGGGGAGGGTGGTGAGGAAGGCTCCTGGATGTTCCAGGTGACAGAGGAGATATGGAGACCCAGCTGGTCATTTTAAAGATTCACAACCAACAACCCCCACCCCACCCCCATTTTTAGCCTCACCCTCCATCCTGCCTTCAGAGGTTCCAAAGCCTCTAGTTCCTAAGTTTCCCCATAGTTGGGAGGCTTGACCTTGCTGCCTTCTCCCTGTCCCTCACTGATCCCACACCCCCTGTACTCACTTCTCCCTGACGCAAGCACTCAGGTTCAACATTTCATGGTCTGCTTTTATTTTTTTAAAACCAGGTGGCCACCCGCTTTGCAAGTGCCAAAGTCTTACTGATCTCTCCCATCTGCTGCTGTCTTCTTTCCCATTGTTCGGTCTTTCGTGGCTTTGTGTCTGTTTTATTCATTCACTCTCATTTTGGTTTTTTTTTAGTTTTTAGAAATTTTTCTTTTTTTTTCTTAATTAAAACAAATGTTCGGCCTCACTGTACAACGTGTGGAATCTTGGTTCCCTATCAGGGATTGAACTCATGTCCCCTGCACTGGAAGCACAGAGTCTCAGCCACTAGACCACCAAGGATGTCCCATTCAGTCTCATTTTAGTGGAGTTTCAGGGGCAGACGTAAATTTGCTATGTTTAAGCAGAAATTGGTCCATTCATTTTAAAACTGAGGGAAGTTAGGGCAGAAAGGGACAGGATCCTTTTTTAAAAAACACCAAATTATTGGATTTTTTTTTTTTTTGCTAACAAAGTTTTATTTTTATTTTTATTATTTTTATTTCTAAAAAAGAATTTTATTAAAAAAGCACAAATGCAAAGAAATGAACAGAGGAAAATTTATGCGTCGAACCTGGACTGGTCACTTATGATAATATACATGCTACAATTCCATTCTCTCCAATCATTCCACCTTCACCCTCTCCCACAGAGTCCCAAAGACTGTTCTAAATGCCTATGTCTCTTTTGCAGTCTCTTATACAGGGTTCAGGTTACCATTTTTCTAAATTCCATACATATGCGTTAATATACGGTATTGATGTTCTTCTTTCTGGCTTACTTCACTCTGTATAATTGGCTCCAATTTCATCCACCTCATTAAAACTGATTCAAATGCATTCTTTTTGATGGCTGAGAAATACTCTATTGTGTATATGTACCAAAGCTTTCTTATCCATTCATCTGCAGATGGACATCTAGGTTGCTTCCATGTCCTGGCTATTATAAACAGTGCTGCAGTGAACATTGGAGTACATGTGTCTCTTTCAATTCTGGTTTCCTTGGTGTGTATGCCCAGGAGTGCGATTGCTGGATCATATGGCAGTTCTATTTCCAGTTTTCTGAGGAATCTCCACACTGTTCTCCATAGTGGCTGTACTAGTTTGCATTCCCACCAACAGTGTAAGAGGGTTCCCTTCTCTCCACACCCTCTCCAGCACTTATTGCATGTAGACTTTTGGATAGCAGCCATTCTGACTGGTGTGAAATGGTATCTCATTGTGGTTTTGATTTGCATTTCTCTGATGATGAGGGATGTTGAGCATTTTTTCATGTGTTTATTAGCCATCTTTATGTCTTCTTTGGAGAAATGTCTGTTTAGTTCTTTGGCCCATTTTTTGATTGGGTCACTTAGTTTTCTGGAATTAAGCTGCAGGAGCTGCTTGTATAATTTGGAGATTAATCCTTTATCAGTTGCTTCATTTGCTATTATTCTCTCCCATTCTGAAGGCTGTCTTCTCACCTTGCTTAGAGTTTCCTTTGCTGTGCAGAAGCTTTTGATTTTAATTAGGTCCCATTTGTTTATTTTTGCTTTTATTTCCAATATTCTGGGAGGTGGATCTTGGAGGATCCTGCTGTGATTTATGTCGGAGAGTGTTTTGCCTACGTTCTCCTCTAGGAGTTTTATAGTTTCTGGTCTTACATTTAGATCTTTAATCCATTTTGAGTTTATTTTGGTGTATGGTGTTAGGAAGTATTCTAGTTTCATTCTTTTACAAGTGGCTGACCAGTTTTCCCAGCACCACTTGTTAAAGAGTCTTTTCTCCATTTTATATTCTTGCCTCCTTTGTCGAAGATAAGGTGTCCATAGGAGCGTGGGTTTATCTCTGGGCTTTCTATTTTGTTCCATTGATCTATATTTCTGTCTTTATGCCAGTACCATACTGTCTTGATGACTGTGGCTTTGTAATAGAGCCTGAAGTCCGGCAGGTTAATTCCCCCAGTTCCATTCTTCTTCCTCAAGATTGCTTTGGCTATTCGAGGTTTTTTGTATTTCCATACAAATTGTGAGATTATTTGTTCTAGTTCTGTGAAAAATATTGTTGGTAGCTTGATAGGGATTGCATTGAATGTATAAATTACTTTGGGTAGTATACTCATTTTTACAATATTTATTCTTCCAATCCACGAACACGGTATATTTCTCCATCTATTCATGTCCTCTTTGATTACTTTCACTAGTGTTTTATAGTTTTCTATGTACAAGTCTTTTGTTTCCTTAGGTAGATATATTCCTAAGTATTTAATTGTTTTCATTGCAACAGTGAATGGAATAGTTTCCTTAATTTCTCTTTCTATTTTCTCATTATTAGTGTATAGGAATGCAAGGGATTTCTGTGTGTTGATTTTATATCCTGCAACTTTGCTGTAATCATTGATTAGCTCTAGTAGTTTTCTGGTAGAATCTTTAGGGTTTTCTGTGTAGAGGATCATGTCATCAGCGAACAGTGAAAGCTTTACTTCTTCTTTTCCAATTTGTATTCCTTTTATGTCTTTTTCTGCTCTGATTGCTGTGGCCAAAACTTCCAGAACTATGTTGAATAGTAGTGGTGAGAGTGGGCACCCTTGTCTTGTTCCTGACTTTAGGGGAAATGCTTTCAGTTTTTCACCATTGAGGATAATGTTTGCTGTGGGTTTGTCATATATAGCTTTTATTATGTTGAGGTATGTCCCTTCAATTCCCACTTTCTGGAGAGTTTTTATCAAAAATGGATGTTGAATTTTGTCGAAGGCTTTTTCTGCATCTATTGAGATAATCATATGATTTTTATTTTTCAGTTTGTTAATGTGGTGTATTACGTTGATTGATTTGCGTATATTGAAGAATCCTTGCATTCCTGGGATAAAGCCCACTTGGTCATGATGTATGATCTTCTTAATGTGTTGCTGGATTCTGATTGCTAGAATTTTGTTAAGGATTTTTGCATCTATGTTCATCAGTGATATTGGCCTATAGTTTTCTTTTTTTGTGGGGTCTTTACCAGGTTTTGGGATTAGGGTGATGGTGGCCTCATAGAATGAGTTTGGAAGTTTCCCTTCCTCAGCTATTTTCTGGAAGAGTTTGAGTAGAATAGGTGTTAGCTCTTCTCTAAATTTTTGGTAGAATTCAGCTGTGAAGCCGTCTGGACCTGGGCTTTTGTTTGCTGGGAGATTTTTGATTACAGTTTCAATTTCCGTGCTTGTGATGGGTTTGTTCAGATTTTCTATTTCTTCCTGGTTCAGTTTTGGAAAGTTGTACTTTTCTAGGAATTTGTCCATTTCTTCCAGGTTATTCATTTTATTGCCATATAATTGCTGATAGTATTCTCTAATAATCCTTTGTATTTCTGTGTTGTCAGTTGTGATCTCTCCATTTTCATTTCTAATTTTATTGATTTGGTTCTTCTCCCTTTGTTTCTTGATGAGTCTGGCTAGTGGTTTGTCAATTTTATTCACCTTCTCAAAGAACCAGCTTTTGGCTTTGTTGATTTTTGCTATGGTCTCTTTTGTTTCTTTTGCATTTATCTCTGCCCTAATTTTTATGATTTCTTTCCTTCTACTGACCCTGGGGTTCTTCATTTCTTCCTTTTCTAGTTGCTTTAGATGTAGAGTTAGGTTATTTAGTTGACTTTTTTCTTGTTTCTTGAGGTATGCCTGTATTGTTATGAACTTCCCCCTTAGCACTGCTTTTACAGTGTCCCAGAGGTTTTGGGTTGTTGTGTTTTCATTTTCATTCATTTCTATGCATATTTTGATGTCTCTTTTGATTTCTTCTATGATTAGTTCATTATTCAGCAGCGTGTTGTTCAGTCTCCATATGTTGGCACTTTTAACAGTTATTCTCCTGTAATTGAGATCTAATCTTACTGCATTGTGGTCAGAAAAGATGCTTGGAATGATTTCAATTTTTTTGAATTTACCAAGGCTAGATTTATGTCCCAGGATGTGATCTATCCTGGAAAAGTTTCCGTGTGCGCTTGAGAAAAAGGTGAAATTCATTGTTTTGGGATGAAATGTCCTATAGATATCTATTAGGTCTAACTCTTCTATTATATCATTTAAAGATTGTGTTTCCTTGTTAATTTTCTGTTTAGTTGATCTATCCATAGATGTAAGTGGGGTGTTAAAATCTCCCACTATTATTGTGTTATTGTTAATTTCCCCTTTCATACTTGTTAGTAATTGTCTTACATATTGCGGTGCTCCTATGTTAGGTGCATAAATATTTATAATTGTTATATCTTCTTCTTGGATTGATCCTTTGATCATTATGTAGTTTCCTTCTTTGTCTCGTTTCACAGCCTTTGTTTTAAAGTCTATTTTATCTGATATGAGTATTGCTACTCCTGCTTTCTTTTGGTCTCTATTTGCATGGACTATCTTTTTCCAGCCCTTCACTTTCAGTCTGTATGCGTCCCTCGTTTTGAGGTGGGTCTCTTGTAGACAACATATATGGGGGTTTTGTTTTTGTATCCATTCAGCCAGCCTTTGTCTTTTGGTTGGGGCATTCAACCCATTTACATTTAAGGTAATTATTGAAAAGTAGGATCCCGTAGCCATTTTCTTTATTGCTTTGGGTTCAAGTTTATACACTCTTTCTGTGATTCCTGTCTATAGAAGATCCTTTAGCATTTGTTGGAGAGCTGGTTTGGTGATGCTGAATTCCCTCAGCTTTTGCTTGTCTGTAAAGCTTTTGATTTCTCCTTCATATTTGAATGAGATCCTTGCTGGGTATAGTAATCTGGGCTGTAGGTTATTTTCTTTCATCACTTTAAGTATATCTTGCCACTCCCTTCTGGCCTGAAGAGTCTCTGTTGAAAGATCAGCTGTTATCCTTATGGGAATCCCCTTGAGTGTTATTTGCTGCTTTTCCCTTGCTGCTTTTAATATTTGTTCTTTGTGTTTGATCTTTGTTAATTTGATTAATATGTGTCTTGGAGTATTTCGCCTTGGGTTTATCCTGTTGGGGACTCTCTGGATTTCTTGGACTTGGGTGATTATTTCTTTCCCTATTTTAGGGAAGTTTTCAACTATTATCTCCTCAAGTATTCTCTCATGGTCTTTCTTTTTGTCTTCTTCTTCTGGGACTCCTATGATTTGAATGTTGGAGCGTTTAACATTGTCCCAGAGGTCTCTAATATTGTCCTCATTTCTTTTAATTCGTTTTTCTTTTTTCCTCTCTGTTTCATTTATTTCTACAATTCTATCTTCTAGTTCGCTTATCCTGTCTTCTGCCTCTGTTATTCTACTGTTTGTTCCCTCCAGAGTGTTTCTGATCTCATCTATTGCATTATTCATTGTATATTGACTCTTTTTTATTTCCTCTAAGTCCTTATTAAATCTTTCTTCCATCTTCTCAATCCTTTTCTCCAGGTTATTTATCTGTAACTCCATTTTACTTTCAAGATTTTGAATCATTTTCACCATCAAAATTTGAAATTCTTTATCAGGTAGATTCCCTATATCTTCTTCTTTTGTTTGTGTTGGTGGGCAATTATCTTGTTCCTTTACTTGCTGGGTATTTCTCTGCCTCTTCAACTTGCTTATATTGTGTTGCTTGGGGTGTCCTTTCCCTCTTCTTGCAGTTTGTGGAGTTCTCTTTATTATGTAGTTTCTTCGCTGTGTGTGGGGTTGGACAGGTGACTTGTCCGGGTTCCCTGGTTAGGGAAGCATGTGTCAGTGTTCTGGTGGGTGGAGCTGGATTTCTTCTCTTTCCTTTAGAAGATAATGGGCTACTTTTCTGGGAGCCTGATGTCCTCTGCCAGTATTCAGAAGTTGTTTTGTGGACTTTACTCCACGTTCAAATGTTCTTCTGATGAATTTGTGGGGAAGAAAGTGGTCTCGCCGTCTTGTTCCTTCCTCCCCAGAACACTGGATTCTTATATTCCACTTGGTCGTGGAGTATCTCTTCCCAGCTGCTCCAGCAAGGCGCAGCCGCTGCAGCTTACCTTGGACGAGGGGTATCTCCTCAAGGCCGCCCCTCCTGCTTTGAATGTGGATCAGCTCCTCCCGGCCCTCCAGTGCCCAAGCAGCCACCGCCTCCTGGACGTGGTACAGCTCCTCTCGGCCACCGCCCTAACTCTGGGCGCGGGGCAGCTCCTCTCAGCCACGATTCTGCACGTGGTCGGTTGCGCCGGGAGCCGGGCGTCTCTCGCGTCTGCGCCGCCGGGAGCCGGGCGTCTCTCGCGTCTGCGCCGCCGGGAGCCGGGCGTCTCTCGCGTCTGCGCCGCCGGGAGCCGGGCGTCTCTCGCGTCTGCGCCGCCGGGAGCCGGGCGTCTCTCGCGTCTGCGCCGCCGGGAGCCGGGCGTCTCTCGCGTCTGCGCCGCCGGGAGCCGGGCGTCTCTCGCGTCTGCGCCGCCGGGAGCCGGGCGTCTCTCGCGTCTGCGCCGCCGGGAGCCGGGCGTCTCTCGCGTCTGCGCCGCCGGGAGCCGGGCGTCTCTCGCGTCTGCGCCGCCGGGAGCCGGGCGTCTCTCGCGTCTGCGCCGCCGGGAGCCGGGCGTCTCTCGCGTCTGCGCCGCCGGGAGCCGGGCGTCTCTCGCGTCTGCGCCGCCGGGAGCCGGGCGTCTCTCGCGTCTGCGCCGCCGGGAGCCGGGCGTCTCTCGCGTCTGCGCCGCCGGGAGCCGGGCGTCTCTCGCGTCTGCGCCGCCGGGAGCCGGGCGTCTCTCGCGTCTCCAAATTATTGGATTTATTTTCACAAATTTGAGCCTGACATCTTAATTCATAACTAGCAGCTGCTGTGGTTTCTGGCAGTCACAAAAATAGGTGAAAAGGAAGATGAGGTTTCAAAGCAAATGTTGAATACAGTACTTAACAATATGTTCGAATCATGATCTACTTTAAAATGGGCATTGGGGGAATTCTTTGTGGACAAAGGCAGTGGTTTTCCTGTTGTCCTCCAGCTGTCGTGGTTCTTGGTGGCCTCTGACCATCCATGATTATCATCAAAACTATCCTTCTCCCAAAACTCTTCATTCTTATTTTTTCCCTTCTAACTTTCCAATTCCCCACAGCAGCTGCTGCTGGCAGTTTCATCAGAGAGGGACAGATTCCTTCCCAAAGTCACATGGTGGGTGAATGACAGGGCTGGACAGGGTTAATGACAAGCAATCCCAACTTTCCCATGAGTGAGGTCAGAGTCCTGGGGAGGCCCCCAGAGAGACCATTTTTTGGGAGGAGGGAGTGACTCAGACAGAACTGCAAATGGCAGGATTTGGTAAAAATGGTCCAGGATTTGGGTTTCAAGGAGATCTGGCTTCAGGCAGCCTCACTCGAAGCAAGCCCCTTGCTCTGTGAGCCACGGTTTCTGCATCTGTGGAATGCAGGAGTGTGAGGATCAGGTAAGATGCTGCCCTACTAATCTAGGGACAGGCCAGATGCCTAGGGTGAGAGGAGGCTCGTTTACCGTGGTCACAGAGACATGCACGTTTTCCAGGGTGGGAGCCAGTTTCTGGAGGAGATTTGATACACGACATGGATTGCTGCTGGGCCCCTTTCCTCTGCCTGTGCCTCTTGGCGTCTCAGAGCAGGATGGCAGGTAAGAGGGCTTCCCTGAGCTGCAAGAGCCATCCTAGCCCGGACCCCTGACTTTGATGTGAAGCGGGGGTGGCCTCAAACCAAGGGAGATTGAAAAGAGGGCACTTCTGCCCTGGGGCAGCAGCCTGGGGCAGAAGAGCCAGAGGCCATGGGATGGCCAGGGGTGGGGGATGCTGGGGGCACAGCTGCGGACAGAGGCTGAGGCGGTTGTTGGACTCGCTCCTCACAGAGGCGTCCCAGGAGACCCTGAACTGGATGGAGAAAATGGAGGTGGCAGCCAGGGGCAGGAGCAGCATGTCTTCTGCTGAGTGAGTCGGACGTCCCTCCTCGCCTGCCCAGAGTCCGCTGTGCCTCCACCCCCAGCCTGTATCTTGACCCGGTGGCCCAGGGTCACTCCAGTGTAGACTGCTCATTCATTTATTCAACACTCATTTACTGAGTACCTACTGTGTGCCCGGCACCAAGCTCTGGAGATGTGGGATGGGCGCACCCCTGTTCTCATTGAGTTTACTGTCTGGTTGGGGGCCCTTAGCCATGGGTGCCATGAAACCAGTGCAGAATCATGGGTCTCTGTGCATTTTTCTGGGAAGGGGCTCCAAGAATGGGCTGAGCTCTCCAAGGTCTCTGACTCAAAACCCTAAGTGCTCCGGGTGACAAGCCAATGCTGATGACTTAACAGGGAAGTGTAGGGACTGTGGGGCACTTCAACCAGTGGGGAGCAGCCAGGAAGGCTTCTTGGAGGAGGTGGCAATAAACTGGGATCCAAGCAAGAGTTAATGAGAGAAGGAGATGGGTGGGGTGGAGAGGTAAGGGTATGCCAGGAACACTATGTGTGCAGGTGTTTGGAGATGGGAGTGACAGGGGTGTGGGATCGGGGAGGCTGTGGAGGGTCCCTCTTTCTTCTATCCTTACCCCGGGGCTCTGACCATTTCTCTCACCCTCAGGCTCATTCATGGCCTAGAGTTAAAGCTGTTCAATGCCAGCTTCTGGGGCCACAACCTCACCTTGCAGACGCGCAACATCCAGGCACTGGCCTTCAAGCTGAACTGCAACTTTGCTGGCCTCTCTCTGAGCAGTGCTGCTCTGGAGAAGGTCCCCCAGGTCAGAGATGCCCAGGGATTGATGCCCAGAGCCTCTACCCCAGAAATGCTCCAAGGGTTGAAGGTCTGGACTTTCCCCAGGGTCCATCACCCACCTCCCCACCAGTCCGGGCTCCGGACTCTGCCTTAATAGCTGTGAGTTGTTGTTCAGTCGCCCAGTCATGTCCAACTCTTTGTGACCCTATGGACTGCAGCACACCAGGCTTCCCTGTCCTTCACTGTCTCCCAGAGTTTGCTCAGATTCATGTCCCTTGAGTCAGTGATGCCATCCAACCATCTTGTCCTCTCATCCCCTTCTCTTCCTGCCTTCAATCTTTCCTAGCATCAGGGTCTTTTCCAATGAATCGGTTCTTCACACCAGGTGGCCAAAATACTGGAGCTTCAGCTTCAGCATCAGTCCTTCCAATGAATATTCAGGGTTGATTTCCTGCTTTTACAGGCTCCTGGGGTGAGGTAGCCTGGGGAGAGGCCAGCGGCACTGGACCCCTTTGAGGGCTCTGGTGTGATTCCTGCTGAATGCCTGGGTGTTGGGTGTTGATGTTCCATCCTCAGGGCACCACTTGAGTGGGAGAAAAGACCCCAGCTCAAGACCAGAACAGCCTGAAGGGAAGGCCTAGGATTTTGGAAAGTTTGGGTGGAGGCGCAGCCAGGCAGGACAGGGTTCTGTGGGTGGAGGCTCCAAGAAAGGAAATGCTTAGGGGCAAGGCCGGGAGGGTTCCCCAGGGAGTGGGGAACAGTGAAGGTGTTGTGGTGGGTCTGGAGGACTGTGGACACAGGGCCCAACCTGTCTCTGGCCCTCTGCAGGCCCATCCCCAACACGCCATGCAGTTCCCAGCCGAGCTGACCCGGAATGCCTGCAGGACCCGCTCTGGGGATCTTCGTCTCATTTGTATCTACTTCTCCAGCACCCGCTTTTTCCAGGTCAGCCCCTGCTGGTGGGCCATGCAGGGTGGGTGCTTGCCCCTTACTGGGGGCATTGCAGGCATCCATGTCTCCTCCTGGCCTTCTGCAACCTCAGCCAGTCAGCGCCCCTTTCTGGGCCTCCGTTTGAGCAGAATAGTAGGAAGGCACCATTATAATGGGCAAAATGAGACTTAAGAAATCTTCTGTGTGTGCACCTGTCCCTAAACGGGAGGCAGACAAGTAGGTCACAAGATCTTTGTCCTCAGAGAACTCTCTATCTCAACAATTAGACCAGGACCTTAGAGACTTAATTTTAGCTCAAGGTTAAGTATAATCATAGAGATTCAAAGGGATGAATGAGTCAGGGAGGGGTCAGGATGGTTCCCAGTGGGCAGTCCAGGAGGGCTTCCAGAGGAGGTGCCTTTTAAGCTTGGCTGGGGTAGGGTGAGGTGGAAGGTACAAGGCTGAAATCCACTTAACAAATGGGAAGTGAGGGTAGAGGTGGTGAGGAGACAGGGCTCCAGGTGAAAGGGGCAGCGTGTGCAAAGCCTAGGAGGTTGGCACAGCTCTGCACATGAGAGCCATGCTGCGTGCTCCCGTCCAGGGAGGAGGGGCAGGAGAAGGGGCTCTTGGACCTCATCCAGGGTCTCCTTGTGGTCCCTCCAGTCAGCCCTTCTCCTCTTTCCCTTCCAGAAAGACATCAACTCATCTCTGCTCAATAACTATGTTCTGGGGGCCCAGCTGAGCCATGGACACGTGAGCAACCTCAGTGAACCAGTGAACATCAGCTTCTGGCACAACCAAAGCCTGGTATTGTTGGGGGGCACCCCCATTTCCACCCCATCCCTACCCTCTTGTAGCTATCCTGTTGAATATTGGTTTGAGCAAACCCAACCCTGTGGAACTATCTTAGAAACAAACTGCTTTAAATTTTGAAGTGTTTTGAAAATTCCTGCCAAAGAAATGAGAGAGAAGCTTTTAGTCACTACATTGGTCACGATTCTTTGAATCACAAATGATAGAAAACCAGCTCAAGCCAGCTTGAACACAAAAGGGAATTTATTGCCTCCTGTACATGAAATGTCCATGACTGCTTCAGGTACAGCTGGATCCAGGAGCTGATATGATGCCATAATGGCTCAGTTTCCATTTCTCAGCAGTGGTTTCCTGCCTTGGCTTTCCATTCTGTGGCAAGATGGCAGCTGAAGTGCTGGACCTCCTTCCCCTCTTCTCAGGGGGCTCTTTCTTGCCAGTGCAAATCAGGATCCCATAACAGATCCTAAAGGTCCAGTTGGATCATGTGTCCATCCCTGAACCATCACTGTTCCCAGGGGGATGGAACATGTGGACTGGCCAGGCTGTGGTCACATGGCCCAGGGACTAGACTGGATTTATATGACCTGTCATTGGGAGAGGGGTGGGTCCTCAAGGAAAGTACACATGTTGATACCAAAAGAAGGAAGAAGGGCTGCTGGATGGCACAAGCCCTGATGGCATTCCTGAAAAGCCCAGAGCTTCTACACTCTGGCCCTATCTTCACTCAGTCTCATCAGAACTGCTCTGCATTCCCAATTTCTCCATCATCAATTAATTTAATTCTTCTGAGCTTTTGCCCCTGAAGTTCCCTCCACCTGGTATGTCCTTGCTCCACTTAGAGAAAATCTGATGTGTTCTTTAAGGCATTAGTCCCCCAATTGTCCCTTCCCTTCTCAGGACTCCTTCATCCCTCCCTCCACGGCTTTCCATGGCGTGCCTGTTTCATTTCCCTCACCTCTCCAACCACACGGCTTGGCATCGGGGTTGTCTGTAAATGACTCTCTCCCTCACTGGGATGGGTCTGGACCATCATCGTTCCCCATGGGGAGGAGGGTAACGGGAGAGTTGATCATAGAGCACCTGCTGTATCGGCCAGAGCTGGGTACTCAAGATTCCTCATTGTCTTTGATGATTCCACCATCCGTGTAACTTGAGAATGTGTGCTAAGTTGCTTCAGTCATGTCCCACTCTTTGCAACTCTATGGACTGTAGCCTGCCAGGTTCCTCTGTCCATGGGATTTTCCAGGCAAGAATACTGGAGTGGGTTGCCATGCCCACCTCTAGGGGATCTTCCTGACCCAGGGATCAAACCTGCATCTTTTACGTCTCCTGCATTAGCCACTAACACCATCTGGGAAGCCCGTATCTTGAGTATAAATGATCCCATTTTGCAGATAAATAAACTGAGGCTCAGAGAACCTCTATGACTTTCCCAGGTCCCTCTCAGAGTCCAGGGTGGAGGTGGGGCTTGAATCTGGGTCTGTCTGATGCCAAAGCACAGCTGGTGCCTGGTAAAATGTTGACAAGGGTGCAGCAATTGTCTCCTACAATTTCCAGACCCTGATCTATGGCCTTCCCCTCCACCCCTTGATGCACCCAACTCCAGCATTTCCCCTTAGGAAGGCTACACAGTGACCTGTGTCTTCTGGAAGGAGAGAGCCAGCGAGCACCACTGGGGGGCCTGGAGCCCTGAGGGCTGTCGCACAGAGCGGCCCTCAACTTCCCAGGTGCTTTGCCGCTGCGACCACCTCACCTACTTTGCTGTTCTTATGGTATGTGTGCATCCAGTCTGGATGAGGGTGGTCAGAGCTGCAGAGGGCCCCATATCTAGGACAGAGCAGAAAGGTAAAAGTTGGTGCAAGGGACAGAAATCCAACTCAAAGGGACTTAAGGAGGGGGGGTAAAAACAAAGAAACTTATGAGTTCATGTTCCCTAAAAGGTTGGGTTAGGCTTCAGGCATGGCTTGATCCAGGGACTCAATATTACCAAGACAGGACTCTGTCTCTCCACTGTGCTTGCTTTGTGCTAGCTTAGTTCTCAGATAGGCTCTTCCCACGGAATAATGATACGGCTGCTAGTGTTTCCTGTTGTAGGTCCTACTGGGGTTCGGGTTTCTTACCAATTCTGCCAGCCAAAATCTTGGGACTGTATCCCATAGGCCTAGAGTGTGTCACGTGTCCATCCCTTAACCAATCACTGTGGGCAGAAGGAGGGCGGGCTCTGATAGGCCAGGCCTGGTGCACCGGACTGCACATAGCAGGAGCAGGGGAGGGTCTACCCCAGTGCCTAAGAGAGTGAAGGTGGGGAGGAAGGAGAGATGGGAGTTGAGAGACAGAAAAGCCACTGTGTCTGCCACAGCTGTCTTCAAGTCAGGAGCGCGGGTGGGATTGTGGGGGACGGGGGCTTGGAGCTGAAATCTCGGCAGGTCTTGGATTCAGGCAGGGGACGGCATTTCCATGCTTCTGCCCCTGCCTTTTCCCCACAGCAACTCTCCCAGGCCCCTGTCCCTGCAGAGCTGCTGGCGCCTCTCACCTACATCTCACTGGTGGGTTGCAGCATCTCCATCGTGGCCTCGCTGCTCACTGTCTTGCTGCACCTCCAGGCCAGGTATTCCCCTGCCCTCATGCTGGGCTTGCCCACCCACTGCTGCCCAGAATGCCTCCTTCTTTTCTACTTGGCCCGGCGAGAGTCAGGTGGGCTTTCCCGGAAGGCGGAAGGCCGGGTGGGGGTGGAGTCAGGAGACCAGCCTCATTGTGTGTGCCTGCTGTTGGGTCCCTGCCCCTCTTGACCTGTGTCCCGGTCATTATGTGTCTATGAGCCCAGGGGGTGGCGCTGCCTGGTGACATCCAGGTCGCGGAAGGCCATGCTCCCACCCGCAGGAAGCAGAGTGACTCCGTGACACGCATCCACATGAACCTGCACGCCTCCGTGCTGCTCCTCAACATCGCCTTCCTGCTGAGCCCTGTGCTGGCCACGCCCCCAGTGCCCGGGGCAGCATGCGTGGTGCTGGCCGCCACCCTGCACTACGCGCTGCTCAGCTGCCTCACCTGGATGGCCATCGAAGGCTTCAACCTCTACCTCCTACTCGGGCGCGTCTACAACATCTACATCCGCCGATACGTGCTCAAGCTCTGTGCCGTGGGCTGGGGTAAGCACGGTCTCCCTGCCCTCTTGCTTCCCGAGGCTTCCCTCAGGTCTTGGGTGTCTGTTCCCTCTGTCCTTTTCTTTCTCCTCCATTGCCATGACCATGGTCACCATCCCTGCCAACACCCACCACTGCTTCCTACATGACTATTCTTATCTCCACTTCCACCTCCAGAACGACTCTCATTACCATCTCCGTACCATCATCAATCACCTCCACCTCCATCACCACTACCATCCTCGTGTTCACCACCATCTCTCGTACCACCGTCATCAGCATCCCTAACCAGTTCCCAAATCCTCTCTCCAATTACCTCCCAGCAGGACCACTACTGCTACAGCTATAATCCCGCCCTAGAGCCCTCACTCATATCAACCTTCTCTAAGCGTGTGTATGAGCAAGGGCGCTCAGTTGTGTCTGACTCTTTTGCGAGTCCATGTACTATTTAGCCCACCAGGCTCCTCTGTCTGTGGGATTTCCCAGGCGAGGATACTAGAGTGGGTTGCCATTTCCTTCTCCAGGGGATCTTCCCGACCCGGGGATCGAACCCACGTCGCTTGCATTGGCAGACAGATTCTTTACCACTGCACTACCTGGGAAGATCGCCTTCTTTAAGACCATTAGGCGGGCTAATTCCTCTCAGTCTGGACCACACTGACAGCGGTTGGGGGCTCAGAGCAGTCCCTTTCCTTCCCCACTACTTGGCCAGTAGAACTGTTATAGCAGTGTATCTCTGGGATCTCCTGACAAGACACTGAGCCGCTGTCCCACTCCTCAGGACTCCCGGCCTTCCTAGTGCTGCTCCTTCTTGCCGTCAAGAGCTCCGTTTACGGACCCTGCAGCATCCGACTCTCCGACAGCCAGGGAAACAGCACGGGCTTCAAGCCCATGTCCATGTGAGTGCACTCAAGGCTGCGGCAGGCTCCCTGGCTCTGGCAGCAGGGTCACTAGGTCCTGGGGCTCTAGATGGGGCGTCCTGTGGGCGGGGCGCTGGCTGCGGCTTCCAGAGGGCGTGGTTTCCAGGGGGCTTTGCCACGCCCCTTCCGCTGGATCCCCAAGGTCTGCTGGATGAGTTACTACATCGCCGCTAGCTAACTGTAGGAAGCACCTGCCTCCTGGCAGCTGTTGGCCAGACCCGCTCCGGCTCTCATGCTCTGCTGTGGAGCTCAGCTTGTACCTGACTCTCCTTTCTCCTCATCACCTTGCTTCACTCACTCTCTTGGCTTCTCCCCACCCCCGACCTGTGCGTAGGATGGCACCGCCAGCCCTCAAACCCTCCTGGTCGGAGAAGAGAGTGTTATGGGGGCCTGGAACATCCCAGGGACCGGGCACAGCGTATGTGGGGGGAAGGGGGTCTCTGGGGGTTTCTGAGGGACAGACTCTACCCCTCCTTCCTGTGTCCTAGGACATTAATCTTTTCCTTGTGATGAAATGTTTCTAACAGGCGACATAGAAGGAACAGCTTAATAACCCCCTGTAGACCCATCACCAGCAGATGGCCATGTGGCCTTTTCCCCTCTCCTGACTGAGATCAGCTCAGGCCTGCTCAGGGCTGACTGAGCCTCACAGCGGGAGCAGGTCCTATTGTCAGCTCTTGTTTACTGTCAGGGAAACCGAGGCACAGGCAGCTGAGGAGCCTTGCCTAGGGAAACCCAGCGGGGGCAGGCAGAGGTGGGACTTGGTCACAGGCAGGCTGACTCCCTGGTCCCCAACCTCTGCCCACCCCAGCCTCTGGGTAGTGAGGGTCCTAGGCACAGTGTGGGGCTTTTCAATTCAATTCAGTGGCTCAGTCGTGTCCGACTCTTTGTGGCCCCAGGGAATGCTGCACGCCTGTCCATCACCAACTCCTGGAGTTTACTCAAACTCATGTCCATGGTGTCGGTGATGCCATCCAACCATCCCATCCTCTGTTGTCCCTTCTCCTCCTGCCTTCATTTCTTCCCAGCATCGGGGTCTTCAGAGTATTGGAGCTTCAGCATCAGTCCTTCCAATGAATATTCCGGACTGATTTCCTTTAGGATGGACTGGTTGGATCTCCTTGCAGTCTAAGGGACTCTCAAGAGTCTTCTCCAACACCACAGTTCAAAAAAAAGCTGAATGCCGAAGAATTGATGCTTTTGAACTGTGGTGTTGAAGAGGACGTTTGAGAGTGGGGCTGAGTTGAGGTTAATTCCTCTCACTGTGAGGGTCGAGTGGTTTCTCTGAGGAAGTGTGACTTAGGACTCTTTGAATGTGTGTTTTATTATATAATTTGCTGACATGGGCAAAATAACTGAAGTGACACTTTCATAGGACAGGAAGTGGGTCAATGCAGAGGTGTTAGTGAACCCCCCACTAAGAACTGGCCCCTCCTGAGTCTTCCTCACCTCTCCCCCTCTCCTCTCACCCTGGATTTTGCTACTTTCATTCACCTGCATTAAAAAAAACCCTTATTACATATGTATGTATTCTTTACAAATTTTTTTACATGTTTTTTTTTTTTAAGTTGAAGTATGATTGACATATAGTGAAAGTGAAAGTCGCTCAGTTGTCTGCTACAATCATGAACTATAAAATCCATGGAATTTTCTAGGCCAGAATACTGGAGTGGGTAGTCTTTCCCTTCTCCAGGAGATCTTCCCAACCCAGGGATCAAACCCAAGTCTGCCACATTGCAGGTGGATTCTTTACCGCTGAACCGCAAGGGAAGCCCAAGAATCCTGGAGTGGGTAGCCTATCGCTTCTCCAATGGATCTTCCTAACGCAGAAATAGAATCGGGGTCTCCTGCATTGCAGGCAGATTCTTTACCAACTGAGCTATCAGGAAAGCCCATATAACACTGGACATATAACACTATGTTAATTACAGGTACACAGCATAATGATTTGATATTTATATATATATTACAAAATGGCCATTGCAATATGTGTAGTTAACATCTCTCACCACATATAGTTATAGAATTATTTTTCTGTGGTAAGAACTCTACTCTCTTAGCAACTTTCAAATATGCCATGCAGTGTTATTATTTATTATTGTTTTATTTTTAACTTTTTGGCTGTACTTCACAGCATGTGGGATCTTAGTTCACGGACCAGGGATTGAACCTGTGCCCCCTGCAGTGGAAGCGTGGAGTCTTAACCGCTGGTGGTTGTTAGTGTTCAGTTGCCCAGTCATGTCCAGCTCTTTGCAACCCCATGGACTGTGGCACGCCAGGCTTTCCTGTCCTTCACTATCTCTGGGAGTTTGCTAAGACTCATGTCCATTGAGTCAATGATGCCATCCAACCATCTCATCCTCTGTCACCCCTTCTCCTTCTGCCCTCAGTCTTTCCCAGCATCAGGGTCTTTTCCAAGAAAGACCCTTAATGGCTGGACTGCGAGGGAATTCCCCTGCAATGCAGTATTATTAACGATAGTCTTCATACTGTAAATCAGATCCCCAAGACTTATTTATTTTATAACTGGAATTTTGTACCTTTGACCCACTTCACCCATTTTTCACTCCCCACCCCCCCACCCCCAACCCCTGTGGCATGGCTGGAAAGCCAGGTTCAGGATTTTGCCATGTGTGCGGTCAGGCAAGAAATGATGGGGACAGGATTCAGGAGACAGTCCAGAGGCCTAGGAGACCGTGGCTTCCCCGCCTCGGGCCTTGGGAGCCATACCCACCCCGGTGCTTACCCCTCCCCTGCAGATGCTGGGTGCAGAACTCCTGGGTGCACAGTGTCCTGGTCATGGGCTACGGTGGCCTCACGTCCCTTTTCAACCTGGTGGTGCTGGCCTGGGCGCTGAGGGTCCTGAACAAACTGCGGGCACAGGAGAAGGCGCCGGGCGCCCGGGCCTGCCAGGACACCGTCACTGTGCTGGGCCTCACCGTGCTGCTGGGCACCACCTGGGCCTTGGCCTTCTTCTCCTTCAGTGTCTTCCTGCTGCCCCAGCTCTTCCTCTTCACCATCCTCAACTCGCTCTACGGTAGGGCTTGTGGACGGCCTGGAGGAAACCCCTGGCGGCTGGGTGGTGGGTTTGGCGGGCGACCCCACGCTGCCCCGTGATGCTCCCACTGACCAGTTTTTTGCCTTCAGGTTTCTTCCTCTTCCTGTGGTTCTGCTCTCAGAGGTGCCGCTCAGAGGCAGAGGCAGAGGCAGAGATGGAGGCGTTCACCTCCTCCCAGATGGTGCAGTAGTCTGGACTACCTGGACTTTCTGGCCTGGAGCTCCCAGCCTCTCTGGCTGCCTGCAGAAGAGAAGATGGCAGGCCAGCTGCTGGAGGCCAGAGGCCACTGTCATCTCCTGGGGGCCTTTGCCACCTCCATGGCTTCCCCAGGCCCAGAAGGCAGGATGTTGTTCTACCTTCTCTGGCATTCTGCTCCAAGGCAGGTCAACCCCACCTGGGGGCAGCCAACTCGCCCCTGGTGCCTGGGCCCCGCTGGCCAGGCCTGTGACCAGAGCACTGGTCGCGGAGCCAAAAGGTCATATTTCAGCTTCTGGCTCTGAGTCTCACTGTCTGACCTTGGACCTGTCATTTCTTACTGATCCTCAGTTTCCACATCTGTAACATGGGGACAGATGGCTCTGGTCTGCCCTGTCCCAGAGCTCAATGCAGATTGAATGAGACCAGGGAGGAAGAGGCCATAGTGGGGTGGGGCAGCTGGCCTCGGGCAGCTGGGGGCAGGGTCTTGATCAGCCTGTCCTGGAAGGGCCTGCTGGGACCTGCTTCCTTCCCTGGGGAGAGGGTCATCCCATTCCGGGAGTCCCCAGCCCAGTGCTTAGAGACCCACCTAGTGTTTGAGAACTCATCAGCCTGTGTCCGAAGTTTCTTTTCCTTTTGCTCCCAGATTATGTGGACTAACTCCAAGCCCACCTTTCACGAAGATCAGAAAATCCTGTCCTTCCCTGGGGCTCCTCCTCCAGTGCTCCCCAGGCCCCTATAGGCCATTTAGACTAGTGACTGGGGCCATAGGACTTCCTGGAGATGGGAGGGGAGTGCCTCGTTCCCCTCCATCTGAGCTCCAGTGGCCAGGCATTTTGATGACTGGGCAGGTTTGAATTTCCCCTGGTAGGTATGAGGATGTGTGTTCTAAATCTCACATTTGTTGGTCTATACTCTTGGAGCTGGGAAGCACCTTCAGTATTTATAAATTGGTATAAATTATGCAAGTCTTTGTCATGCTGCACATTCTTGTTTTCTTCTTGTTTGCTATGTTAGCTGGCACTGTTGTAGAGAATCACCATTGCCCTTGACCTGTCCTGATAGACGGAGTAGACCACTCATGAAGCCAGAGCATTTCCCAGGCTGCCCACCAGGGGGCGATGTTGGCCCGCATCAGAAGCCGCTGGGTCCAAAACCAGTGGAGACGCTGTGGTCGCCTGTCTGTGGACATGGCGCACCGGATGGAGGGGCCCTGCCTCCAGGACTGTGCGTGCTGAGTGACCAGCAGGAGGGATGCCAGTCCTGCCTACGGAGCCGTTTCTCTTTCCCAACACAGCCGCCCGCTCTGGCTCTTGGTGTCTTGTGGTCTGGGCATATCTGGCACTAGAGCAGTGGGTGGGGACAGGTTCTCAGGGACTGGCTCCGGGCCATCAGATTTTGGTGACTTTGAACATCACAGGGCGGGAACTGGAGCCAGATCCCTTTTCTCCCAGGGGGACCTTCTGCCCTCTGTTCATTTCTTACATGAATAGCCTTTCACTAGGTGGTGAATGGTTCAATTCCAGAGCTAGACGGCCTGGGCTCAAATGCCAGCCCTATCATTGGTCAGCTGTGTGACCATGGACAAACCATTCCACCTGTCTGAGCCTGAGCTTTCCCATCTGTAAGATGGGGTAATAGTAGTACCTATTTAGAAGGTTAAATAAAATGACCCATATAAAGAGGCTTAGCAGAAGGTAAGTGCTCAGTGAATGGTTACTGCTATCATTCATATTTTATTATTATTGTTAGCAGTGCCACCTGAGTTTCAGAGGCCAATCCATCTAAGGTCCAGGTCTGCTCGTCCTCACAGGTCCAGCTCCTCTCTGGGTACATCCTGTGTCCCTTGGCTTTGCCACTTTCCCCAGAGCTGCCTCTGCCCCAGCCTTGCTGGCCTTTGGTCATTTTAGAAACATTCTCCATGCGGCACAGCCTCCAGGCCATTGCCACCGATCACCCTATCCCTCCGTCTCCCAATTCTCTGATCTAGTGAAATTCTCAGTGGCTCAGTTATCGTGTCTCCCATGAAATTGCTTCAATTTTCCCACAGAGAAGGTCTCTCTCCCACTCTGACTCTAGGCAGAGTGTCCCCCTGCCTCTATCAGGGTGATGTGAACCCCTATCCGAGCTCCCCTGGTTTGGCCAGCTCTGGTTTGTACCAGGCTCCCCAGGCCTTGGAATAGGTCCCCATTCCAATGAGGATCCTGAGGATCATGGGGATCTCCAGCCCCTCTCTTGGGCAGCTCCAGGGAGTGGTGTCCCAGGCTGACTTCTCAGCCCAGTAAAGCAGGGCCTTGCCTGGGAACTCCCTCCCCCATCCCCACCCCAGCCCAGACCTGGCCTGTTAGATCCTACCAAGCCTGGGCTGCCCAACAGAGGATGTGGCCACAGTGACACGGAATGGGGCTAGTAATTCTAGGAAACGGCCCCAGGCATGTGGCCCTGAGCCCGGGTGGGGTTCATGCTCTGTGCAGGGACCGCTTCCTGGAAATGCCCTGGCTGGGTGTGGGGGCAGGGATGAGGGCGCCCTTGCCGGGCCTCTGTGCCTTCCTCTTACTCCCAGCAGGGTCCTCCCCTCGCCCTGACTCCACACCGGGCCTAGCTCTCAGGGGCTTACGAACTCAGCAGGAAGATGGCGCGGGTGGTGTCTGGGCAGGGCCGCTGCTCAGGGCCAGAGACTCCGAGGAGGCACTTGGTGAGGGATGACAAGCCAGAAAGGCCACAGACTAGCAGTTTCTGTGTTGCTTTGCTGCTGTTTTTTTCAGAAAGGCATAGTGTGTGTACGGGGGGAGGAGTGTTGGATGAGGGTTGCCCAATAAAACACAAGATGCTCGATTTGGCGGACAGATACAAAAAAAGTTCACTGTTTATCTGAAATTCAAATTTCATCCTATAGATCTCCATCTGCTTATTTTTTCTTTAGTTCTTTTGCTAAGCCTGGCAACGCGCTTTTTTTTTTTCTAAGAATAATTTTTGACTGCTCTGGGTCTTCGCTACTGTGCACACTAGTTGCGGGACGCTAGTACTGGTTGTCGGAGAAGGCAATGGCACCCCACTCCAGTACTCTTGCCTGGGAAATCCCATGGATGGAGGAGCCTGGTGGGCTGCAGTCCACGGGGTCGCTAAGGGTCGGACACGACTGAGCGACTTCACTTTCACTTTTCACTTTCATGCATTGGAGAAGGAAATGGCATCCCACTCCAGTGTTCTTGCCTGGAGAATCCCAGGGACAGGGGAGCCTGGTGGGCTGCTGTCTCTGGGGTCGCACAGAGTCGGACACGACTGAAGCGACTTAGCAGCAGCAGTACTAGTTGCAGTGCGTGGGCTTCTCACTGTGGCGACTTCTGCTGCGGAGCATGGGCTCTGGAGCTCCCAGGCTTCAGTAGTTAGCTGTTGCATGGGGGCTCAGCAGTAGTGGCATACCGGCTTAGTTTATGTTGCTTAGGAAGGAGCAGTGGCTCGGAGGTCTGGGGCATGCAGGCTTTACCCTTCACATCTATTCTCTGTGTGCCAGCTGGGGAACCCTCTGCCCCCTGGGTGAGTCCTGAGCTCCACTCAAGGCTTCTCTTCCTGGGCTCCCCTTGCCAGTCAAGGTTGCCACCAGGATGCTTGAGGGCTCCGCCTTCTGTGCCCCTCCCACCAACTGTGGTCCAGACCCGGCCTCCAGCCTCCTCTCCACAGCCCGCCCTGGCTTCCTGCTCCCAGTCTGAGCTTTACTCAGAAGCCAGAGGGAATTTTTCATCCTGTAAGCTGACATGTTCTTCTCTGCTGACACCCTTCCATACGCTCCCCCTCCTTGTAGTCAAACTTCCCACTGGAGCTCAAAAGGCCCTGGGGGTCCCACCTGTGCTCACGTCTCCCGCCATTCCTTGCTTGCCCTCCTTGCTCCTGCCATACTCAACTACTTCACATTCTCTGAACAGGTCCTTTCTCACCTCCAGGCCTTGTACAAGCTTCCTGGAACACTATCCCTCAGGTCTTTCATTTGCAGAAAGAGGACAACACACCCTAATGATCTCAGTCTGGCAGCCTCTCCCGATTTCTCTGCCTGGACCAGGAAGCTGCCCTTGACCGGTAAAGCTGATTTTGGAGAGATAGCAGTGAGCGGGCCTGAAGAGAGATCTTAGTTCCCTGCCCAGGAATAGAACCTAGGTAACCCTGGATGAAAACCAGGAATCCTAGTCCCCAGGGGTGAAGGTGAGAAGCAAAGGGACCCTGGCTCTTTCCCCCCATTTGAGAGCAAGAATGTTTCAAGAAGACAAAAACTGTAAAAACAGATACAAAGTTTATTATTAGAGACACAGCATAAGGTGTGGAGTGCACATAGAAGCAGTTTGTTTATTTAAGACAGAAGCAAGGCAGAGACACACACCTAGAGAGGAGTCCTGGCGTCCTGAATGCAGGGCGTGGTAAAGAGATGACTCAGATCACTTCTATAAGATAGTCCTTCTGGGTCTTTGTTTACATTTGGCCAGTTATTTCATTTTTTCTTTATACCTGACTGGTCCTAACACCCTCCCCAGGATGCATGTGCAACTATTTGCTAAGATGGGTCCTACAGCAGAGGCCTGTGGGTGCTGCTGCTGCTGCTAAGTCACTTCAGTCGTGTCCGACTCTGTGTGACCCCATAGATGGAAGCCCACCAGGCTCCCCCGTCCCTGGGATTCTCCAGGCAAGAACACTGGAGTGGGTTGCCATTTCCTTCTCCAAAGGTGCATTCCATGCTTATTATGGAGGGTGCCCCTCTCCTTTTTTATCCCTAGGGAGCCTTCCTGCCCCTTCCTGCTCCCCAGTGTCCTTCCTGGACATTACACACATGCACGTGTGCAGACAGGAAAGTTTTCCTGACCTCAGGAGCAGGCACCTTATCTCTTTACTTTAGCAGAGCTCAGCTTTTGCAACTAGCTTTGTCCTTGTAGTGTCTGGGTGAGAACAAAGCTTCAGTTTTACTCCACTTGACAAACACCAGCTGTCCAGCCCAGGGGCCACATCTATCTCCTACCTCAAAAGCTAGGATGGGGCCTTCTCTTGGCTCCACAGCCTTTGCCCTTCCCTTATGACAGTAGTTGTGGATATCCATATCACTTAAAAAGTGAATTTTATCATCTGCAAGTTTACTTCAACCAATCTGACTTTTAAAAATTGATAGACTAGGGAGAAGCTGACAAATCCTCCAGTGACATGGGATGTTTCAAATGCTTCTCTCTCTCTCTTTTATTAAAAACAATATATATTATTTTATTTGGCTTTGCTGGGTCTTAGTTGGAGCACATGGGATCTAATTACCTAACCAGGGATCGAACTGGGATCCCTGGCATTGGGAACACGGAGTCTTAGCCACTGGACCATCAGGGAAGTCCCTCAGATGCTTCTCTTAATTACGGATGGCAAAGCTGAACAAACTAGCCAAGATACAGAAGATCTGAACGACATAAGAAACAGATTTGATGTAATGGACATTAATTGAATTTTGTCTCCCATAGTCAGATTCTCCTTAAGCACTTAAGGGTTATTTTTAAAAACTGACAGTAGACTAGATTAGAAAGCAAGCTTCAAAAAAAAAATGGCAAAGAATTGCTATTAGACCACATTCTTTGATTTTGATGAAGTGGAGCTAGTAATAACAAAAATATAATTTAAAAATCCCCACGTGTTTGGAAATTTGTCACTGGGATAAACAAATTGACCAAAGGAATGGAAAGGAGAGCCTGGAAACAGGAGAAGGGATTGGGGGACTCGCATATGGCAGTGGAAGCTGCAGACCAGGGAAGGGGAGAGACCATGTGGAGCGGGAGACACGTGTGGCAAAGAAGTCCACTTGAATCTCTGCCTACAGTGGACTCAAGAATCAGCTCTAGGGACTTCCCTGGTGGCCCAGTGGTTAAAACTCAGGTATCACTGCAGGGGGCGCAGGTTCAGTCTCTGGTTGGGGAACTAAGATCCCACATGCCTTGCGGAGTGGCCAAAAATCTAAAAAAAAAAAAAAACCACTAAAAAAACCCAAAAAACAAGAATTAGCTCTAGATGAATTAAGGGTTTACATGTCAAAAGTCCAACTTTAATCCTGTTTGAAGAAAATATAGATTAACATCTTCCTGACTTCAAGATGGGGAAAGAACCCTTAAAGAAAACATCAAAAAAGTGTTAACCATGATGAAAAGATGGATACAATTGACCACACGCTAATTGGTGTTTGAGACAGAGTCACAGATGTAGAAAACAAACATGGTTACCAGAGGGAAAGGCAGGGGAGGGATAAACTGGGAGACTGGATTGACATACACACACTACTATATAGATTAAATATAACGAATAAGGATCTACTGTAAAGCACAGGGAACTCGTCTCAATATTCTGTAATGACCTATATGGGGAAAGAATCTAAAAAAGGAGTGGGTATATATATACGTGGGCTTCCCAGGTAGTGCTAGTGGTAAAGAATCCACTTGCCAACGCAGGAGACACAAGAAACTTGGGTTCGATCCCTGGGTTGGGAAGATCCCCTGGAGGAGGGCATGGCAGCATTCTTGCCTGGAGAATCGCTATGGACAGAGGAGCCTGGCGGGCTACAGTCCATGGGGTCTCAAAGAGTTGGGCACGACTGAAGTGACTGAGCACGCACACGTATGTATATGTACAGCTGATCACTTTGCTGTACAGCAGAAATTAGCACAACATTTAAAATCAACTATACTCCAATAAAAAATTCTATTTCCCAAAATACACCTTAAAGGAAATGAAAAGACAAGCCATATTTGGGAAAAGATGTAGCACAGAGTTGGTATTGAGACCCTATGGATCAGTAAGAGGGCTTCCCTGGTGGCTCAGAGGTTAAAGCGTCTTCCTCCAATGCAGGAGGCCCGGGTTCGATCCCTGGTTCGGGAAGATCCCCTGGAGAAGGAAATGGTAACCCACTCCAGTATTCTTGCCTGGAGAATCCCATGGACGGAGAAGCCTGGTAGGCTACAGTCCACGGGGTCGCAAAGAGTCTGACACGACTGAGCGACTGAACGGAACGGAACGGATCAGTAAGAAAAGATAAACAACTTAGGAGAAAAATGAGCAAAAACCATGAACTGGCATTTCCAAAAAATTGAAAGAGCTCTGGCCAGATAACATGCCAAGGCTCCAGCTCAAAAACCCTGAAATACATAGGCAGCAGCCACTTACTCTGAAAGGAAAGTCAGGTTGAAGTCAGGTCATTAAAGTAATGGTAGCCTAGGGTCACTTAATGCATTTTCTCTAATAAACTTTGAGATCTCCATTTACTCACTTCTTTATACCTTAGAAACTCTTTGCTATGGTCCCACAAATCTTGGGTCTCTTCCTTAGTCATATGTTTGTCCAGGTTACATACATTAGGCTTCTGGGAATATAACTTAAGCAGGGGTCCCCAACCTCTGGGATCTAACATCTGATGATCTTGGGGCGGGGGGGCTGCTGATGTAATAATAATTGAAATAATGTGCACAATAAATGTTATGTACCCTGGTGGCTCAGTGGTAAAGAATCTGCCCGCAATGCGGGAGGCCTGGGTTCGATCCCTGAGTTGGGATGATCCCCTGGAGAAGGAAGTACTCCACTATTCTGGCCTGGAGAAGTTCACAGAGGAGCCTGGTGGGCTATAGCCCATGGGTTCACAAAGAGTTGGACACGACTGAGTGACTAACAATTTCACTTTTTCACTGCTTGAATCATCTCCAAACCATACCTCCCCATGCTGGTCTGTGGAAAATTTGTCCTCCATGAAACCAGTCCCTGGTGCCAAGGAGGTTGGGGACCGCTGACTTAAGGCAGGGTTTTGTGCAGTGCCGCTGGTAACCTGGGAAGAAGGGGTGTGGGATAAAAAGAAATCCAAGCTAGCCTTGCAGTCCAAAGGCTCGCCACTTGCTGACTGGCTGAAGTCTTGCTCTGTAGGCGCTGTGGTCGCTGACTGGGGACACATTTAGCTGAGATTTGACCACCTTGTGGGCACCAGGCCCTGTGCCGTGGATGTGAGCTGGCGGGAAGTCCATGTCCCCTCCCAGGGCTGTGGTCCCCGGGGCGGCTCTGTAGGTAGAAGCAGAAAAGCTTCTGGAAGACGTACTCCACTGCCACCATCACCACAGAGCCCGCAGCTGCCAACTTCCCCATTCTGCTGCCCAGCCTCGTCTCCATCTTGCTTCTGAAAAACAATGAAAGTAAGCATGGCTTTGCTGCTCTTGTGAATTTTCAGGCTTTTCTTCCTCAGAGCCCCATTCTCTTGCTCATAATGGTGAGAGGGGACACTTACTATGTACCCGATACTTCCTACATATATTAGCTCACTTAATTTTCACAACAACCCTGTGATGTAAGTTTGATTATTATCAGACTCATTCCACCTGTGAAGAAACTGAAGCACAGAAAGCTTAAGTGACTTGCCCAAGGCCGCACAGCTCCCCAGTGCCTGAGCTGAGGTTCAAATCAGCCTCTGATTCCTTATCAGATTGTGAAGGGGTGGGAACAAGCCTACCAGACGGCGAGTTCCATGGAGCCAGGGGCTGTGTGTATTTGCACTGTGGACCCACCGGGGATGCTCAGAGAGTCAGCCGCGATTGTCCCAGCAGGATCTGCAGGGAGGCAGGGAGCTAGCCTAGAAGGGAATCTGAGACAGTCTGAGTTCAAGTCCTGGCTCTGCGACTCACTCACCGTAGACCTTGGCAAGCCTCTTGAGGCCCCTCTGAAACAGGTTTCTCACCTGTAAAATGGAGCTATTTCCAAGGCTGCTCTGAGGGGTCAGGGAGAGATAAGTGTGACTTGGTCAGGAGAAGGCCCTTCAGAGTGTGAGTGAATGCCTGGCCTGCTGCCTCGCACACCATTGGTGCTGTGAGCTGTCTGAGGACATTTAGATGGGAACCTCAGCCGACGGGTCAGAAGGTCAGCGCCTGGAATTAGGGTGAAGGTAGGCTCCTTAGCAGGGCCAGGATGGCCAGAGCTGCCAAGCCAGGCCCTGGGGCGGTCATTCCTATCGTGACCACCAGGGGTCGCGGTTGACCACTCCTGCCTTTCTGCCTGGTCCCAGAGCCCAGAGGCAGCCTGCAGAGGACCTGGGGGGACCCCGACATTCCTGCCAACTGCAAGATGGGAACATTTCCAGCAAGAGTGCATCTGAGGCCCTGACCTGGCTTTCCCACCTCTGTTAAAGAAGAAAACTGGTAGATTTTCCCATCCTTCTGTGGGAATGTCTGCTGTTCTTTTATCCACCCATCTGTCTCTGTTCATTCACTCATCTGTCCATCCATTCATCCTTCCGTCTGTCCATCTGTTCATTATTCCTTTATTTCCCATTTCATTTGTTCATGAAGACACTTATCTGTCCTTTTATCCAGCCATTCACCTGACCATCCATCCATTCATCCTTCCCTCCGCCCAATACCCAACCTCTGTCTATCTGCCCTCTATCTATCCCACACACAGAGAGACTATGTTGAGGCAGGCTTGCTCAACCTGGGGTTCCCCATGCAGGGAGGAGGCCCAGCTGCTGCTCCCACCACCCCTCTCCCCCAGGCTCACCATCTGGTGGGACCAGGGATATACCAGGCAATGATAACATAACATGATGTGTGTGGACAAAATTGGGGTAGCAAAAATGTCACATTTCATTATTAATTTTAATATCACATTAGACTCCAAGGTTTTCCCACCTTCTGCATGGGGATTGCCTTTGGTGGAGAAGGCCTATGAATTAAACAAAAATGAGAGGCTTATGTTGCTTGTTGAAGGAAAATGGGGAAAGGGCCTCTGGTTCAACTTCAGCCTCATAGTTACTACTTTGATGTTCTTGTATTGGAGCCTATGGGGTCTCTTAGTCAGCTGGCTCCCTGCTCCTCCCCAGGGTTTGCTGGAATACTTTGATGAGGAGTTACCTGTTGAAAGACATCCCAGACCTTCCTCTCCAGCAATGGGAACCTCTGATCTCAGGCGGGTCCTGGCTTCGCTCTCTCACCCCAGGAACCCAGGCTTCAGGAACACAAACCAACTCAGAGCCTGGAGCCTGTGGGCTGGGCTGCTTCCTTTGGCGGGGTGTTAGGGGAGGGTGAGGAGTGTAACCCAGGGTGGCAGGAAGGCTTCTTTCTTTTTTATAATTTATTTTTATTTTTGGTTGCCCTGGGTCTTTGTTGCTGCATGTGAGCTTTCTCTAGTTGCAGTGAGCGGGGGCTATTCTTTGTTGCAGAGCACGGACTCTAGGCGCACGGGCTTCAGTAGTTGTGGCCCAGGGGCTTAGTTGCTCTGCGGCGTGTGGAATCTTCCCAGACCAGAAACCGAACCCGTGTCCCCTGCATTGGCAGGTAGATTCTTAAGCACTGGACCACCAGAGAAGTCCATCAGGAAGGTTTCTTATGAGAGAGGGCTTCTAGCTGAATAGAGTAGGACAGGGGGAGGGGGAGGTTTGGGGGTAAAAGGAAGAGAGAGAGAGAGTGTGCAGACATGTGGGCTTGGGGGGGAAGATAGGAGAGGCAAGAAAGAAACCAGAGGGAGAAGAAGGGGCCCCATTATGCAGCTTGGGCAGTGGGGAGACATTGAAGCTCTTTGACCAGGTGAGTCCCCCATCTGAGTGGTGTTTCCAAACGGTCACTGGCTGTGGGTAGAGACAGGTTGGAAGGACATCCAGGGAGACACAGCTGACTGGTTGTCCTTGGGTGGACCTGAAATACATCCAGAGTTGTGCTGACAGCAGGAATGGAGGGAGGGGCGAGGCTCAATGGGGCGTCGGGAGGGGGAACCCATAGGATGGAAAGCTTGACTGGCCACCAGCTGGGCGGGAGTCATCAAGTCTGATAGTTGGGTCCTGAATGGTGGGGTGGCCTGTCTGTAACTGCGGTGCGGAACTCACAAAGGGAGAGCAGGTGGTGTGTGTGCATCAGTTTTGTTGATGTAATCCTTTATTGATTGTGAACTATAGAGAGTTCACAGGATACACACACAATTTAGCCAAAATTATAGAGCAAATCGCCATGTGACGCCCCTCCTCCACGCCCTGAAACCTCCATCCTCCTTTCTCCACCCCACACCTTCCTGCAAGGGGCAGGAAAACATCCTGATGTCTAGAGGCATCACTTCCTTACTTGTACTGACCGTTTTAACACCTGTATCTGCATCTCTGAATGACATAGTTCTGGTTTTTCTTATTTTGGAAGTTTATATAAACAAAATCCACGTCTCTTCAACTTACCATTAAATTTGTGGGATTCATCTGTGTTGTTGTATGTAAATACGTTTTATTCAATTTCATTGCTATATGCTATTCCAGCACGGGACCACGCTACAGCTCTGAATCCTTTCTCCTGTGGACAGATATTTGGGATGCTTGCAGGTTGAGGTATGGTAAGCGATGAATGTTCTTCTATGTACACAGAGGTGCGTGTTCATGTTTGTGTTGCTCCAAGCTATGTATCTAGGAGTGGAATTTCTGGACTACAGGTCATATGTGTCTTCAACTTTACTAGACTATGCCAGTCTTCTGAAGTGGTTGAACAAATTTTCAGTTCCACTCTGCTCTGATGAGTATCCCCGTGGCTCTCTGGTGCCACACGTGCGTGCCTGCTAAGTCACTTCAATTGTGTCCGACTCTTTGTGATCTTATCTATGGATTGTAACCCACCAGGCTCCTCTGTCCATGAGATTCTCTAGGCATGAAACCTGGAGTGGGTTGCCATGCCCTCTTCCAGGGGATCTTCCTGATCCAGCAATTGAACCTGGGTCTCTTGCATTGGCAGGTGGTTTCTTTACCACGGGCACCACCTGGGAAGCCCTTGCTTAATCTGCTGGGTGTGTAGTGGTATCTCATTGTTACTGTAAGTTGCATTTCCAAGGCAATTTAATGAGGTAGAGCATCTCTTCATATATTTATTGGCTGGTCGGATTCGTCCCTCCCCCTTTTAAAAGCATCTGTTTAAATCTTTTGCCTATTTTCTATTGGGTTGTTTGTAACATATGCCCCTGGTGCCAGCATCACTCTGATTTTGGCCATTGTGCAGGGTACAAAGCTTCCACTGCTAGAGAGCCAGTCTGTCAAGGTTCTATCCAGGGTCTTTTCCGACACTGTGGAAAAGACTGGAATGGGAGCATGATAGCTGATGGACGGGCGCCCCAGCTCCTGACCTTCACGGAGACAGCTCTTGACTGTCTCAGGAGTCCTGGAGGTCCCACCGCCTACAGCAGTGACCTTGATAGCATCCTGGTATTGGGATGTCTACCTGCCCTGTCTCACTCTCTGTACCCCTCACTCCCGCCTTGAGCACCATCTTCCAGACACCTTGTCTCAGACTCCCTTCTCCTCTACTTCTTATTGATTTTGAGGGGATATTTGTATATTCTGGATATGACTTCTTTGTTGGTTATATTATTGCAATCATACTCTCCCACTCTGTGATCTTATTCACTTTTTTCCCCTACAGTCTTTTTTTTTTTTTAAATAATTACTTTTGGCTGTGCTGGGTCTTCATGGCTGCATGGTCTTTCCTCTAGCTGCAGAGAGTGGGGACGCTCTCTAGCTGGGGTGCACAGGGTCTCATTGTGGTGACTTCTCTTATTATGGTTCCTGGGCTCTAGAGCTCAGACTCCGGAGTTGTGGCACATGGGCTTAGTTGCTCCGTGGCATATAGGATCAGGGATCAGACCTGTGTCTCCTGCAATGGCAGGTGGATTCCTTATCACTAAGCCACCAGGGAAGCCCCAACCCCCCACCCCACCCATCATCTTTTGAGGAACAGAAACTCTTCCGTTTATTATGTTCTAGGTGATTAAATATTTACCTGATGGCCAGTGCTTTTTGTGTTAAATTCTTCGCTGACTCAAAGTCAGGAAGATATCTTTCTATATCATTGCCAAGAAGTTTTGTAGCTTTTCACTGTCAGGTCTTTAAATTTACCTGCAATTGATATTCGTGGCTTGTATGTGTTAGGGTTGAATTTTGTTTTTGTTTTTGCCCCATATGAATACCCAGCTGTCGGAACCCCATTCGTATAAACTCCAGCCTTTCCTCGATGCTCAGAAATGCCAGCTCTGTTGTAAATCAGGCAGCCACATTATGTGTGGAACTGTTGGTGAGTGCTCCGGTCTATTTCTGCATGTCCCAATTAAATTTTAGAATTTTATCTGAATTGTGTGCATTTCTGGTTAAATTTATTTCTAGGCATTTGATCTATTTTTGAAGTGTTGTAAATGGTGGCGGTTGTATTAGTTTTCTATTAACATGTACCAAATTATCCCCAAACTCGGTGGCAAAGCCTCAAGTATTTATCATTTTTAGTTTTTGTGGGTTATGCACCTAGCTGGTGGCTCTGCCTTAAGGTCTTTTATGAGGTTGCAGTCAAGTTGATAGCTAGGGCTGTGGTCTTACTTTTTTAAGTGTACAATTTCAATAGTTTCTAGTATTGGGTGGGCCCAAAAGTTCATTTGGGTTATTTCCATAAGATCTGGTTGTGCAGAATTGTGCAGCCATCACCACAGTCAATTTTAGAATATGTTCATTACCCCAAGAAAGAAACCTCATACCCATTACCTCATTTCCGTTTCACCCAAGCTTCCAGCATCAAGCAACCATTAATCTACTTTCTGTCTGTATAAATTTGCCTGTTCAGTACATTTCATAGAAATGGACTTATGCAATATGTGGCCTTTATAACTGGTTTCTTTCACCTAGTACATTTTCAAGGTTTTTCCGTATTGTAGCATGTATTCCTTTTTATTAATGAATAACATGTCATTGTGTGGACCCACCACACTTTTATTTATTCTTTAATCTGTTGGTAAGTATTTTGCTTTTCTTCCCCATTTTAAATAATGCTGCTGTGGGTACTCATGTACAAGTTTTTGTGTGAATATACATTTTCAGTTCTTTTGAGTGTATACCTAGGATTGAAATTGCAAAGTCATATTATAAGTCCATGTACTAGGACTGTGGTCTTATCTAAAGGCTTTGATTCCCATGATGAAAAGCTGGTGGAAGAGGCTCGGTTCTTGTCTTCTTTGAAGAAAGAATTCAGCAAAGAGACCAATATTGTGAAAAAGTTAGAAGCATTGCTTGTGTGGAAGAAGTAAAGTATGTGTGGAAAAAACAATACATGTGTGCAAAGGCAGAGAGGTGACCTCGAGGTGAGCAGCCCAATAGAGGCAGCTTAGGTTGCTTGTATAGGGGTAGTTTCTGTTTGTTTGATTTCCTAGTCAATCGTCTCCATATTTGGTCCTGGTGTGGACATGCATCTCTCAGCTAGATGGATTCCGGCAGGGGTCTTCCTCATCCTTTCATCCTTCCCCCAGACTGAAGGCCTTCTCTGTGCATGCGTCAGGCTGGGAAATCCACAAGAATGCATCCAATTGAGACCCAATACTCCCACAGGTATCCCATTTTGAAATGTCAGCAGGAGATCAGCTACAGCTGCTCAGCCTGGGGCCAATCTACCTCCTACCTCAGCTTGACTTGTGAAGGGGACCTGTAGGGCTGCCTCATGACATGACAGCTGGCTTCCCCAGGAGGGAAGTAATTTGAGAGGGAGAGAGAACACCCAAGATGGGAGCCACAGCCTTTTAATAACCTAATATCAGAAATGACATGTCATGATTTCTGCTATGTTCTATTCATTAGAATGTAGATCATAAAGAAAGATGAGCACTGAAGAATTGATGCTTTTGAACTGTGGTGTTGGAGAAAACTCTTGAGAGTCTCTTGGAAAGCAAGGAGATCAAACCAGTCGATCTTTAAAAAAAAAAAAATCAACCCTGAATACTCATTGGAAGGACTGATGCTGAAGCTGAAGCTCCAATCCTTTGGCCACCTGATGCGAAGAGCTGACTCATTGGGAAAGATCCTGATGTTGGGAAAAATTGAAGGCAGGAGGAGAAGGGGATGACAGAGGATGAGATGGTTGGATGGCATCACTGACTCAGTGGACATAATTCTGAGCAAATTCCAGGAGATGGTGAAGGACAGGGGAGCCTGGCATGCTGTAGTCCGTGGGGTCACCAAGAGTCGGACACAACTGAGCAACTGAAGTTGCTAAGTGCAGCCCACACAAGAGGAGGGGATTACACAGAGGCATGACTAGCAGGAGGCCAGAATCATTTTGGACCATCATATAATAAATAGAACCTGTTACTGTGACCTTTTAAAAATTGTATTTTCCAATTGTGGCTACTATATAGTATTACATAATGATGTATTAACATTGGTTTTTGTATCCTGAAAACTTACTGAACTCTCTTGTTAATTCTAATAGATTGTCAATTTTTTAAAATAGTTTTTCAATTTTTTAAAATATACTCATCGTCACATCTATGAATGGTGAGGTTTGTTTGTTTTCGATGTTTGTCTGTCTTATCTCACTTCCTTTTCTTATTGCACAGGCTAGGTCTTTACAGAGCAATACAGAATATAGTAATAGCAAGCTTCCTTATCTTGCTACCAAACTCAAAGGGAAAGTTTTTGACAGTTTCACCCTGAAGTATAATATTTGCTGTAAGGTTTTGTTCAGTATGTACCCTTTATCAGATTTAGGAAGTTCCTTATATTTCTAGTTTCCTAAGATTTTTTTTTAAAAACCATGAATGGATATTGAATTTTGTCAAACATCTCTTTTTCATACTTTGCAATGATCATTAGAATTTTGTTGTTATTCAGTTGCTAAGTCATGTCCTGCAGCCTGCCTCCCAGAGTTTGCTCAGACTCATGTTCATTGAGTCAGTGAAATTAAGTTTTATTATTATCTTTACCTCTAGTAATGCATTTTGCCTTAAAGTCTACTTTGTCTTTTACAAATAAAGTTATACTAGCTTTTTGAAAACTAGTTTTTTTATTTTATTGCCTTAAAATGTTCTCTATTCTTATGTTTTAGATGTGTTTGTTCATTGTTGAATAACATAAATTTCCCCCCATCCAGGCTGAAATTTTTGCCTTTTAACTGGAGCATTTCGTCCATTTATAATTAATGACTGTGTATAGGTAAATGTAAATGTAATGTACATCTACTGTAAACATTTAGAATTAAATCTACTATCTTACTTTGTGGTACTTATCTTACTCATCCTATTTTTTTCATTTCTTTCTGGCCTTGAAAGAATTGTCTGTATATGTTTTATCTTATAACTCATATCATTTACTCTGTTAATAAGTTTGAAATGATATACTCTTTTTCTATTCCTTTAGTGCAGGAGCTGGTAACTTTTTTCTGTAAAAAGCCCGATGGTAAATATTTTAGGCTTTGCGTGCCACTGATAGTCTGTCATAGATTCTTCTCTGATTGGATTTTTATAGCCCTTTTCATATGTGGAAACCATTCTTATTTGGCAGGCGAAATTTGGAAAACTCAGCAGTGGCCACAGGACTGGAAAAGGTCAGTCTTCATTCCAATCCCAAAGAAAGGCAATGCCAAAGAATGCTCAAACTACCGCACAATTGCACTCATCTCACACGATAGTAAAGTCATGCTCAAAATTCTCCAAGCCAGGCTTCAGCAATATGTGAACCGTGAACTCCCAGATGTTCAAGCAGGTTTTAGAAAAGGGAGAGGCACCAGAGATCAAATTGCCAACATCCGCTGGATCATGGAGAAAGCAAGAGAGTTCCAGTAAAACATCTATTTCTGCTTCATTGACTATGCCAAAGCCTTTGACTGTGTGGATCACAATAAATTGTGGAAAATTCTGAAAGAGATGGAAATACCAGACCACCCGACCTGCCTCTTGAGAAACCTGTATGCAGGTCAGGAAGCAACAGTTAGAACTGGACATGGAACAACAGACTGGTTCCAAATAGGAAAAGGAGTGCGTCAAGGCTGTATATTGTCACCTTGCTTATTTAACTTATATGCAGAGTACATCATGAGGAATGCTGAGCTGGAAGAAGCACAAGCTGGAATCAAGATTGCTGGGAGAAATATCAATAATCTCAGATATGCAGATGACACTACCCTTATGGCAGAAAGTGAAGAGGAACTCAAAAGCCTTTTGATGAAAGTGAAAGAGGAGAGTGAAAAGGTTGGCTTGAAGCTCAACATTCAGAAAACAAAGATCATGGTATCTGGTCCCATCACTTCATGCGAAATAGATGGAAAAACAGTGGAAACAGTGTCAGACTTTATTTTTTGGGGCTCCAAAATCACTGCAGATGCTGATTGCAGCCATGAAATTAAAAGACGCTTACTCCTTGGAAGGAAAGTTATGACCAACCTTGATAGTATGTTAAAAAGCAGAGACATTACTTTGCCAACAAAGGTCCGTCTAGTCAAGGCTATGATTTTTCCTGTGGTCATGTATGGATGTGAGAGTTGGACTGTGAGGAAAGCTGATCGCCGAAGAATTGATGCTTTTGAACTGTGGTGTTGGAGAGGACTCTTGAGAGTCCCTTGTACCGCAAGGAGATCCAACCAGTCCATTCTAAGGGAGATCGATCCTGGGTGTTCATTGGAAGGACTGATGCTAAAGCTGAAACTGCAATACTTTGGCCACCTCATGCGGCGAGTTGACTCACTGGAAAAGACTCTGACGCTGGGAAAGGTTGGGGGCGGGAGGAGAAGGGGATGACCGAGAATGAGATGGCTGGATGGCATCATCGACTCTGTGGACATGAGTTTGAGTGAACTCCAGGAGTTGGTGATGGATAGGGAGGCCTGAGTGTTTACCCTAGATATTGTAACATGCACACTTAATTTATTAAAGCCTGAAATTAATCAAACCTTTATCATTCGCCTGAATACCCCATTGATACTATAACATTTTGATACAATTTGTTTCCCACTCCCAATTTATGTTAGATTGTTTGATATTTTCATTTCATTTTAAATTCCATTAGACTTTATGATTACTATTCCATACAATATTTTGTACATTTGCCCGTATTTTATTTATTTACTTATGGCTGCGCTCAGTCTTCATAGCTGCGTGGGCTTTCTCCGGTGAGGCAAGCGGGGGCTACTCCCTCGCTGCGGTGTGCGGCATTCTCCTCTCAGTGGCTTCTCTTGTTTCGGAGCACAGGCTCTAGGGCACATGGGCTTCAGTAGGTGTGCTGCACCAGCTTAGTTGCCTTGCAGCATGTGGGATCTTCCTGGACCAGGGGTCGAACCCGTGATCCTAGCATTGGCAGCCAGCCTCTCAACCACTGGACACCAGGGATGTCCTTTGTCTGTATTCTTTTAGCCACTATCTTTAGTCCCTATTCTTTTTTTATATCCTCTACCCTCCCATCTCTCCGCGACCCCATGAATCACAGCACGCCAGGCCTCCCTGTCCATCACCAACTCCCAGAGTTCACTCAAACTCATATCCACAGAGTCGGTGATGCCATCCAGCCATCTCATTCTCTGTCGTCCCCTTCTCCTCCTGCCCCCAATCCCTCCCAGCATCAGAGTCTTTTCCAGTGAGTCAACTCTTTGCATGAGGTGGCCAAAGTATTGCAGTTTCAGCTTTAGCATCAGTCCTTCCAATGAACACCCAGGATCGATCTCCCTTAGAATGGACTGGTTGGATCTCTTTGTAGTCGGACACGACTGAGCGACTGAACTGAACTGAACTGAACCCTCCCATCTAGATAATTTTCCTTCTGCCTCAAGTACATGTTTTAAATTTTTCTTTAGTGAGGGTTTGCTGGTGATGGACTCTCAGTTTTTGTTTAAAAGAAAATGTCTTTATTTGGCCTTCATTCTTGAAAGATATTTTAGCTGAGTATAGAGTCTAGGTTGGCAGTTATTCTGCTTCATCACATTAAGGATTTCATTCATTCCACTTTTCTATGGTTTCCTTCATTGCTGTTGAGAATGATTTGTAAGTCTAATCGCCATTGCTTTGAAAGTAAATGGTCTTTTTTCTCTGGCTAGTTTTTAATATTTTCTCCTTATTTTTCTATTTCTGTTAAATATAAATTTTTTTGTATTTGTTCTGTTTGAGATTTTCTGGGCCACTTGTATCTGTGGCTGGGCCACTTGTTCAGTTCAGTTCAGTTCAGTTCAGTTCAATCGCTCAGTCATGTCCAACTCTTTGCAACCTCATGAATCACAGCACGCCAGGCCTCCCTGTCTATCACCAACTCCCGGAGTTCACTCAAACTCATATCCATCGAGTCGATGATGCCATCCAGCCATCTCATTCTCTGTCGTCCCCTTCTCTTCCTGCCCCCAATCCCTCCCAGCATCAGAGTCTTTTCCAGTGAGTCAACTCTTCGCATGAGGTGGCCAAAGTATTGGGGTTTCAGGGCCACTTGTTCAGTTCAGTTCAGTTCAGTCGCTCAGTCCTGTCCGACTCTTTGCGACCCCATGGCCACTTGTACCTTGCATCAATTCTGAAAAAATACTCAAAATATTCAACCACCATCTCTTTAAATATTTCCTCCTCTCTCCTTGGGATTCTGATAAAATATACACTATGTTTTTCTCTCACTATATCCTCCGTGTTTCTTACCATCTTATCAGTATCCTCCATCTTTTTGTCTTTATGGAGTACATTCTCAATAATTTCCTCTGATCCATCTTAAAGTTTCTAGAAGTTTCCTTTGACTCTACTATTCCCTGAAGCTATTTTCAGATTGTTGTTCATTTTTGTAGAATATAGTAGGAATAGTTGTTTAATCCTCTTTATCTGGTTATTACAATACCTGCAGTAACCGTGGATCTGCTCCTGCTGATTCTGACTTACACTCCCCTTTGTGTAGTCTGTCATCTTTGACCAGGGTATGGCCGTTGGATTCGAAAAATTATTGTGGGACTTCCCCCAAGGAATGGATGTGTTCCCCTCCAGCCTTGTATTTTTTTCTTTTTTTAATTATTAATATTTAAAAAAAATTTAGTTTGTAAGGCGAGTGCAGAGAAAAAGAGAGTGAGCTGGGCAGTCAGGCAAGAAAAGGGAAATTTATTAGAGGGAAAAGAGAGGGTGACTGGCTCTTAAGGAGACCAAGCGTCCTTCCTTTCTGATGGGGTGGGTCCTTCTTATACTCCACCAATGAAAAACTCTCTGAAGGGATGGTCACGGAGCCTGAGGTCTGGAACCTGGTAGGCTCGCAGCTTTGAGAGGATAGATGCCAGTGAAAAAACAGGATGCGATTTGGGCAGTTTGGTCAGTCAAGCGGATCACCGTGATTTTATTCTTTATTTGCGAGGTTGACATAATGAGCCATCTCTCAGTGAGACCCCATGTGGGCCCTATCATAGTTGATTTACAGTGTTGTATTAATTTCTGCTGTACAACAAAGTGATCCAGTTATACATATGTATACATCCTTTTTAAAAATTCTTTTCCATTATGGTTTATCACAGGGTCTTGAATATAGTGCTCTCCACTACACAGCAGGACCTTGTTGTTTTTCCATTCTGTATTTAATAGCTTGCATCTGCTAACCCCAACCTCCCACTCCATCCCTTCCCAACCACCTTCCCCTGCTTGCATTTGTCTCTGATAGGCAGTTGGGACACTTACAGATGGAAAAATGTCAGACACGTTCACAGCTTGAGGCCCCCTGTCTGCCCCTGTCTGTTGAACTCGGGGTGATGAAGTGCATGCCTGCCAGTCTACAGCTGGAGTTCTCAGAGTGGGCCTCTTCCCTTGCTTCTGCTCTTCTCAATCCCAAATTGCTTTCTGGGGCCAAGGGGAGGGGCATGAATTAGGTCTGGTTTACCTTTTTCTTGAGGACGGGTGGGTCCCAACCTACATGGGAAGGGTCTGCTTTACATCTTCCCTCCCTGGACTGGTCTTTGGCCCTGACTTCTGTCCTGCTTACTCTGAAGGCCCCCAGACTGAAGCCCCAATGGGTGGCATCTGTCAATACCCTTCGTACGGAAGTGGCTTTGGTGTTTCTGTCATGTTGTTTACCTCTCTGGGGTGATATTTTCTCCTCAGATTTAGCCTGCTGCTTCCCCACGATCTTTCTAGCTCTTCAATTAAAAAAAATGTTTTTAACTCAGCATTTTAAACTGTGTTCAGGGGTAAAAGGAAGTCTGCTGTCGCTGCAAACAAAAATTTCAAGATCACTTTTAGATCTAATGTGTTGGAGGGTCTGAGGGGACGTTTTGCGTTGGGTTACATCAAAGCAAATCTTCTCTTACAATGATGCCAGTGTCTGCACACATCCAGCCTACAGCTTGTCTGCACTGGAGGGTACCATTGCCAGGGTGCTGGCATCCTCTGAGACAGAGTGACAGAAGTGAGTCAGATATGGCCGGCAGAACTCAGCGAAAGGTCAGATGCCTCATGGAGGCAGGAAAGTGGAGCCTGACTCCTCAATTCCTGGCACGTCTCTCAGTGACCTCACCTCGGCCCTCTTGTCCCCACACTGCCACTGTAAGGACCTCCTGCCGCCTCCTCCGTGGATGGTTGGTGGAATGAGTGCAGTGCTGTGCCTGAGGACACTACCCCCTGGGCAGAAGTCGCAGCTGCCTCCCATACAAGTTATACAACCCGGGAAGCGACCTAACCTCTCCTGGCCTGAGTTGCCAGATCTGCAATATGGGATGGTCATAATAGCAACCAGCTTATAGAGCTGATAGGAGAATTAACTAGCCAATAATTGCAATGCCCCTTGAGAGAGTGCCTGCAACATAGTAGGCTCTATAAAATCTTTTAAAAATGGGATGAGGTCTCACGTACCTCTCCAGGTCAACTGTAATAATAAACACAATATTACTGTTGCATTTGCTCTTTTAATCTCTAGCCACCCTTCAGTTTAGAGGGCAGGGATTCCACAAAGCAGCCCAGCAGACCACCATCTCCCTAACCTGGAGAGGGCCACGCAGGGTCCCAGCTCCACCTCTGCTACCTTGGACTGGCTGTGTGACTGTGGCCTGGTCTGTTCCCTCTCTGGGCTTTGGCTTCCCCATTGGTGAGCCAGGAGGAAAGGCCAGTCATCCCTCTGCCTCCAGCTCCATCTGACCAGCGAAGGATGTTCTGACCAAGCCCCATGGTTTGTTCTGGGAGATTTTGGGGGATTGCAATTGCCGAAGTGATTCAAGGATCCAAGCGGGCTGGGAGGATGTGCAGTGGGTCATGAGAGCTGCCTTCCAGGAACCCAGAAGCTTGAGAACTTGCAGCCTCAAACCAGCTGCATCTACCACTTATAGCACTTAGGAAGGTGTTACCCAGACACAGACTTGGGTAAGTAGCTTCCCACGGGTCAGGGGGTGGGTGGGGGGAAGGAGAGGGGTGTGGGGGAAGGGACAGACAGCAGTGAGGGGTGAGAATTCACAGCAGCTTTCTGGCTGGGGGGCCCCAGGCAGGCACAGAGCCCTACTCAGTCTTGTCTACCCTAAGCTGGGGCAGGACATCTAGGCTCTGGCTTCTGACTCTGGTTCAAGCCAGTCCCTATCTCTCTCTGGGCCTCAGTCTCCCATCAGTGAAATGGGACCAGAGACAGCACAGATACGTCTCCAAGGCCCCACGTGATCTGACCATCAGGCAAAAGTGTGACTGTCCCTCCTAATGTGTGGACCCTAGGACCTCCACCCGGCCCCACCACAGGGGAAAGGCAGCGCTGAGTGCCCTGACTGCCTACTGTCTGACCTCTCTGAGCCTCAGGGCTCCTCACCTGGGCACGAGGAAAGTGGCAACACCAGCATGACAGGGCTGGGAGGACTCCCCGAGATAAACCCAGGGCTTGATGCAGCTGTCAGTGCAAAAAGTAATTCCCACTCCCCGACATCCCCTGCCACCGGGCCTCAGGAGCTAGAGGCAGCTCCCCAGCCCTCGCAGGCCCCAGGCCTCCACGCCCAGAGGGAGCCAGACCTGGGAAGAGGCCTTGGCTGTGGTGATTTTGAAGCAGGTGCTACAACCCCTACTCCAGAGGGCTGGGCTCCCACACACCCATATCCTGCCTCCAGGCCAACCCCCAAACTGGTTATCATTTAGTTAGGGCCACCAGCCTGCAGGCAGTTAATTGCGCCTATCAGCAAAACAGGAAGAACTTTAGTGAGCAATTCATTAATAAAACTGGTGACTCCCAGAGCTGCTTCTTTCAGGAAGGACTGATTTCATTAACCAATTCATCACTCAGCCAAAGGCTGATGATATCAGTGGTTTGCATCCTCCAAGATCCTTGCGGGGGGCAGATATAGAATAACTGCTTCTCATTTATAGAGAACCTGCTCTGTGCCAAACGGTGTGCTTTGCAAATCCCACCAGATTCGGTCCTTACAGTATGAAAGTGTTAGTCATTCAGTCATGTCTGACTCTTTGCAACCCCATGGACTATAGCCTGCCAGGCTCCTCTGTCTTTAGGATTCTCTAGGCAAGAATACTGAAGTGGGTTGCTGTGCCTTCCTCCAAGGGATCTTCCTGGCTCAGGGACTGAACCCATATCTCATATCTTCTGCATTGGCATGTGGGTTCTTTACCACTAGAACCACCTGAATAAGGTATTATTATTATGCCCATTTTACAGATGGGAAAATTGAAGCTCTGAAAGATGATTCTCTTCTCCAAGGACACGTAACTATTAATAAGTACAAATGGATCCCAGTCTGTCTGATTCCAAAAGTATTTTCTCCTTGAGTGGTCCCTAAAATACATGTTTCCTTTTATGAATGGAAGGTCTCAGAACCTGTGAGCTAAGAAACTGTCACAGGCTTGCAGGAAGTGGGTATGTGGACTCGGGTCTTTTCCTAAAGCAATTCCACTGTTTCAGTGCAAAAGGAACCCTTAGGTTCTGAAACACGCTGAGCCTGGCTTGTCCCCTCCCCCACCAGCCACTCTCCGACCCCCAAACCACCAGCCTCCATCCTTGAGATCTGGATTCTTCCTCTGCAGCTCACTTACCTATTCTGTGTCTGCAGCTCTCTCCATAAGATGCAATTGGAATGGAATTTTAGATGGCACAGGGAAATTATTTTTTTATATTTGTTTTTGGCTGCACTGGGTCTTTGTTGCTTCATGTGGGCTTTCTCTAGTTGTGGTGAATGGACTCCTCTTCATTGAGGTACACGGGCCTCTCTCAGCAGTGGCTTCTCTTGTGGATCACAGGCTCTAGGCATGAGGGCTTTAGTAGTTGTGTGGGATCAGTAGTTGCAGCTCGCATGTTCTAGAACGCAGGTTCAGTAGTTGTGGCACAAGGTTTAGTTGCCTCATGGCACACAGGATCCTCCCGGACTAGGGATCAAACCCATGTCCCTTGCATTGGCAGAATTCTTAACTGGACCACCAGGAAAGTTCCAAGGGAGATTAATTTTTAATATTAGTCTAATGAATAGCTTTTCATTAATTAAGGCATGTGACCCTGGTCATTTAACACAGGGTATTGTGTTTTCTTTTAAAAGCAATCATTTGAATTAAGTTTAAAAAGATCCATAGATCTAAAATATTAAGTAAAAAATTGGCAGATTTAATTTCTGGACTTGGAAAAAACTGTGAGAACAAACTTGCCTTCCTGAGTTGGGGATACCTAGCCTGGGATACCCCTGCCCCCTTCTTAACCAAACAGGTCCAGGGAGGTATTTGTCAGTCTCAAGAGGGTAGTCCTTTCCTCGAGGGGAAGTTGGCTTTCTTCCTCAGCCAACAGACTCGTGCTGCAGCCAGGTTATTTACTTCTCTAAAAATGTTATCAATGTGCTACACACACACACACAGTTTAGCATCATGGTTGCCTGGGGTGGAAGTGGCGGGGAGGTTGACTGCAAAGGAGCATGAAGGAAGTTTCTAGAAAGATGAAAATACTCTGTATCTTGATTGAGGTGTTTACTACACAAGTGGGAACGCTTGTCGAGTAATTGACTTGTACACTTAAAACGTGGAGATTTTCTGCAGGGAGATAAAGCCAATTTGAAAACAATAAAAACCAAAGCCACAAGTATTCACTTATATTGGGAGCCCCTTGTATTCAATGCTAGTTCTAAATTCTGAGACCTGTGCTTTGCTGCCTGATAGAATATGCTAGTCTCATTTAGCTGTTATTTTGGTTGCTCCCCCAAATCAGCATTTACAGTGTTCTGCCATGTGCTGATCACAACAAAGGTGTTTAGACAGTCAGAGAGTTAGTTATATTTGGTAAAGGGACATCACAAGTGATTGTTGGGACAATTGGCTCTCCATTTGCTGCTGCTGCTGCTAAGTCACTTCAGTTGTGTCCGACTCTGTGCGACCCCACAGACGGAAGCCCACCAGGCTCCCCCGTCCCTGGGATTCTCCAGGCTCTCCATTTAGAAGGAAATAAAATCAGATCCCTACCTCACACCATATGCACACATACAAACACTCCAGATAGATTAAAGATGAACGGATTAAATGTTATTAAAAAACTATAGAAGTATTAAAATAAAATATAGAAGGTTATTTTTTATAATTTTATTTATTTTTGGCTGTGCTAAGTGTTTGTTGCTTGCTGCATGGGCTTTCCTCAAGTTGTGGTGAGTGGGGGCTACTCTCTAGCTTTGGTGCTTCAGGCTTAGTTGCTCTGCAGCATGTGGGATCTTCCCAGATCAGGGATCAAACCCATGTCTTCTGCACTGGCAGGTGGATTCTTTACCACTCACTGAGCCACCTGGGAAGCCCTAGAAGAATACTTTTAATAAGGTCCAGCCAATAGGAGCTAAGACATGAGGGCCAAAATTCATAAAAGAACATTATGTTTGACTACGTGTTCAGTGGCTTCAGTCATGTCCGACTCTTTGTGACCCTATGGACTGTCGCCCACCAGGCTCCTCTGTCCTTGGGATTTTCCAGGCAAGAATACTGGAGTGGGTTGCCATTTTCTCCTCCAGGGGATCTTCCCGACCCAGGGATCGAATCCACATCTCTTGAGTCACCTACATTGCAGGCAGATACTTTACGGCTGAGCAACTAGGGAAGCCCTATGTTTGACTATATAATAATGTAAAACATCCTATGACCAAAGATACTGAGAATTTAGCTAAAAGGCATGCAGTAGACCACTGGAAAATATTGCCTCATATATATTAAAGAATTAAAACTTTTAGCATGAAAAGGGGTCCTGTAAATTAGTAAGAAAATAAATTAGTGGCAAAAAACCCCATTAAAAATGGGTGAAGGATATATGCATTTGCTTCACACAAGAAGAAATAAAAATGAAAAATAAAGTTATGAGAAGATGTTCAGACTCCTTCACAATTATAGATAGGCACATTAAAACAATGGCATCAGAACATCCCTGATGGTTCAGTGGTTAAGAATCCCTGCCAGTGCAGGAGACATGAGTTCAATCCCTGGCCCAGGAAGATTCCACATGCCCCAGAGCAAATAAGCTCATGTGCTATAACCACTGAAGCCCACATGCCCTAGAGCCTGTGCTCCACAACTAGAGAAAGCCTGCTCACAGCAATAAAAAACCAGTGCAGCCAAAAAATAAATAAAAATAAAATTAAACAAACAAACCCTCTCCCCCAAGACCCAATGGCATCAGCCCCCTCCAGACTGGCATAAAACAGTGGTAAGAGTATGGGAAAACGGACACTTTCACAGAGTTCTGGAAATCTAAATTGGTACTACTTTTTAAGGAGGGCAATTTAACAGTATCTATAAAAGTTTTAACTGCACAAACTCTGACCCAGCGATTCCCCTCTTAGGAATCTACTCTTCAGAAATAGCCACACATGTGCCCAAAATATATGTTCATTGCTGCCAAGCATATTTACTAAAACTTGAAAACTGCCTAAATTTCCTTCAAGAGGGGGTTATGGCTAAATACATTTTATATTGTATGCAATAGAATTCTTGTATCAGTTAGAAAGAATGAAATAGAACTGTTGGTATTGGTCTGGAATAATGTCCATTATATCTTGGCAAGAGAAGAGAAAGCAAGTTACAAAAAACTATGTGTAGCATAATAACACTATTTTTATAAACCAATTGCATTTATGAATCATAGATGTTGTTGTTCATTAGCCAAGTCGTGTCCAACTCTTTGCGATCCCATGGACTGCAGCACAGGAGGCTTCCCTGTCCATCACCAGTCCCCAGAGTTTGCTCAAACTCATGTCCATCAAGTCGGTGATGCCATCCAACCATCTCATCCTCTGTCATCTCCTTCTCTTCCTGCCTTCAATCTTTCCCAGCTTTAGGGTCTTTTCTAATAAGTCAGCTCTTCGCATCAGGTGGCCAAAGTATTGGAGTTTCAGCTTCAGCATCAGTCTTTCCAATGAGTATTCAGGATTGATTTTTTTAAGATTGACTGGTTTTATCGTCTTGCAGTCCAAGGGACTCTCAAGAGTCTTCTCCAGCACCACAGTTCAAAAGCCTCAATACTTCGGCTCTCTGCCTACTTTAATAATAATAAAGACTCACAATTATATGCCAGCAGCATGGAGCTATTATTATTCCTGTCCAATAGATGAGGAAACTGAGCTACAGAGTGGTTAGATAACTTGCCCAAAGAGGCACAGCTAGCCAGTTGCAAAGCAAGGATTTGAATCTTAGCAACCTGATTCCATAACTTGAGCACTTGACATTATTTTGGCTTCATAGGCCCCAAATACTTTTGTTAAGAGTTGCGTGTGTGTGTGTGTGCGTGTGTGCTCAGTCGCTCGATCATGTCCAACTCTTTGCAATCCCTGTGGACTGTAGCCTGCAAGGGCCCTCTGTCCATGGGATTCTTCAGGCAAGAAAACTGGAGCGAGTAGCCATTTTCTCCTCCAGGAGGTCTCCCCCATCCAGGGACTGAACCCAGGTCTCCTGCATCTCCTGCATTGGCATGGGGATTCTTTACAAGAGTTACGACCTCCCAAAACAACACTGGAAGGGCTGAGTCCCTTTTTGACAAATACTTTTAAGAGATAGATATTTTAAAACATGAACTGGTAAATAGTACTTATCAAAAGGCCCGATTTCCTGCCAACCCCCTCCTCAGAGTCCACCACTTAGCAGTTTTAATTTATGTCGTGGTTACCTCCAGGGGAATAAATAGCATGCTTATACTGCTATTTTTTGATTTATTAGCCTTGGACATTTTTTATTGACTTCCGTAAGCACTGGAAAAAAGAAAATTCAGTTTATCTTTTTTCCCCCCTCTTCCTGTTATGGTGCGGTTTTCTGCTCTAACTCTAGGCTGGATCCTGGGCTGGGCACTTCATTTACCGTATTGTTGCTAGGATTAGGCCCACTGAGGCTGAGTTGAAAGGGCTGTGCCCAAAGTCAGTGTGAGTCAGTGATGGAGGGGGGACAGGACCCCAGGTCTGCATGTCTCCAGGACCGGGCTGTTTCTGTGACATCCTGTGGCCCACCCCACAGGTGACTGTGGTATATTCCTGGCTCATAGCAGCCTCTTGTGCTCTGGTAGAGGCTCAGCACGGCTGGGGTAGGGTGGCCCTGGTTATGTGCCTGCGGGAGCCTGGCCTCAGGCCTCCTGCTGTTCAGAGGAATGTTTGCGGAGCAGCAGGTGCAGCCTCTGGGTGTTTGGCCAGCAAGGGTTTCATTCTCTACTTCTGATGGGCGCAGACTTTGACCTTCTGGGGCCTCTACCTTTCAGATCCTTATCCCTATGTACCCTGTATCTCCTGGGGAAAGGCCGAGCCAGTGAGAAATGGTAACCTGATACCCAAGATTCTCTGGAAGAAAATACCATCCTCCCCCTTAGCTGACATGAAGTCACTTGGTAGGAGAGGCTTGAAAATAAATGACTAATGTTGGGCATTATCCAGGGCTTGCCCAGTGGCTCAGTAGTAAAGAATCCGTCTGCAATGCAGGAGTCACAGGAGATGCAGGTTCGATCCCTGGCTCAGGAAGATCACCTGGAGGAGGAAATGGCAACCCACTCCAGCATTCTTGCCTGGAGAATCCCATGGACTGAAGGGCCTGGAGGGCTGCAGTCCATAGGGTCACAAAGAGTCAGAAACAACTGAAGCAATTTAGCATGCACAGGCATTATCCAAAATCAAATAATGCAGAATCCCTGCGGCAGGAGGCCTTGAGTCTGGCTGGAGAGGAGCCCAGAGAGGGCAGTGATTGGCCAGAGGCCACACAGCTGCTGCCGGACGAGTACATAGGAGTCTAGTCTTGAAGGCCGCTTCAGTCTGGAGAGAAGCTGGCTGAGTGGGGTCATTGAGGAAATGCAGGGCTGGGGCAGAGGTGGAGGTGGCCACCCGGAAGGGCAGGTGAAAGAGCAGGCAGGGCTGTGGCCTGTATGGAATCCTGCCCCTAAGGCCACAGAAGTGGAGTCCCAGAACCAAGGTCACCTCCGGCACTGACTCTTTGTGCGTGGGTGTGCTTCAGTCATGACTGACTCTTTGTGACCCTATGGACTGTAGCCCGCCAGGCTCCTCTGTCCCTGGGATTTCCCAGGCAAGAATATTGGAGTGGGTTGCCATTTCCCTCTCCAGGGGATCTTCCCAACCCTGGGATCGAACCTGCATCTCTTGTGTCTCCTGCATTGGCAAGTGAGTTCTTTACCATTAGCACCACCTGGGAAGCCCCTTTGTAACCATTGCCAAAAGCCCCTGGTCCTTACAGGCCAGCTCCCTGACCCCAAATTAGGCAAAAATGCCCACCCCGGTCCTCAGCCTATACCGCCCTAACCGGTCATCTAATGCCACCCTTCCAGCAGGAATTTTCTTTCTCTTGAGGATATAAAAATTGGCCACTAACCCACGAAAAGCCTTGACTCTCCCTCGAGTCGGCCTGCTGTTCTAACACTGTCCAGCTGATTCTCCCTAGTTTGTCAGTATGCCGGCCCACTGTGCTCACAGTGGCCGCATTATCTTTGCTCTTTGTTCTTAATAAACTCACTCTTTTCTGCGATACTCTATTCAGACTGCCACGACAGCCGGGTCTGTGTGCAGTGTGGGTGGCCTTCCTAGCCAGGTCCCGCATGACAGAACAGGAGAGGCAGGGCAGGGACAGCCATGAAGGGGGCCACATGGACGGTGATCCAGCCAAACCAAGCCCCGGGTCACTGCATCCTCAGCAAGAGCCGTGTGTGGATGGTGGGTGGTGGGGCTGCACCCCTTTCAGGGATGCAAGTGGGCTTTTCTACATGGCAGGGCTCTGAGAGAGAACACGGAGGAGGCAGTGGGATTTTGGGGGTGCAGGTTACGGGATGGGAGAAATGTGGCCCCCCTCAGTCCCAAACCCCGCTGCCTCCTCCTCCTCTTGAACTGTAGGGTCAGCACCCCCAACTCTGACCCTGGGATGGCCCTATGACTCTGTATTCTGACTCACAGCAGCTGGGGCATCACATGAGCAAACCCAGCAGCTGGGGGGACCAGAACCCCGGGGGCCAGGCAGATGGCAAACGAGGGTAGGGCAGGGCAGGGCTGGCAATGAGGGGCTCTCAAGTGGGGTGGGGTCCTGGATGGGCCCCAGCCTCCCCAGGCTTGCCCTCTGCCAGTCTGGTCCTCTTACCCATCAGAAGTTCCTTGGGGTCTCTGGGGAGCCCTGCAGATTTGGGGGTCAGGTTGGGGCTGCTGAAGGAAGGAGCACGAGATACACATTTTCTGACCCCTGCCCGGTACCTGCCCTGGCACAGGTGGGCTGAAATATCCCCACCCCCTGCAGGCCCCTCACGCCCCAAACTCTCTCTGGTTCCCTGGGGGCTCGGCTGGACTAGAACAGTCCTAGATCCTCACTCTCCTCAGACTCTGCAGGACCCTGGGCTCAGCGCTTTGCATGTACCTTTATTCCCACCAGCCATAAGCTCCTGATGTGCCCATTTTAGAGATGAGGACACTGAGACACGGGAGGCTTATCCAGGAGGGACCTCTTATCTTGGGGGCTCCAAGTGGACTCTTGTCCACTGCGCCCTTCTGCTCCCCTCTGTGGAGACGGGGCTCCTCAGCCAGGCCAGACTCTGTGCTGGGAGCTACAGGACGTGTGCCCTTGTCTTGAACCCCATCCCTGCCATTGCCATGCCTACACTCTTCTGGAGCGACAAGACCCACAGAGATCGCAAGACCCATAGAGATGCTTGTCTGGGGAGAATCCTGGGTTTGTTCCTCTTGGGTTGTGTGAACTTGGGCGTCTGCACTTCATTTTCCTCACCTGAAAAAAGAGGACAAAATAGTATCTGCCGTGGGGCTGCTGTGAGCACGAAGAGGTTAATGCAGCAACATGTTGACAGCTGCAGGTGTTCCATATCAGTGTCAGCCTTTGTGATCTCCCGGTGGGGCAGACGGGTGCACTCGGTCACGTGGCCATGTTTAACTGCCAGGGAAACTCGGAAGTAATGTCTTTATTCTGGAGAGCTGTGAGCCCTGCCAAAAGTGTGAGGTTCCATTCCACTAAAGGGGCACATGGACATCGGGGAACACCCCAAGGCTCTGACATGGGGTCTACATTGCTGTCAGTGAGAGGCCCATGGCGGTATCTGGCCCTGTGTATAGGCTTTGACTCTCAAAGGGCTTTAAATCCATTTGAAATCAATCTCAACCTTTTTTTTTTTTAAAGAATTTTTAAAAATGTGGACCATTTCACAATTAACTTGGACTTAATAAAATGACTTCCATTAAAAAAAAAATGTGGACCAATTTTAAAGTCTTTATTGAATTTGCTACAGTGCTGCTTCTGTTTTTTTATATTTTGGTGTTTTGGCTGTGAGGCACGTGAATCTTATCTCCTTGACCAGGGATCGAACCTGCACCCTCTGCACTGGAAGGCAAAGTCCAAACTAAAAGTTCTAGCTTTTCTCAAAAGAACTGAAGGATCAGGCCACACGGGGCCCAAACCCTTTCAAGTGACATTTGGTTGGAGCTGGTCAGCACTCCCCAAGACGGCCCTTACAGTTCACCCAGGGCTCCCCCACCCATTCTCCTCTCCCTCCTGCTCTCATCAGCTTTGCCTGCCCGGCCCTTGGCGGCCACTGCAGTTTGTACCTCCTGCTCCATCAGATTCAGACAGTGTAGCTGAGACACAGAGAAACAAAGGGACTTGATCAAGGGTCACCGGGTAGGCCTGGGCAGAGTCGGGCCCCCAACTCCAACCTGCAAACTCAGCTTGGGCTTGTTTCTGCCACGCTTGAGGTGCAGGCAGGTGTCCACGTGCCTGGGGAGGTCTGGGGTCGGGGTGGAGGGAGCGGGGAGAATGGCTCAGTGGTTAAGCCAGTGGACACTGGAGCCTGGCAAGCCTGGGTTCAGATCTTGACCCTGCTGCTTTCCAGGGTGATTCACCTTATGCTGTCTGGGGCTTGTGCTTTTTGTTTTGTTTTGACTTTGAGATGAGATAATAAGAAAGCCTGCCTCGCAGAGTCCGAGGCATATTCTAGTGAAAGTGCTGAGTCCTGGGCTCCTGGCGGTGAGCACCTCCCTACGTTCTGGACCTGAACTGCCCCTTCCCCTACCCCCTGCCCCACCCTGCACTAGCAAATCTAATATCAGGACAGGAGCTCAGAGACCAGGGAGAAAGAAGATTGGGAGGAGAGATAGCTGCCCTGTCTATGAACAGGGATGGGGTGGGGGCAGACTTTCCTGCCTTGGGGACCAAGGCGGCTCCCCAAGTTGCCGAGGCCGATCTCTGCAAGGCGCGGTGAGTGCTGAGGGGAATGGAACCTGTGTCAGCTGTGGAGGTGGGCCCAAGATGCGCCTGTGCTGGGCTTCCCCAGCAACAACAGACACCCTCTCTGACTCAGGAGCTGCGCCTGCCCGCCTCCGATTTCCTCAGTCTGCTCAGGTTTTTAGTCCTGACATGGGTTAGCATAACCTCAGAGAGCAACCAGCCAGCTGCATCTTCTGTCAGCTGTTCTAAAGATACACCTCCAGGAACGGCACGCTTTGGGGCCAGCCGCAGTGTCTGGGGAGCAGCCCTCCATCATACCCCCTCACCACAGTGTAACATTTGGTTTCAGGCTCTATTTATATCCACCCAGGTACATAGATACCTCCAGTTTTTGTTTTACTTTGATTGTGTTGTGCAAAACAATTTTAGAACAGCCATAATGGAAATAATTCTAAAATGGAAAGAAACACCCACAATCCTTCCAATTGGCTTTGCTTCCTGGTAGCATTGTTTCGGGCTTTCCTGGTGGCTCAGACTGTAAAGAATCCACCTGCAATGCAGGAGACCAGGGTTCGATCCCCGGGTCGGGAAGATCCCTTGGAGAAAGAGATGGCAACCCACTCCAGTAATTTTGCCTGGAGAATCCCACGGACAGAGGAGCCTGGCGGACTACAATCTGTGGGATTGCAAAGAGTCGGACATGACTGAGCTGCTACCATACATACAGCGTTGTTTAAGTGCCGGCTGCATGCCAGGCACTATGCCTTCTGTGATCGATCTTGCTGAAGCTGCACAACCTCCCAAGGTGGTAGGAACAGTTTACAGATGGAGACACTGAGGTGCAGAGCTGTCAGATCACCTCCCCAAGGTCACCCAGCAAGTGTGTGATAGAACTGGGATTGAATGGGCCCCAGGGTCCCACATTTACCCACTCCTTAGGGTCGGGTCTCCTTTCCCCACATCTCTGCTATTTGAAGCTGGACCCAGAGACACAGATTTGACACCACTGGCTTTGCAGAGCATTTCTGAGTAGACTCTGGGTACCAGCCTCACCTCAGAGCAGACAAAAAGGTCCTCGGGATGGATAGAGATGCCACATTTGTTTTCTGCTTATTTTCACTGAATTTATTTTATTAAAAATTTTTTTAAATTTATTTTATTATTTATTTTTGGCTACATTTTTGTTGCTGCACTTGGGCTACTCTCTAGGTGTGGTGCATGGGCTTCCCTGGTGTCTCAGATGGTAAAGTGTCTGCCTGCAATGCCGGAGACCTGGGTTCGATCCCTGGGTCGGGATGATCCCCTGGAGAAGGGAATGGAAACCCACTCCAGTATTCTTGCCTGGAAAATTCCATGGACAGAGGAGCCTGGTAGGCTACAGTCTATGGGGTCACAAAGAGTCGGATACAACTGAGCGACTTCACTTTCTTTCTTTCTTTCTTCTAGTTGCAGTGCATGGTTTTCCTATCGTGGTGGGCCTCTCTTGTTGTGGCTGGTGGGCTCTAAGGTGGAAGCTCAGTAGTTGTGATGAATGAGTCCAGCTGCCCCGTGGCATGGGGGATCCTCCTGGACCAGGGATCAAACCTGTGTCCTCTGCATTAGCAGGCAGACTGTCCACCACTGGACCACTAGGGAAGCTCTGTTTTCACTGAATTTAGTATTTATAAGCAGTTTTGGGGAGGTTGACCATAAGGTGGGGATGGCCAACTGTCCCGGTTGCCCAGTACTCAGGCATTTCCTGGAACCCAGAACATCCAGGGCTGAAAGCAGGGACAGTCTGGGACAAATAGAGATGGTTGGTCACCCTAGTGGGATGAGCTGGGCTGTGCTTTCTGAGCCACTTCCTGGCGCTGAGCACTTGGACTGTTTCCAGCTCTTGGCTAGTCAGGTCGGGAAGCCCTGTGACCACAGCTTGTCACTGGAGCATCCTTCCCTCAGGACCCTTTCCTGGTAAGAAGAGACTGGGCTATCAGGGATCCTCAGAGGAGATGTTCGGGACTTACCCCAAGCTTTTCTGACCTGTCCGTCATCTGAGCCTGCAGGGAGGTCAGTCCAGGACTTGGGACAGGGCTGAAGGAGGCGAGGGCCTCCGATGTGTTAGATGCCTGTTCATACTGGCCTGCAAGAGCCAGTTGTTGGTTATGAAACAGTCCTTGTTAAGCATTAAATCACATAAACTTACAATTAAACTATAATCAAAATGGTATTAAATGCTCAAAATACACTGCTGCTGCTGCTGCTAAGTCGCTTCAGTCGTGTCCAGCTCTGTGCAACACCATAGACGGCAGCCCACCAGGCTCCTCCGCCCCTGGGTCTCTCCAGGCAAGAACACGGGAGTGGGCTGCCACTGCCGTCTCCACAAAATACACTATTTTCTAATTACTATGCCACATTTTGCTATTATCTATGGTTATGGGCCGAATTGTATCCTTCCCCTCGATTCTTATGTGGGATTCCTCACCTTCAGGACTTCAGAATGTGACCTTATTTATAGATGGGGACCTTTAGGGAGGGATACAAGTTAATATGAGGTCGTGAGGGTGGGCCCTAACCCGATAGACAGAGAGACTGCCTGATGGATGGACAGGAGACTACCTGATGGATGAACAGATGCCAGCCTTCCAGCTCTGCGGGAACTAGCTACTGTGGATGAACCAGACTCAGTGTCTCCCTCCTGGATGGGGTGGGAGGCTGCCCTGCCCTCTGCCTTGGGGGACTTCTGCACAGTTCCTGCTTGACCCTGCAGGACCCTTGATCCTTGACCCAGCCTTAATCAACGGCCTTGACCTAATCAGGGCAGAGACTAGTTCTTTGGCTGCTGCTGCTACTGCTAAGTCACTTCAGTCATGTCCGACTCTGTGTGACCCCATAGACGGAAGCCCACCAGGCTCCCCCATCCCTGGTGTTTTTATAAAAGGGAGACATTTGGATGCAGACACACACAGACAGAATGTCATAGAAAGATGAACACAGAAATCAGGGTGATGCTTCGACAGACCAAGAAACACCAAAGATAGCCAGTGAGCCACCAGAAGCGAGGAGAAAGGTTTAGAACGGGCCCTTTCTCACAGCCAGCAGAAGGGACCAGCCCTGCGGACACCTTGATCTTGGACTCGCAGGTTCCAGTACTGTGTGACAACCCGTTTCTGTGATCTCCGCTGTTCAGCCCGTGGTGCTTGGTCACGGCAGCTTTAGCAAGCGAGTCATCCGTGTGCTTGTGGTTTGTGACATCCATCACACTGGCATTAAAGAAATGCCGTAGAATAGTGAGCCATGGCGCTATCCTCCAGTTCCACGTTCCATAAGCGTGATACAGCTCATGGAAAAACACCCGGACAAACTTTTTGGTCAGTCCAATACCTTGAAATGGTCCATGGAGGGAGTATTTATACCATGGAAATCTGTACATGTTGCAATACAGATCAGGCCTTGATTTCTTGCTTTGTTGATCATCTCGCTAGACTTAAGGAAGTGGTGGAGAAAATGGTGGTAGGGCACATTCAGTGCAGTGTGTCACGTCTGTGGCTGTTATGTCGTGAATAGCTCAAAACAACAGAAAACTGTTATCCCATTCAGCAGTGTATTCAAAAGCTATTATCCGAGTCAGCAAGAATTCCAGGCTTTGAGGACTGTGATCCAATTCAGTAAAAAAAAAATCGCTCATGTCACTGATGAACAAGAAAAGTTCCAGCATGTCTTTGTCATTTCACTCTTGTCTTAGATGTTGATGCAAATGAAAATTTCAGTGTTTGGGACTTCCCTGGCAATTCAGTGGTTAAGACTCTGAGCTTCCACTTCAGGGGCCACAGGTTTGATCCCTGGTCAGGGAACTGAAATTCTGCATGCCATGCAGTGTGGCAAAAAAGAAGAAAAAAAGAAAATATCATTGTTTATGTCTGAACAATACACAGAGAGCCAGACAATACTGTTTAGCTGCTTGCTGTTGGTGAGGGGCAGGGGAAGCCAGCCCTGGACCCAAGACTGGAGAGGGCTGTTGGGCAGATAGACAGAGAGATTGCCTGATGGATGGACAGGAGACTACCTGATGGATGAACAGATGCCAGCCTTCCAGCTCTGCGGGAACTAGCTACTGTGGATGAACCAGACTCAGTGTCTCCCTCCTGGATGGGGTGGGAGGCTGCCCTGCCCTCTGCCTTGGGGGACTTCTGCACAGTTCCTGCTTGACCCTGCAGGACCCTTGATCCTTGACCCAGCCTTAATCAACAGCCTTGACCTAGTCAGGGCAGAGACTAGTTCTTTGGCTGCTGCTGCTACTGCTAAGTCACTTCAGTCATGTCCGACTCTGTGTGACCCCATAGACGGAAGCCCACCAGGCTCCCCCATCCCTGGGATTCTCCAGGCAAGAACACCGGAGGGGGTTGCCATTTCCTTCTCCAATGTGTGAAAGTGGAAAGTGAAAAGTTAAAGTGAAGTCACTCAGTCATGTCCAACCCTTAGCGACCCCACGGACTGCAGCCCACCAGGCTCCTCCATCCATAGGATTTTCCAGGCAAGAGTACTGGAGTGGCTTGCCATTGTCTTCTCCGGTTCTTTGGCTACTCTCCTTAATATGTAAATGGATGCCCTCACCCGTTGCCGAAGTCCACCCATGGCTTCCTCCTGCTCTGGGATCAAGATTGCACCTCCCTGCCTGTCTCCACGGCCCTCCTCTCTGGCCTCATTTGTCTTGCCTCTGGGCTCCAAACACAGTTACTAGCTGCCTGTTTCCCCAACGCTTCTCCCACTCTGAGTCTGTGTGCACAAGCTGTTCCTTCTGCCTGGTACTCTGTGCCCTAGGCTCATTCTTTCCAAGACTGGCTCTTCCTCGCCCACCAGGACTTTATTACAAACGTCACCTTCACCAAGAATCCTTCAGTGCTTACCTGGCTAAAAGCAGGTTCCCTATTGCATGTCATCTCTGCCCTTATTATTATTATTTTGCCTTCTGCATTGCCCTTACATTATATAGAATTATTTTTCTTCGTACTTATTGAATGACTTGATTCATGAATTACCCCACTGAATCTTTTTTTAATCCTTCACCCCATCTGGCTGTAAATTCCATGAGGGCAGAGGTGATGTCTGTCTCATGTTCACAGAGCCCAAGGGTGAGGTCTGGCACTTAGTGGGCGTTTGTAAAAATGTTTGTTGAATGAATGAAATACTGAGAAGCTACATAAAAGAGACAAGTTATGGTCCAACACAGATATGGGCTCAAACGCTAGCTTGGGCACCCATGGGCGATGTGTCCTGGGGTAGGTGACTCAATATCTCTGGGGCTCCATCTCCTCGCCTTTAATAATAGCATCCCTCCAGAGGATTGTTTCCTATGGAGCATCCCGTGGAGCATCTCTCCATAGCTTCCCTGGTGGCTCAGCTAGTAAACAATCTGCCTGCAGTGCGGGAGACCTGGGTTCAGTCCCTGGGTTGGAAGATCCTTTGAAGAAGAGAAAGGCTGCCCACTCCAGTATTCTGGCCTGGAGAATTCCATGGACAATATAGTCCATGGGGTCGCAAAGAGTCAGATATGACTGAGCAACTTTCACTTTTGATCTTTCAATAGGACTGTTATGGGGATTAAATGAATCTGTCCATGCAGAGTTTAGGCTTTCCTGGTAGCTCAGACAGTAAAGAAACTGCCTATAATTCAGGAGACCCAGGTTTGATCCCTGGGTTGGGAAGATCTCCTAAAGAAGGGAATGGCTACCCATTCCAGTATTCTTGCCTAGAGAATCCCATGGACAGAGGAGCCTGATGGGCTACAGTCCATGGGATTGCAAAAAGTTGGACGTGACTAAGGGACTAACATACACTTTAAAGCTTTATAAAGGAAAGGGCCTGGCATAGAGATGCTCAGGAGGGTTTGATGGTAGTATTCTTGTAGGTAAAGTGCTGAGGACTTTTGAGATGGTGGGACTCAGGGCAGGCTGCTCCCAGTAGGCCACATTGGTGTATTGATTATTTTGAATTGAAGTTATTCAAGGAGCAGCCGATGCAAGAAGGAAGCTCTGACCCTCCTCTGTCTCCTTGAAAAGCAGGAAACAATTCTCTGATGTGAAAGGTGCCCTTCCTGTATATGGAGGAGGAAGGACACCCTTATCACAGAGAGGGGGAATTGGGGCCGAGAAGCTGCACAAACAAACCTTGTCAGTTCTTTCCTAATTTACCACCCCAAGTCCAAACCCTGTTTTATTTCTGGCTGTGCTGGGTCTTCGTTGCTGTGTGGGCTCTCTCTAGTTGCGGTGAGTGGGGGCTACCCTCCAGCTGCAGTGCAAAGGCTTCTCATTGAGGTGAGTTCTCTTGTCACAGAGCACAGGCTTTAGGGTGTGTGGGCTTCAGTAGCTGCAGTTCACGGGCACAGGCTCAATAACTGTGGCATATGGGCTTAGTCGCTCCCTAAGCCACTTGTAATAGCTTGTGATATCTTTCTGGATCAGGGATGGAACCCGTGTCTCCTGCATAGGCAGGTGGATTCCTTACCACAGAGCCGCCTGGGAAGCCCCCCAAACTCTGTTTAGATTCTTCACTAATTAGGCGATGAGTTTCTTTGTCCCGTTAATTCCTCACAAATTTATTGTTTCTCTAAAACGTATAAATGCTGCTAGCTTTGGCCTCTTCTTGGGTTCCATTTTTTTTCCTTTTCTTTCTTGGCTGCACTGCACAGCTTGTGGAACCTTAGTTCCCCAACCAGGGATCGGACCTGCGCCCCTTGCAGTGGAAGCACGCAGTCCTAACTCCTGGACCAGGAAAGTCCCTTGGGTCCCAGTTCTGAGACCTCCCTGCTCACGAATTAAAATTTGTTTCTTTTTCTCCTGTTAATCTGTCTTGTGTCAATCTTATTATTAGTCTATCCACAAGAACTCAAGCAGAGTAGGGTTGAGATGTCCCCCTTTCCAACAGAGGTTCAGGGGCTGAATTCCCCTAGGGAAGAATGGGATAACTCCAAGAGGACTATTTGGAAGAGGGGTCAAGAGGGGTCAGGCTTATAAGGGCGGAGGGTGGGATTTGTCTGGGCAGACACGGGATGGGAGATCAGGAGAGGTGACCCCAATAAGAGACCCGTGGGCAGGTCAGGGCCACTCTGGGACTATGATGAGAGATTCTTTAAGCTTTTCCCAGACATAGCTCCGGCAAGAGCTGTCCTGTTCTAGGCCCATAGCTCCTGCCCCCACAGCCTTAACAGCTGGTTTGTAACCCATTTCCTGTGTTTGGTTGCTACCCGGGGAGTGCTGACTTCAAGGAGACATCGCAGGGACCCAGCAGAAAATGTGACTCAGTTGTCCTAGAACCCAGTCAGCTCGACAGAGGACCCCGGGACTGCACAAGGACAGCCTCTGCAGGTCACGGAATGCCAGGGATGTGGCCTGGCGCCACCAACACACACAGGCTATGAGCAAAGTCTTCCCTCTGGGTTGCCCTTGGTCTCAGACACTCGGGGACAGACACTCGACAGAGCTGTTGGGATGGTGAAATGAGTCATTTGGTTGGCAGAGTGGTTTCAGAGTGGTTCCCTGCCCCAAGTCTCCTCCTGTGATTCATTTGAAAACACTGTAGCATGGGTCATCTTATTATCCCCATTTCACAGATGGGAACGCTGAGGCTCAGAGAAGGGCCCTGACCTGTTCAGCATCACAGAACCAGTGAGTGGCAGACCCAGGACTGGAACCAGTTTCTCCTGATCCTCAGACCGGGTGCAGATGAAGGAGCAGGTACAGACAGAACCTGGAACACGTGTGTCCAAGGATGCAGAAGGTGGGGAATGAACTCCTTGTGGGAAGCAGGGTAATTCCCTTGGATATCTCTCTGCCCATCCCAGCACAGTGAGAGCTGTGGGTTTGCACACCCATATCTGGCTGGGGAGGTCACTTTCTTCCGAATGTGGCCAAAACGGAGGAAGAGGCCAACTCTGTTCAATACAGAGACAGCGCTAAAGACTACAACGGGCTTTGAAAGGGAAAGTCACTCAGTCTTGTCTGACTCTTTGCGACCCCGTGGACTCTACAGTCTTTATAAGGTCCAGAATTTCATTTCCCCTCTGCACGTGGGTATGGCAAACACTGAGCCCTGACCACATGCCAGCCACTGTTGGAAGCACTTAGCATTTTCTCATTTAATTCTCATAGATTGATACTGATATCACTCCCATTTTGCAGATAAGCAAACCAAGGCTAAGGGAGGCAAACTGACCAGCAAGAGGAGCTGGGATGTCCCCCCCAGGCAGTCTGCTCTAGAGCCCCATGCCTAATCACAGCGCTGCTGCCTGCCCTGTGGGCAGTTTGCTTTTGAAAACGTAAGGAAGGTCCTGGCACCAAGAGTCATTCTGCAAGTATCAGTTTAGTGAATGAACAAGTGAATGAGTGAAAAATGATCCATGTGAATTAACCTGTGATTAGAAAATTATTTTAGAGATCATTGAGGAGAATTCCCTCACAGTCCAGTGGTGAAGACTCTGCTACCATTATAGGGGACACAGGTTTGATCCCCGGCTGGGGAACTAAGATGCCACATGGCATGGCCAAAAAAAAAAGTAGAGACTATTGAGTCCTCCCCACAGATGTGGCAAGTATCTTTTCTGCAACACTTCAGCTTATCACTCCGTGGTTTCCCCTGGGGATGGGAAGCTCACTCCCTGACTGTGGGTAGCACTAGCTCTCGGAGGGAGCTTGAAGACTGAACCTGAGGTCCTTAGAATGTGAGATGTCACAGCTGGGGACCCTTTACACCCCTCCACACTTCCCACTTACCCCAAAAATGAAGGGGTCTGCATTTCCTGAGACTCCCCTCTGAGTGAGGGTGGGGTTGATCAGAGGGAGGCGGGGTTCACCTAGGGTCAGATAAAGGGCCCCAGTCCTGAGTCAGACTGTCTGGGTATGACCTCAGATGTGTTACTTAACACTCCCCCCACCCAACCCCACCTGTATCTGTAAAACCCACATGAAAAAGCCAGTGTAGCGGGGAGTTGAGGGGATAATCCATAGGTCCTGGATGGGGGTTCCTAGAGACTCAGCCCCCAGCCCCACAAGTGCTTCTCAGACACCTGCTCTGACAGGGCACTTTCCCATCCATCCCCTCTCCTCCTCCTTTTGCCACTAGGAGAGAAGCAGGGTGAGGGCTCTCATTCCATAGATGGCCCAAGGCACAGGCGTTAGGCAGCCTCCCCCAGGTGCACCCAGCGAATGAGGGCTCCAGTCCCTCCTGTTCACCTGAAGAGCCTGTGGATGACATCACCAGCCAGGGCCCTGAGGGCACAGTGGGGCAGCATGGGGGCTGGAATGTGGGTTCGGGAGTGGAAGAGTCACTCGCAGGTATACAGGAAGTCACAGGGACTCCCCTGGTGTCCTTACCGGGGTGGGTGGCATCTCTGCGGCCATGGGTGCCACTTTCAGAGCCCCAGGGAAACTCCGTGGTTTTAGGGGTCAGGCTGTCTTCCTGCAGGCCTGTTTCTCCCTGACACCCCACTGCTCTCCTGGTGCCCCCATCTGTGCTCAACTGTGGGCACATCTTGCTGCTGAGCAGAGCAGCCACCCAGGCTCATGGGCAGAGCAGTGGTCGTATCAGCAGTTAGAAATTTCCCTGGGGTGAAGACGGGAAGGTGATCTGGGGACCACAGACCGCAGTGGAATATGGGCTAGCCTCCAGGAAAGGGACTGAGCTGTGGCCAAGAGGCAGACCCTCCCTCAGGGAGTTGGCTCTCTCCCACACTTCACCAGACCCGCATCCCTCCCTTGTTCCCATCTGTCCATCTGTCCATCCATCCTTCCTTCATCTCCCTGGGCTCATCTCTACTTCGACCACTTTATTCAGCAATGTCCGGTTCCTCCTTATTCCTTATATGCATCAAGCAGCCACTCACCACTGGGGGCAAGAGCATGCCCCCAGAATGCTCTTGCTCCAGACATCGCAAAGTCTTCCTCCCTCGTCACATTCAGTCTGCATCGTGTCATATTATTAGAGAAAATAAAAACCAATGCTCCCTCCTCCATCCTTCTCTGCCTCCCTTGCTTTATTTTGCTTCGTAGTTCTTATCACTGAAAATATTTCTTATTAATTTCCTAATCAATTCATTATCTGTCTCTCTCAGCTCTAGGAAGGCAGAGGTTTTTTGGCTGTGCTGGGTCTTCGTTGCTGCATGTGGGTACTCTCAAGTTGCAGTGAGCAGGGGTTTACTCTAGAGTTGCAGTGAGCAGGGGTTTACTCTCGAGTTGCAGTGAGCAGAGATTTACTCTCTAGTTGCAGTGCGTGGGCTTCTCATTGCAGCGGCTTCTCTTGCTGTGGAGCACAGGTTCTAGGGCAGGGGCTTCAGTAGTTGTGATGCATGGGTTAGTTGCCCCCTGGCATGCGGAATCTTCCCAGAGCAGGGATCAAACCCATTTCTCCTGCACAGGTAGGTGGACTCCCAACTACAGGACCACCAGGGAAGTCAAGGCAGAGATTTTTATATTTTGTTTGCTGCTGGGTCCCCAGTGCCTAGAACAGTATCTGGTATGCAGTAGGCCCTCAATAAGCACTTGCTAAATATGTGGCTGAGTCTACCCACCTGTCCATCTGTCATCCACTGCTTCTCCCCACCTTTTCTCCTTCACCCAGAATTTCTCCGCACCAGGCCCTGTGCTGGGGTGTGGGTTTGGTCATCTGGCAGGGTTCACAGACAAGGAAAGAAATGACTCTGACCCTGGGGGATAGTCCCCAGATGAGGGGAACCCACGGGAACCCTGTGTTGGGGTGGCAGTGGCAGGGAGAGGTGAGGAAAGGTGCTCAAGGTGTATTTATGTGGCTCAGTGCATCACCTAGGGCCGAGTCCACAGTGGCTTCTGGAACAGACTTTGCCAAATGAATCAACAACTGCCTGGATGGCTTCTCAGAAAAAGTGGTGGTTCGGTTCTCAATACTATGGACACTGGGGCGGGGGGGGGGGCAGGGAAACAAGCCACCTGTGGAAGTGGGGCCAGGAGAACTGCTGGCCTCAGGCAAAGCCTCAAGGGTGATGCAGGGGCCAGGCAGGTAGCGCTGGGCAGGGGCGGTGGGGGTGGGCACGAATGGTCCACAGAGGCCCAGGCCTTTGTGGGGACCTCACGGATGGACGGAGCAGAGCCTGCCTGGACTACTCCCCACTGTACCCCTGGAAAGCTGGGGCAGCTGCCCACAACCCCTCCCATTCTTGCCCCCATCCTTCCTCTGAGTCAGCTCCTCTTTGTGCCCCATACGAGGCTGAACATTCCGACAGCAGGGACCATGCCCCCAGTCCCCATGCCCCAGAGCTCCACCCTCGCCTCCTGTCTCCAGCCAGCTGCAGGCTGTTGGCTTGTTCCTACTGCAGGCAGGTGAGTCTGGGCCCAGGCTTCAGGTGGGGTCTGAGCTCAGGCTTCAGGTGGGGTCTGAGCTTGGAGAGGAGGCAGGCAGGAGCATGCAGAGCTGGTCATTACTTATAGTGATGGGGGCAGTGACGCCCACCAGCCCTGGGGAAGGGGGCACTGAGACTCAGAGACATTCAGGGACCCCTGGAGGGCCACAACCCAGGAGGCCCTGAATAGAGGTGCTGAAAGCCCATTAAGGGCTGTGGTGAGGACTGGGGAGCCTTCAGCACCCAAAAGTCCAAGTCAGCCCCTGCAGGGAAACCCAGGAATAAGAGAGGGAGGCAGGAGCCGTGGGGCCACCGGAAATGGGAAGAGATACACATGCGGGCGGAGCCATACCTGGGCCTGCCTGCCCAGACAAGCTCCGGCTGGGTGCCTGGGAGCCCTGGGAGAAGGTGGACGAGGAGGAAGTCGCACAGGCAGAGTCCGGCCAGGGGCCTGCCCAGACCTGAGGTAAGAAGCGGCTGCTTGGGGCGGAGAGGTTGGGGGACTGTGGCTCCCAGCCTGGCTCACTTGACCTTGGCCGACCCCGGTCTAGTTCCACGCCTGAAGGCAGGTGTGCGGCCCAACAGGGACTCAGGATTCTGGGCTGACGTGAAAGTCCTGGAGGTCCCAGGGTCGCCCCTCGGGGCTCTCAAGGGGGTTTGGCCATGCTCACGTGCTGGTCATCAGGGAAGCTGGCAGGTGTGGTGTGCTCCCTGGGCTCAGCCGGGGAGACTGCGGAAGGTGGGGGCCCAAGGGGAGACTGCAAACCTCGGTGCTTGGATGGGGAGGCAGAAGGCAGGCCCCCAGCACCCCGAGCCTACTTCCACCAGGGATCTCACGGGAAACCGGTTTGGGAGCTGGTTGGCCCAGGTTGCCTGACTTTTGACAAGGCGGGGGAAGGCGGTCTCCATGGGTGAGACGGGACAGGGTGCAGGCCTGGGGGCGTGCCTGCCCCTCTGGCCAGCACAGTGTCCTTCCTGCCGCTCCCCAGACCCCTCACCAGGCAGAGTGTCCCATCCCAGCCTGGAGCAAAGGGCTGGTCCCACCACTGCCTCCTGTGGAAACTAGGGCAGCCTGCAGTCTCTGGACTGGTTCCCTATCTACCTCGAGGGAGGTGGCAGGAGCGGAGATCTGAAAACAAAGACGGGAGCAGACGTCTCCAGCCCCACCTCCACCCACACACACCCAGTCTCCTGGCCCCACACGGCAGCCAGATGGAGGTGGGGGGCTGGAGCCGGGAGGGGGCCCGGCACCCGGCCAGCTCTGCCCCCACGATCTTGGCTCCCTGGGGCGTGTGGGAAGCAGAAAGGGCTCCCCATGTTCCCTCTGTTAATTAGGCCACCCCTGCTATTGAGTGTCTGTCATCATCACCCCATTACGCCTCCTGAACCATCTGCGCCCCAGCACTTATGGGGAGACCCTGGGGGCGCCCTGGCTGCCCGGGCAGACGCGCAGGCGGGAAGTGGTGCTTCTGGGAGGTGCTGGGGGCGTCTCCCTGGGTGAGGATGGCCTTTCCACAAAGTACACCCGCCTCTTTATTTATCAAAAGAGGAGTGACGGTAGGCCTGGGTTCCAGGTAAGGACTCTGGACACCCTCTTTATGGCTCCCAGGTGCGTCTCCTGCAGCCAACACTTTCCACACGGCTCTGTGTGTGTGTGTGTGTGCGTGTGTGTGCGCGCACGCGTGCGTGTGTCCAACTCTTTGTGACCCCGTGGACTGTAGCCTACCAGACTCCTCTCTCCATGGGTTTTTCTGGGTTTTTCCAGACAAGAATACTGGAGTGGGTTGCCATTTCCTCCCTCAGGGGATCTTCCTGACCCAGGGATCCAACCTGTGTTCCTGCGTCTCCTGCACTGGCAGGCAGATTCTTTACCACTACCGCCCCCGGGAAGCCTGTGCTGGTGCGTGTGTGTGTGTGTGTGTGTCTTGCCAGGGGTGTGGCACTGGCTGCATGGGAAGGTCAAAGTTGAGAGCCTGAGCCCTGGGGAGCCAGTGGCAGTCAAGCAAGATGGCACCTTGTTACCCCACAATGAAGCAAGATCTGCCATCTTTGCCCGCTGCTGCGCCACCTGGCAGGTAGTCGCTCAACCTCTCTGGGCCTCATTTGCCTCCTGTGACGTAGGAGTGGCGATGCCTCACCCCTGACCAAGACACCTGGCTCGGTGTCTGAGTAGCTGCCACCCAAACCTCACAGGCCAGGGCTGGGGGTGAGCGCCGACCCAAGGGGCACAACCATAGAGGCATCAGTGGCAGCTGGGGTGGCCAGCCTGGGTCCCCTGTCCGGGAAGGGAGGCTCCTACGGAGGAGTGAGAAGCCTCTTCTGCTCCTCCTAAGGGCCAGATTTGCCTTGAAAAGAGAGCCTGGGATAGTGAAAGCAACTGTGACTGCTCTCCCGGGAAGCCCTGGCAGACCCATTTTACACCTGTGAACACTGAGGCTCAGAAGCTCGAATCTGGACAGTTGGATGCCAGGTCCTGGGCTATGCTGATTGGAGGACTTTGGGAGCAGTGCTGGGAGGAATCTAGGTGGAAGAGGGGCAGAAGGGAGCCTCTAATCACCAGGCGAAGAGTCTACTTGTTGGAAAAGACCCTGATGATGGGGAAGATTGAAGACAAATGGAGAAAGCAGTGGCAGAGGATGAGATGGTTGAATGGTGTCATTGACTCAATGGATACGAAACTGAACGAACTCTGAGGGATGGTGGAGGACAGGGGAACCTGGCATCCTGCAGTCCGTGGGGTTGCAAAGAATCAGACACGACTTAGTGACTGAACAGCAGCAATCACCGGGTCTCCCCCTGCCAAGCCTGCCTCAGAGCAGAGCACCAGAGGTCCCCTTGGGAACAGCAGTTCTCCCAGATGTCAGGCCCCCAACCCTGGAGGACGGCTGCACCCAGCTCACCAGCTCCAAAGCCCTGGGCAGCAAAGGAGTGCCTGATATGTAAAGACAGCATAGGGTCTCACCTGTGGAACCCAGGCCTCTGCGTGCCCCGCCCTGCGCCTACTTCCTGCAGCAGGGGTGGTACAGGCTGGTGACCTGGGGACTAGGATTGTGGAGAGGGCTTGCGGCCCCCGTTTGGTGGGCCTGCCCTTGCCCTGGGTTCAGGGGCTTCTGGAGGCAGGAGTGTGGTCAGAATGGCCTTCCAGGCCTGCTCTGGCTGGATCCAACTTTCCTGTCACGTGTACTTGGGGGGCTGGGCTGATGTCAGACATTCCGTCATGCCCAGGGAGAGGGGGTGGCCGCCCTGTCTACCTTCTGTCTTAGGTAACTGGTCACCCAGGTGTGCCTGCCTCCAGGGAAGGTCAGCAGGGTGGTCCGGGGAGGCCCAGCCAACTTGAACTTTGTCTAAGGACCTGCATAATATGTCTAGGCAGGAATAGGGCGACTGTGGGAGGTGGCGGGTTGGGGAGGGGGGTGGCGGTGTCTGTCTGTTTGTCTGGGGCAGGTCCAAGGACACTTCTTGTTGGCATGTGGTCAAAATGCCACTGGAAACAGTAAGAGGGTATTGAGAAAAGACTCCTGCCTTGAAGTCGGATCCTGTGTGACCTTGGGCTGTGTGCCCTCCCTCTCTGAGCCTCCGTCTCTCCCTTCAGCCAAAGGGGCAAGACTTCCTTGGCAGGACTGGGGGAGAAAACACAAGTCTCTTGCTTGGTACACAGTGAGAGCTCAATGGGGGCACATGGACCCTGAGTCTGAAGCCTTCAGGGGGAAAGGGGTGGCAAGAGGTCAGTGCTGGGGACACAGGAGCCCAGCAGCTGGTATCCAGGGTGTGTCTATTTCCCCAGACCACAAGCCCCAGTGCTTTTGAAACCTGGTGCAGGTAAGCGTGGGTGGGGCACCTACCTGGTGCCCCAGGAGGAGCCAATGGGATTGAGTCTGTTCTTGGCCCTCCAAATAAGGCCTCAGAAAGCCAGCTTGGACCTGGGTGACCCCTGCCCTTCATTCCATTGCTGGAGCTGGCACCAGCCTCTTGCACCCCAAGTCTGGACTTGAATCTCCATTAAACTTGTCCCATTGGCTGAAGGTGCCTCTAGCTCTCCTGCATCTTGGATTTGTCAGGCTCCCTGCTCCTTCTCCGGCTGGGGGATGGGTGGCGGAGCAGGCCTAAAGCACCAGGCACACAGCTCCCTTTGTGAAGGCAGCTGAGTCACATGGCCTGTGCCAACCCCTTGCGCCCTGGGGTGGCTGTGATGGCATTATCATGGGACTGTGGCTGCCCCCACGCCCGTGGCCAGGAAGCTTTCCCACGGGAATGAACAGGGAGGTGGCGGGGAGCATCGGCCACCAAGTACATCTGAGTCACAGAACCAGGGTTCGAATCCTGTCTCTCATGAGGATTCGCTGTGAGGCTTTGGGGAAATTCTCTCTCCGAGCCTCAGTCTTCATCTCTGTTAAGTGGGAACAGCCATCACTGTTTATAGAGGAGACACAGGACATGAAAGAGCTTTGCGAATGGTGGAGTGTGGGCCTGTGGCACTTGCGTTGACTTGACAATAATCATGACATTGGCCAGAATTTGTTGAGCATCTACTGTGTGCCAGGCATGGTGCTCAGTTATTTTCAAGGACACTCAACTTGCAAGGGGGAGAAGCCTGAACTTGAACAATTCTTGTCCAATAAGAACCCACCAATACACAGGCAGTGGTGACCTTCCTGATGGTGGGCACTGTGCTTCTCTGTTTGCAAGGCTGCCCAAGCTGGAGGATTAGAGTCAGGAAAGGGTGAGGCCTCCAGGCAGAAGCCCCACTGTACCCTCCTACTTGCCCAAGCCTCTGCCACTGTGACCACCACAAATGCCCTGTTTTCCCTCCTGTACTGGGGACCACACATCCTCCCACCGCCCTGACAGCCCCACCTCTGTCTCCTGTGCAGTCTTCTCTGAGCAGCAAAGCCCTTGCAAATATATCAGAGTACGCGTTTGCGCCAGGCTGGGCCAGGAGCTTGATGTAGAGGCCTCATTTATTACTACTGGTGGTGCTATTACTATCCGCACAGATGGTGGATAGCTAGCGAGATGCTGCCCGAATCCCTAGGCTGCCAGAGCCAGAAGCAGAAGCCCGTGGCCTGAGCCCAGAGTCTGAGTCCAGCCTCGGCAGGAGCATTACCACCTTTCCTCCATCCCTTCGAATGAAGCCCTTTTCTGCAGCTCTCTGCAACTCTCCACCCCATCTCTGACCACTATCACCAGCCAGTAATGTTCATGACCTTCCCTGGCCCTGGGGGACCCCAGCCCTTCACCCCTGAGCCCTAGCTATGTGTTTCCAGTGACCTTTTGGAAGGTTCCCCCACTATATCACAAGAATACCCCCATTCTGCTGTGCCCAAGGGCAGCCTCTTCCCGGTCACCCAGATCTGCAGTCCGTCCCATGCCCCCTGCATTTCAGGGCCGTCTGTGACATCGTATCCCCTCTCATATGTGGAGTGGGGGTCCCAGCCTCTGCTTCTCATTTCTTGGACCAAAGTCCCTAGCCTCCAGATCTTCCAGAATCTGCCCTCACCCACTAATTAGATCCTACTTCCTTCCAAGGATGCCCCCCATGACCCGCTTCTCCCCTCTCTGTTGATGCTGTCCCCTCTGCCCAGAAAGTCCTTCCTGCTGGTCTCTGTCTATTGAAACTGATTCTTTGAGACCCAGCTGGTCTCAAGGGCCGACAAACCTGGTTCAGACCCTGGCCGTGACCCTTACCCTCTCTGTGCTTTGTCCCTCTTCAGTGGAGCAGGATAACGATTGTCCTGAGACGCAGGGGAGATCATGAATGTGATGAATCTAGCAGGAGCCTGGTGCCTGGCAGCTGCTTGGTTAGAGCCCATGGGCCTGGAGACCTAGACACAGACCATTTGTGTCTCTGAAATATCAGCACGACCAGCCCACAGGGTGGAGGATACAAGAAGAACTCAGAGCTGAGCATTGTACACAGAGCCTGTGCACACAGCCCTGGTAATCAGTCCCAGCAGTGGTACTAGTAAGAGGCAGCACGCCTGCTCATTCACCTTAGTCGTGTCTGACTCTTTGTGACCCTATGGACTGCATCCCGCCAGGCTCCCCTGTCCATAGGGATTTTCCAGACAAGAATACTGGAGTGGGCTGCTCTTTCCTCCTTGGGTGGATCTTCCCTACCCCAGGACTGAACCTGCGTCTCTTATGTCTCCTGCATTGGCAGGCAGGTTCTTTCCTGCTAGCGCCACCTGGGAAGCCCAGTGAAAGGTGATGTTGTGATTAATAATAATTTATTTGGTTTCTCTTCTCTGACTCCCAGGGCTCCCTGGGGCTCTATGGTGCTGATAACGGACCCCCCCAGTGCTGCTACAATGTGAGCCAGGCCTGTCCCCCGACCCTTGGAGCCTGGCGCAGTACCCAGCACATGGTAGGTCTCTGAGCAGGCTGATGGTGAGAGAGTAGGCAGAGCCTGGTGAGCAGCTCCTGCCTAGCTGGGCCACTTTCTAGGGCCTTTCCTATGTGGCCAGGGTGGCAGTTAGCTCCAGGCTTCTGTGTCCCTTGCTTGGACATCCAGCTCAGCAAGTCCCTGCCAACTGCAGAGTGGCGCTGCTGACCCTCCATCTATGCCCTGCTAGCCAGTACCCTCTGTGACGTGTGTGTGTGTGTGTATGCCCTGCTGGCCAGTACCCTCTGTGGTGTGTGTGTGTCTGGTTGCTGTCTGGCTGGCCTGGATCCCAGAGAACAGCTGAGGCTACTCCAGTGACCATCTGGCCTGGCCCTGAAGGATAGACCTTGGGGGAACTGAACCTTAGCGGTGATGATTTGCCCAAAGACATGAATTTAAGGAATCCTTGATCTTTTGCCTGGGTCCTTCCCTCCCTGTCCTTTTTCTGATGAGGAAGAACATCTTCACCCCTTGTTTCTTGGTCTCCAATGTGGACCGGCCCCTCCTGCCCTGGCCATGAGGCAGTGCTCACTACAGCCCTGTGAGGGAGCAGCCGGCTGGACATAGACCCAGTGCCCACCTCTCCCGGGCAGGGGCACAGCCTGGTCAGCGGGCTGACTGCTTGGAGAGCACAGCGCTGCTTTCCAGAAGCTCAGGCCTGGGGGCTTCCTTGTACCCCGCTGTGTAGCTTTATTGCCCTTCCTCTTCCCTGCAGCTTGATTTATACAAGCAGGTAAGGGATGGACTTCACTAACAGCAGCCCCTGGTCTCCTGGGCTGCTGAAAAGCTTCCATTCATGCTGCAGCAGGTGAATTTTCCAGGCGCTTCTGCAGATCCCCGCACGAGAGAAGGGATCTTAGGGCCCTGGGCGTCTGTTGTGTCCAGGGCCCGCTCCAGAGGCCTGGGAGTCTAAGTTCATGAGCAGTTAGGACAGATGGCTGTAGAGCCAGACCATCTGGGGTCCTGTCCCACCTCTGCCACTTCCCAGCTGTGCGATCTTGTGCAAGTTAATTCCCTTCTCTGGGTTTCCTAGCTCTTCCTTCTGCTTCAGCACATTCATGGTGAACATTGACTGAGGGCTCATCAAGTGTCAGGCGCTGGTCTGAGCAACGAGTTTTCCCATGGTGCCACGGCTATGGCGCCAGGGAAGAGTCTGGAATGTAGTAAATGGTCAGTACATATAATCCTTATTATTAATTATTATTATTACTGTTGTTATTGTTGCTGTCATCACTTGCCCTCATTAGGCTATGAAACCCTTCCAGCATCTGTGACTTGGAAATCATTGGTTCACACTGGAGGGATGAGGGAAGATGAGGGATTCCCCGCCCTCCACAGTGGGGGAGCATGGGCCATCTGAAGTTTCCTGACTTTCAGGGCGGCCGTGAAGGTTAATGGTGAGAGGAAACTGCAGACAGAGGCCAGTGGCCAGAAAGGGAAAGGGGGTGTCAGACCATTTTCAAATTTCTCTCTCTCAACTTTTGGAGCCCCCTGGAAGGGTTCCTCCCCTGGGCCTCAGTTTCCCCCTTTGACACAGCAGACAAACTGGAAGGCCATTTCAAGAAGCCCCAGGAGTCTCAGGGTGCAGGATGTGAGTCTGCTCACTGTTGTGAGTGCTTGGGGAGCACTGAGGTGGGTCCCTCTGCTGGGAGGACGAACTGAGGCTCAGGGAGGAGTCAAGGTCAAGTGGCCAGTTGTGTGTGCCCTGGCTGGCCGCATGCCAGGCGGCTTGACACCCCCACCCCACCCCTTCCGCGCAGTCCTTTCCGCTCTGCTGGTCAGCACTGGCTCCTGCCTGCTGCCAAGGAGGCAGGCCTTTCTTTCAGGAAGGGGCAGTTGTTGCCGGGCCCTGGGTGGAGGGGGCAGCATCGGGGCAGACTGTTGCCATAGTAACCCTGGCCACTCTGCGGGAACTTTGAGGAGAACAGCCTTGGGGAAGTAACAGATGGAGGGCGAGGAGGCAGTTATCTCTGACCAGCATCCGTCCACAAAGCCTGGCACCTGGATGGGGGTCGGGGAGGAGGTGAAGCCGAAGTGCCCCCTTGCCCAGCGCTGAGTCATGGGCATCCCCCAGTGTCCCCGCCTCGGTGCTCTCAGCCCTGCCCCTTCCCAGCCTCCCTCTGAGAAATCCGTGTGACTCACGTATGGTCCCGTCATCCCCGGCCGAGCTTGGAGGAGGGAGGAGCCCAGCTGGGGCAGGAGGGGGGTGTCCCCCCCACCCCCTGCAAACACACCCTGGCGCCTCCCCCGGCTCCACACTGGCTGCCTGCCTTGCACTGCCTCAGGAGAGGGAGTCTCCACGCGCACCAGCCCTCTCGGCAGCTGCGGGACCACGGCTGGCAGGTTAAGCCTCAGAGGTGGATCTTGAAAGGTGGTTCCGCTGCCTGGCCCCACGCAGGACCTTCTCCTGCTCATCACTAGGTACCGGATCAAGGGCTCGACGGCAGGAGGGAGGCGGGACGGGGGTGTGTGCGGTTGAGGGTGGGGTGGCGGTGGAGCGGGGCTCTGAAGTCTCTAGCCCACACATGAGCAGGGCTGTGCTGGGGCTGGAGAGCTGCGGGTAGATGGACAGCGAGATGCCGCGGAAGGGGGTGGAGCCGGAGAGGGTGGAACCTCTCAGAGCCATTTGTTAGTGGGGGAAACTGAGGCTGGGAGTGGCAGGGTCCCTGGGTCCAACAAGCCTGGTTCTGCTCCGTGGATGGATGGGTACCGTTGACTCCTGCCCCACCATTCAGATGAGAGAAGCAAGGTTGTGAGAAGGCAGGGGGCTCATTCAAGATCACAGAACAAGTGTGGGGAGGGAAAGCCAGCCTCTGGCCTTGGGGAGAAGAGGATAGGGCAAGGAGGCTGGGCATGGGCACTTGGGGGGCAGCCTTGCCTGCAGCTGCCCTGGGGCTGTGTCTGGGGACCCCCTGCCACCCATTGAGCCCATGGCCCAGGCCCTGCCTTTGGGAGGAGATGAACCTGGCAGTGGGGTCTGAACATGGGGGACCTGGGATGAGGGCGAGAGTCCTAGGAACCAGCGGCAGTCGATGGGGAAGTGATCCCCGCTTGCTAACCGCCAGGCCCCAGGCCCCCATCTGCTCGGAGTTGATAGGGCCTCCCCACCTGGGGGACGGCTGGTTCCTCTCCCCGCCTCCTTCCAACCGGCCTCCTTCCTGTGGTGCCGTTTCAGGGGAGCTGGGGTCTCCCATGGCCCCCTCGGAGGTGGCTGGTGCTCATTTTACGGAGGAGCGTTGGGGGGACATGAGTTGCGGCAGGCGCCCCTCTCACCATGCCGCTGCCACCACCATCCTGCTTGGAGCAGCTCTGGCCTGGGCGAGGTGGGGTAGGGAAGAAGAGCCTCTGTGGCTGTAGAGGGCCCAGGAAGTTAATTATATAAATAGTAATTGAGTGCTTACTGGGTGCCTGGTACTGTTCTAGGGGTGGGGACTCATTTGAATGAGACAAATGGGGTGTGGGCGGTCCAGAGCCAAGCCCCTGCCCTACCCACCCCACCCATGCTGAGGATACTCTGAGGGCAGAGTGTTGATTCCTCGGGATTGAGTGGGGGAGAAGGGTCTGGAGTCAGTGAGAACCATCAGGGGCTGAGTTGGTCTCCCAGATCCCAGGCCAGGGTTCCCGCAGGGTCTTCCCTGCCAATGACCAGGGCAGGACTAACTCTTGGAACCAGACCTGAGCCCCTTTGCTGCAGGAACCCCAGGGGCCTGAGATGCACCCCCACCTTGGTCTTAGCATCACCACAGCCACCTTGCCTTGCCTCTCTCTCTCTGGGTGCAGTTGGCCCTGCTGATAAGTGGAAGTGTGTGTTGGAGTAGGGGGTGGTAGCTGCCCCGCCTCCTGTCCTGGGCTTGGCTCCGAGAAGGTCAGGATGTGAAGGACACCACTCCAGGCGGGCGTGGCTCTGAGGAAGGCAGAGGATCTGCTTGACAGCCTGCTCTGTTGTTGCCAGCCTCGGTGGTTCCCTGGGCCACTGGGCAGGACACCCTCAACTTGTCAGGGACACAAACAAACAAGACAATTAGGATCTGAGGCCAAGGAAGGAGATAGGCTTGCTGACGGAGGAGGAGAGAATTTCCTGACCTGGGAGGATGGGAGGCTCCACAGAGGGCATAGAGGCTGGCCTTGGAGGCTGGTGGGGAGAGGGGGAGGGCTGATGGGGTGGCAGGGGTGGCATTCTTGACTGAGAAACTGCAGTGGAAAAAGGTTTGAGAATGATGAGAATGGAGGGGACTGGAGCAGGTGATGGTACTGGAAAGCTGGCATGTGTCATTTTGGTAGCCTGATTGCCAGGCCAGCAGGTTGCAATCTGCTCGCAGGGGAAGGGATGGTAGGAAGACTTGGCAGTACTGCAGCCAGGCCAGGTGGGGATGGGAGGGCAGCTTCTGGGGGTGTGGGCTGCCACCCAAGCTGGATGAGAAGGGCAGGATTGTGATTGGGGTGGGAGGGTCTGGCTACCCCAGGCCCAAGGCTCCTGCTTGGAGGGAGGAGTTTTATGGCTGAGGGAACAGAGTGGGGCGGTGGTCACCCAGTCCAGGAGAAGGACAGGTAAAAGAGGCGGCAGAGCTGTGGCCAGGTCCATGTGCAGTGGGGGCGGGCTTCCTAGCAAGGTCCAGCATGACAAATGCAAGATGGGCGGGGAAGAGTCTGCCGTGAAGGAGGCCACATGGACAGTGCTCTGAGCCTAGCCCCGGGTCACTTCATCCTCAGCAAGACCTGTGTGTGGATGGTGGGTGGCGGGGGCTGGAGTGAAGAGTCAGGGGCAGGGCTGGTGGGGGATGGGGGAAATGAGACCACAACAGCCCCAAATCTCACTGCTGCCACCCCATCTAGAACCAGAGCAGGTTCGACACCCCCAAGCCTTATCCCGGCGCAGCCCTGTGACTCTGTGTTCTGACTCACAGCAGCTGGGGCATCACGTGAGCAAACCCAGCAGCTGGGGGGACCGGGACCCCAGGGACCAGGCAGATGGCAAGTGGGAGCAGGGCAGGGCTGGCACCGAGGGGCCTCTCAAGTGGGGTGGAGTCTTGGCTGGGCCCCAGCCTCCCCAGGCTTGCTCTCTACCAGTCTGGTCCTCTCGCTTTTCAGGAGTTCCTTGGGGCCCGAGGAGCCCTGCAGATTTGGGGGTCAGGTTGGGGCTGCTGGAGGAAGGAGCACAGGATACACATTTTCTGACCCCCGCCCAGTGCCTGCCCTGGCACAGGTGGTCTGAGACGCCCCTACCCGCTGCAGGCCCCTCAAGCCCCAAACTCTTTCTGGTTCCCTGGGGGCTTGGCTGGACTAGAATAGTCCTGTATCCTTGCTGTCCTTAGACTCTGCCAGGCCTAGCCTCAGGGTTTTGAACACACCTTTATTCCCAGAAGCTACAAGCTCCTGGTGTGCCCATTTTAGAGACGGGAGCGCTGAGGCACAGGAGGCTCCTCCAAGAGTGACCTCTTATCTTGGGGCTCCAGAGCCTGGGCTCTTGTCCACTGTGTTCTTCTGCCCCTCTCCGTGGGAAGGGGACTCCTCAGCCAGGCCGGACTCCGGGCTGGGGGCCAGAGGACATGCACCCTTGTCCTGACCCCCATCCTCGCCGCTGTTAAACCCATGTGCTTTTAGGGCAACAGGACCCATGGAGAAAGCAAGGCCACTTATCTGGGGAGAGCTTCATTCCTCTCGGCTTGTGTGAACTCGGGTGTCTGCGCCTCATTTTCCTGATCTGGAAAAAGTGGATAAAACATAACAGTATCTACTTCAGGGGCTGTTTTGAGTCTGAGGGACTAATGTGGTGAAGTGCTGACACCAGCGCTTGTCCCACATGTTAACCTTTACTATTATGATCTCCCCCTTGGGCAGATGGGTGCTCAGAGGCCCGGAGATACACGTAATAGCTTGAGGGGGGATGTCTTCCTGCCTCCCAGCCCCCAAGAGACCAAGAGCTACCTGGGCATCAGCAGGAGCCCAACCCCCACCATAGCCTGACTTGTATTTTGGCGGGGAGGCCAGGGTGGTGGGAGTTGGGCTCTTGGGCTGGCGCTGGCTCAGGCTCAGGCAGTTTGCGGCACACTTGGCAGTTCCAGGCAGGCTGAGATAAAAGCTGAGCCCTGGAGGAGCTGGCAGGGCTTCTGGGCCCCATAGACAGGCTTCTGCATTAGAGAGAGATGGCCTGGGGGTGGGGGCCTCTCTATCCGGGAGCCAGCCCAGCTCTGGTCCCCTGGAAGGCTGGTGGTTAGACAGCTAATGGCTCCAGCCTGGCTCCCTGGGTTCAGGGCCACTCACACTACCTCCAAGATGAGCAGCAGTGAGAGATCTGAGCCACCTCTGACTTCCCTCCAGTCCCCCAGTCTCTGCCTTCCTCCTTCCAGAAGCCCTGCCCTTAGCTCTCTGTGCCAACGGGTGAGAGCAGAGAGGACTTTCGGGCTCGTATCCTTCTGCCTAAGGTCACAACCTCCCCGGACCTCAGTGTTCACACCTGTGCATCGAGGTGACACCACCACCCCCTGCAGGGTTGTTGCTCGAATTTAGGGAAGATGGCTGCAAAGCGTGTACTCAGCACAGTGTGCAGTTTTGATGGGTCTTCCCTAAACCTCTGCTGAAAGTATGGGCTTCAGGTTCGGTCACACGGTAGTTCAGGTAGAACTGAGTTCACATCCTTGAAAAGTGACCTTGAGCAGGTGGCTTAATTTCTCTAAGTCCCATTCCTTAGGCTGTCAAACGGGCAGAAGGATACCTGAATCCTGAAGTGAGTCCCTGTGGGAATCATCTGAGTCAGCCCCAGGCTGTAAGGGCCCTTGAACAGTAAACCCCCATATCCAGCTGTCCTGGACCTTTGCTTCCCCATCGCCCAGCTCAGCTGTCCCCCTGGGGGAGGCAGCACAAGATGGGTGGCTCTGGGGTTGCCCCGTTCTGGCCCAGCTGTGTGAACTTGGACAGGTATATTAGCTTCTCTGTGCCTATTTTTGTCATCTTCAAAATGAGGATAGTAATGGCACCTTGGGGCTTCACTGGTGACTCAGTGGTAAAGAATTCACCTGCCAATGCAGCAGACGTAGGTTCAATCCCTGGGTTGGAAAGATCCCCTGGAGAAGGGCATGGCAACCCACTGCAGTATTCTTGCCTGGGAAATCCCATGGACAGAGGAGCCTGGGCTGTAGTCCATAGGGTTTGCGAAAGAGTCGGACACCACTTAACGATTCAACAACAATAAATAACAGCAATGGCACCTTGAGAGGGTTAAGTGAGCCAAGAAATCTCAAGCACTGGATATAGGGCCTGGCACACCATTAGTGATGTCATCGCCACTCTTCTGGGACATCACCAAGCCCTTCTCTGAGGCAGCCGCAGCGAGCTTATCACAAACATTAGCCCTGTCTTCCCGTGATGTCCCTGGGAAAGGACCCAGGCCCCAGAGAGCCCCCCCCACCCCAGACACCCTCATCCAATAGCCTTTTGATCTGCTGGCCTGAGGAGCTGTCCCAGAAGGAGGGTCCCTCCTGCCCCTGGAGACCTGAGGCCTGCCTGGTTTGACCACTGTCCCAGACCTAGAGGGGAGACCTGGGTTTGAGCTGGGCTGGTCTCCTGGGGTAGCTGAGTCCCCTTGGCCCCTGGGCAGTGAGGGCGGGGTGTCCCTGGCTGAGTCTGGCCCTCAGGGCTGTGGCTCTGTGGCTGGTATCCTGGTTTCTGACCCTATGGCAGGGTCACAACTGCCCAGGCCCACCTGCCTTAATGGTGACAAATGTGAGGGGTGAACCCCAAGGGGCAGCTGAGTCATGTTTGGCCTGGGGCCCTCTGCCCACTGCTCCTCTGCTTTGTCACCAGTTGAGTGTGTGTCAACCCCCCCGGGCGACTCCTAACCAACCCTCCACCCCTGGTGCATACAGCTCCACTGCCTACAAAGACCTTCATTCAGTTGTGGGTGCAGTTGCCCTTGGAGTTTTGAATCTGTACATTTCACAGTTGAGGAAGCAGGCCAAGGTCCCCTGGCTGGTCAGAGGTAGTCTCCTGACCCTGAACCTGGATCTTTGCTCGTGGCCCCGCAGATGATGTTCCCAACTGAGGTAGTGAGCTCCCCGCCCCTGCCGGTAAGTCTGACAGGGAAGTTGTAGGGGACCTCAGGTGCCATGTGGGGTTCTTCAGAGCTCTTTCCAGTCCTGAGCTTTTCCGACCCTGCCCATTCTAGCGTCAGGAGATGTTCGTGGGCAGGTGGTGCCTCCATATAAAAGCCCTCTCCATAGTCTTGCCACAACCACCATCAGAACCACCCATTACATCTTCAGAGGCTCCTCAGTTCAGTTCAGTTCAGTCCAGTCGCTCAGTCATGTCCAACTCTTTGAGACCCTGTGGACTGCAGCACGCCAGGCTTCCCTCCCTGTCCATCACCAACTCCCGGAGCTTACTCAAACTCATGATGCCATCCAACCGTCTCATCCTCTGTCGTCCCCTTCTCCTCCCGCCTTCAATCATTCCCGGCATCAGTGTCTTTTCAAATGAGTCAAATCTTTGCATCAGGTGGCCAAAGTATTGGAGTTTCAACACCAGTCGTTTCAATGAATATTCAGGACTGATTTTCTCTAGGATGGACTGGTTGGATCTCCTCACTGTCCAAGGGACTCTCAAGAGTCTTCTCCAACACCACAGTTCAAAAGCATCAATTCTTTAGCGTGTAAACAGCTCAGGGAGCTGGATGGGAGGCACAGAGGGGCAAGAGGGCATCAGGGGGACAGGACGGGCGTGAGGAAGGCAGGTCTGATGGAGGAGTTGGCAAGGGTGGGCACCCGCCTCCTGAGTTCTCAGGTGCCCCTTGCTGTCCCTCATCCGGTAGGCCCTGGTAGGTGTGTGCCTGGCCTCGTGGCGCTTCCCCTCCCCCACTCACCTGGCGAGAGCTGCGGGCAGTGGGCAAGGCCGGAAGGAATCCTCGTGCGGTTTCCTCAAAGCTGTACTTATCCTTTGTCCATGACCACATCTGCCACACCCGCCTGGGGCTCTGCCACCTAGGTGCACACCCCAGACCAAATGGTCAGAGGCTATTATCCGGCTCCTTGGCTAGAAGCCAAGAATATCCGGGTCCCAGTACCTGGGCCAGGTCTGGGGGTAGTGCACATTGCTATTTATGGTGGAAAGGACAGCCAGTGTCTCCCCAAGGAGACCCTGCAGCGGGTGTCAGTGCTTCTGGGAGTCTGGCCTCTGCTCCCCCACCTGGGTTTAGGGAACTAGAGTTGGGAGCTGCAGTAACTAATGATCTGGAAGGATGGGAGTGCTTGCAAACCCCATGAGCCTATGGGTGAGGGTCTGGCTTCTGGGCTGGAATGCTTTGGACCCATCCCACAGCCTCTTGGGCCTCATGTCTACTTTCCTGGAGTGGCTGGCAACTCCTCTCCGTGTTCTGGAGATTCCAGGACTGGGGGTGAGACAATGGGGGCATCACAGGTGAAGGAGTGCATAGAACTACCTGTAGGTTCGGTGTTAGCAGCCATGTGACCCCAGGAAAGAAGCTTCTCCTCTCTGAGCCTCAGTTTTCCCAGTTTTTAATGAGCTTAGTCACACCTACTCCTCTCAGGGCAGCTGTGTGAGTTGCAGAAGGTCAGGTACACTTTGTGTGGTTCATGCTCCCTCATGGTTCCTATCTCTGCCCCAGCTCCATCACGAGTCTCTGCAGGCTGGTCCTAGGGATACACCCGCCTCCAGGGGCCTAGACCCCAGGATCCTCCCCGGCCACAGGCACATACCATTTCCCCTCCTTGCTCCACTTTGGGGACCCCACAGGGAGTCCAGATGGGAGGTCTGGCATTTGCAGCAGTGGGTGCTTGACCCACCTTCATTGATAAATCCCATGCCTGGGCCCCCTCTATCCTGGGCCATGGGAGCAGGTGGTGGAAGGTGTGGCAATGTTTACTTTGCCTCCATGTAGAGATAAATAAAAACTCAAATTGTGATCACAGTTCAGACAGGATCTCAAACATCAAATAATCCAGCACCTGTGAAAGTACCTCTGTGGTCCCACTGGTCTAGGAAAGTCTTGGGCTTCCAGGCTTGTTCACTACAGTTCAGTTCAGTTCAGTCACTCAGTCATGTCCGACTCTTTGTGACCCCATGGACTGCAGCACGCTAGGCCTCCCTGTCCATCACCAACTTCCGGAGCTTACTCAAACTCATGTCCATTGAGTTGGTGATACCATCCAACCATCTCATCCTCTGTCGTCCCCTTTTCCTCCTGCCTTCAATCTTTCCCAGCATCAGGATCTTTTCAAATGAGTCAGTTCTTTGCATCAGGTGGCCAAAGTATTGGAGTTTCAGCTTCAACATCAGTCCTTCCAATGAACACTCAGGACTGATCTCCTTTAGGATGGACTGGTTGGATCTCCTTGCAGTCCAAGGGACTCTCAAGAATCTTCTCCAACACCACAGTTCAAAAGCATCAATTATTCAGCGCTCAGCTTTCTTTATAGTCCAACTCTCACATCCATACATGGCTATTGGAAAAACTATAGCCTTGACTAGATGGACTTTGTTGGCAAAGTAATATCTCTGCTTTTTAATATGCTGTCTAGGTTGGTCATAACTTTCCTTCCAAGGAGTAAGTGTTTTTTAATTTCATGGCCGCAGTCACCATCTGCAGTGATTTTGGAGCCCCCCAAAATAAAGTCAGCTACTGCCATTGTGCACTACAGGACTTCTTCAAAGCCTTCATCAGGTGGCTCTGGATGGGAGGTGAAGTTTCAGGTCCTGTCCTAGCTCTCAGGCTGTGCACAGTCTTAGACGCCCCTCTCTGGCCAAGCACCTGGCAGCGATGTGTGCCCCTAACTCAGATAGAAGCTAGGAAGCGGGAACAGCTCAGTGCTGGAATCCCCCTTCCCTAAGCATCAGGAACTGGCTCCTTTGGAAACAGGCTTGGAGCCAGCCTGGCCTGGTCAGACTCCCAGCTCTGTCTCATTCACTCATCCATTTATTAACTAGCTGTCATTGAGCATCTACTGTGGACCAGGCTCTGTGGCACTAGGTGCTGGAGATACAAGCGATGAGCAAGGTAGACAAGAAAGAGCAAACACAGAGAAATGGATGACAAGCAAATCTCAGGGTCATTTCAGACAATGTTAAATGCTTTAAAGTTTATCAAATAAGGTGATGTGGAAGAGGAGATGAATGGGGAGGATAATTTTGGTTGGGTGGACGTGGAAGGCTTTTTAGGAGAGGGGAGACTTGGATTAAGACTTGAGAAGGGGGACTTCCTAGTAGTCCAGTGGCTAAGATGCCATGCTCCCAGTGCAGGGGGCCTGGGTTCAATCCCTGGCTGGGGAACTAGATCTCACATGCTACAACTAAGAGTTTGCATGGCACAGCTAAAGATCCCACATGCCGCAGCTAAAACTGGGCACAGTCAAATAAATAAGTATTAAAAGAAAAAAGTCTTGAGATGGAACCAATCAGGGAAAGAAGCCAGAAAGGATGTTCCATGCTGCAGGGAAAGCATGTGCAAAGGCCCTGATGTGTGTCTGGGGATAGAAAGAAGGCTGGCGTGCTGGAGTTGATGTAAGCAAGGAAGGGTGGGGGTGGCACAAGGTGGAGGAAGTGGAGCGGGGTCACTAGCTGGTTGTTTTGGCGGTTGTGCTGCTCTCAGAGCATCAATTATCTGATTTATGAGGCTTATCACTTTGTCCCTGACCTCCACCCTGGTCAGGAGTGTTGTGGGTGTTAAGTGAGAATCTTTTCCGGCAGAGACTTGGGTATGGGCAGCTATACGCTACTGTAGGTTTTTTTTTTAATTGCTATTATAAGTGCTTAGTGACTATGGGTGGGACCAGGGATCCTGCTGCAGTTAGTGAGTACCAAGTGTGTGTACAAGGACAGGGGTGCCCCATCTGTGGCCCCCGCTCTGGCTCCCCTGAACCATAGCCCCCTGCCAGCTCCTTTCGAGCCTAGGATCTTTTGATCCACAGCGACTGCCTTCTCTGGCCCAGCAGGCCCTGGAATCCTTTCAGGGCGAAGGTTCCACCGAGAACAGCAACTCCTTTCTTTGCTTTCTTTTCCTCTTCCTCTGGGCGCCAAAAATAGTGCCTGAATAGGACACAGCTCTGTGCCGCCAGTGAGACAATAGCTGCCTCCTGGCTCTGGTCCATCAGTGGGGGAGGGGACGATGGGAATGCAGGGGCACACCATCCCATGGACCCCAGCCCCTGCTGCTTTTCCCATGGCCTCAGCCAGAAACCATCCCAGAGCCCCTTGGAGTGTGATTGCTGAGGGGATCCTTGCTTATTCTGGGGAAAAGCTCTGAAACCCTGGGCTCCTTGGTGCTCTGAGCAGCCCCATCCTGTCTCTTAATCAGCTGCTGGTCTGGAGCTGAAGGCCCCGGTGGGGGCGCCCACGGCCCTGGTCCTCTTCTGGGCTCTGTATGGCACACAGAGGCCATTCCATGGCTTTGATGTCCCTTTGCCTTTAACTCAATGGCTATGAAAGACTTTCCAGAGGTCAAAGAGATGTGTCCTCTTGAAATGAAGTGAGCCCCCTGTCAATGGAGGTAATCAAATAAAGTCTGGATATACATTGGATGGGGGTGGGATTAGTCAAGCATCAGATGGACATTGGGTCCTGATGTCTTCATGCCTCAGAGGAGATCATGGTTTGAATTCCATATACCTCTTACTAGTTAGGTAGCCTTGAACAGGTCACATCATGTGCCTGAGCCTCTGTCATTCCATCTGTAAGATGGGTTCAATAGGGCTAACCTTTAGAGTGGTGGAAATGGATTTCCAAAATGCCCAGTGGAGTGCCTGGCACACATGCAGGTTTTCAGAAGCTTTGCCTCTGTTCTCTTCCCTCCCCAGACAGGTACTTACTCTAAGGCACCAAAAGGACCCACTCTTGGCCCCTAGGGAGCTCTGGAGGAAAGCCAGGGGGAACCTCTGACCCCAGGGCTCATTCAGGAGAAAGATTCCTGGTGGGCTGTGGCTATCTGGGAAGGCTTCCTGGGGGAGGCACTCCTCTAAGCGATTTTCAGGGAAGTATTGTACACATTCTGTGCTCTTGGAATCCAGTGGTGGGGATTAGATGGGTATCCAGGGGGATCAAGCCAAGGCCACAGGCTGGCAGCCTCATGGGCAAATGTAGCTGATAGCAGACATTTTTTTATCACAAGGGTAGACCTCACTAGTGTTCTAAAAAGATTTGGATTTAAAGTAAATGTGGACAAACTTAGGCAGGCGTTCCCCATAACTTAGTGTACTAAACTCTGCCCTTCCTCCTGCCGGCTCTGTGCCTGGTCAGCATCTGAGTTAGGGGACATGGGCACAGGACAAGTTAGGGGAGCTGCGCTGTGCTGGGTTGGAGCTGGGTAGTGACGTAGTAGTCACTGCAGCTGCCAACGGTTGCCAGGGCAACAGTTGCCAGGGGTTGCTGTCACCTGCGCCCCTTTTCCTGGGCTGTCGGCTGGGGCTTGCAGCCCATCTTCCCGGGCTGCTGCTTTGTTTGAGGCTCTGGTGAGGGGGCGGGAGCCGGAGCTGGGGTAGTTCAGCTTCAAAGTGCCCCTCTAGCCTCTTGGACTGGGAAGAAGCTGACCCACCACCTCAGCAGGCTGCAGCCTGCAAACAAGGCGAGCCCTTAGCCCACTCATTCACACGCTTTATGTATTGATAATCCACTTGACGGCACGAAGGAGGAATCCAGGTATGATTCTTGCCCTCTCTCTCCATCCCTCTGACTCCCACTCCCCAAACCCCACCCCCACTTCTCATCTCTCCCCTTTTCCTTGTCCCCCTTCTCCTCCATCCCTCTCCACCGCCACCCCCCCCATCACCTTCTACTCCCTCTGCCTCTCTCTCCCATTCCCCCAACTGCTCTTCCTCCCTAAACTGAAAGCTTAGCTGATGGGGAGGGTGGGGTTGGGGTTGGGTGACAGTGACACTAGGGGCTCAGATGCGACTCCGAGGGGAATTGGTCAGTGAAACAGACAGCAGCCCAGAGTGACGAGGAAGTGGTTGGGGGTAAGGGCCTCATACCCCACACTCCTTCCCTCAGCCACAGTCCAGCAAAAATTCAATTTCAGTTTACGGACTGTGCCCCCGTCATCGAAGAGAAGCTTCTGCCAGTGCTGGGAGTGGGTGTCCAGAGCCTGCGGGGGACAGAGAGCAAGAGTGTTTCTGGGAGGGGGTCCTGACAGCCCCCAGGACCAGGGTTTCTTCAGAGGGAGGGATTCAACTAATCCCAAGGAAGCACATTTCTGGAAGCATCTTTTGCTGGGAATTTTAAAGAGAAGCCCTTTCTAACAGGTAATGTCAAGCAGAAATGGACTGCAAAATTGAGAGCCTGTGTTCTGGAGCCAGGCCCCAATGCTGCATCTCAAGCCGCGTGATCTCCAGCAGCCAACCTGATCTTCAGGGCCTCTGTTTCCTTATTTGTTAAATGGGCAGAATGGTATTTGTCTCAGAAGATTTGGGGGAGGATTAAATGTGCTCCTTTGGGTAGAGAGCTTAGAATCAAGTCTTGCATCTTCAGAGAGCTTCATTTAATGCTAGCTGTGTGGCTGGAGGTGGTGAGCACCCTGCCTGTGGGGGTATGCAAACAGTAGTGGAGGACCAGGTGAGGCGGCGCTGTGTACTCAGTGAGCTGGGATGGGATCCTAGTCTGTGCCTCCACCGGAGGGAGCCGGAACCTCAGGCTTGCCCTGGCCTCCAGCCCCTGTTGGGGAGAATGCCTGGCTGTGTGTCCGGTTTGCCCCTCAGCCAGGGATCTGGGACCCAGGGGAGGAGAAAAGAAAGGGAGGGCTGGCAGCTGACCTTGGGAATGCTAAGGGGTCCTATGCTCCAAAGGCAGGTGTTCTGTCAAGGTCCCAAGGAACTGAAGCACAGCCCCCAAAAAATGAACAGGGAGGTAACTGGGCTGACCTTGTATGCCTGGCCTTGGCCAGTTTGAGAACACAGATGCAGAAGGGAAACTGCAGCCAGACGGCTGAGGTCCATCTGTGGTTTGAGAGGAAAGGCAGGCTGGCCGGGAGGATGAGATGTCCAGCACTGCTTTCCTCCCCTCTCGCTGTCAGCTGAGAGGTAAGTCTTTCCCTTCCCTAGAAGCAACCTGGGGCTCTGGTCTATGGAGAAGACGGACAGGGGGATAGGGATCTTGTCACCTCCTCAGTAGAGGAGGAAGCTGAGGCCCAAAGAGGGGACTGGCTGCTACAAAGGTCCTCGGACCAGTTAGGTGTGGAGCTAGTTCAGGACTCTATGGGCTTCTCTGATGTCTCGGGTGGTGAAGAATCTGCCTGCGATGCAGGAGACCCAGGTTCAATCCCTGGGTCGGGAAGATCCCCTGGAGAAGGGAATGGCAACCCACGCTAGTATTCTTGCCTAGGAAATCTCATGGACAGAGGAGCCTGGCAGGCTACAGTCCATGGTGTCCCAAAGAGTGGGACATGACTGAGCAATTAACACACACATGTGTCTAACTCCTGCCACCCCTGCTCTGGGAGTGTGCATTCCCTGGGCAGGTGCTGACTGGTGAGGGCTCTGAGGCCCAACTTCAGCTGCTCCTTGTGGGGAGGGCTGTGGGGAGCCCTGCATGTGGGTTGCAGGCTGCCCCAGGGGCATGGAGCTGGGCAGGGCTAGCGCCACTGTCCCAGGACAGCTCATGACAGGTCCTGCTGTCTGAACACCACCCCCAAACTGGGCCAGACCCAGATCTTCCTAATCCCTCCCCTTCCCTGAGGTTCTAGCTCTTTTCCATCCACACTCGGATTCCAAAAAGGTTGTGACTCTCAGCGTCTAAAAGCTCTTGCCTCCCCATCACTTCTCTCTTTTTCTGAATCTGCTCCTCCCTCGTTCCCTTTCAGTTCCAGCATTCTAAGTGTCTCTGCTGCTTGACGTGACTGCGGTTGACTTTAATGGCAATCCAGAAACACGGCGGGCACTGCCCCTGTCTCCAAGAGCTGGTGCTGCCGACCAAAGGGAGGTGCGATGGGGCTGCCTTTACCCCAGGCTCCCCCAGGACCTCTGGCCTGGAAGTGTCAAAGATGGTGATGAGTTGCCCTGGGGAACATCACCGCCTAAATGGCTCCTGTAGCCCATCTCCTGCTAGTTAATGGCCTTTGGGACAGCTCAGAGGGGAGGGGAAGGGAGGCAGCTGGAGGCTGGGAGGGGGAATGCTGACTGACAGCTCTTATCTGTGTGGTGTCAAGATTTCTGAGCGCTCCTCTTTTCACATTGGTAACAGGTGTTCTGCAATAAAAAAAAAAAAAAAAGCTCACACCATCGCATTGGGCTGGGAAACTAAGCCCAACCAAGCTCTGTGGATTTTCTTTCTGCAGGATTTATCAGAGCCTTTGATATGTTAATTTATATGACCAAGTAGGACTTGCAGTATTTCTCTAGCTTGGGAACTAGTGCTTCTTAGGGAGGAACTTCCCTGTTGCTCATACAGTAAAGAATCTGCTTGCAGTACAGGAGACCTGGGTTCGATCCCTGGGTCAGGAAGATCCTCTGGAGAAAGGAATGGCAACCCACTCCAGTGTTCTTGCCTGGAGAATCCCACGGACAGAGAAGGCTGGTGGGTTACAGTCCGTGGGCTTGCAAAGAGTTGGACATGACTAAGTGACTAAGCACACACAGCTTCTTAGGAAGTGCTTGGCAAAGTTACCTCATGGTAAAGTCAGGGAGATAGTTCCAGAGAAGGGAAGGAAGGGGCTCTGGTGACCGTAATGGGTGAAATCATGGGCTTTGAGGCTTGGTAGACTAAAGTCTGAATCCTGGCTACTTACTTGCCTGGGTGTCACTCGGCCTCTTTGGATTTCCATTTCCTTTTTACATGGGGGCAATAATAGTATTTGCTTTATAGAATTAAGGTGAGGATTGAACAATCATTTGTGAAAAGTGCCTTGCACAGTTTGGGGCACCAAGTGAGTGCTTGCTAAATGGGAACTGTCACCCCCCGCTCCCCTTCTTGGATTCCAGCTCCTTTTTGCTGTGTCAGCTAGACCTCTATTTATTCCCACTCACTGTCTGCTGTTCTGCCAGGCACTGCGAGGCTGGAGTGCAGGGCAGCTGGGGGAGGATGTGGAGGCCAAAGGCCAGTGTATGGTCCGGGATCCCTCTGGGGTCTGGTGGGGGCACCTCCTTTGTTTGTCAGGTACATGGTGTTTCTAAGTTAGACCTTTGCAGATATGTCACAAGGTTGGCATCCAGTGGGGAGGACTGGTGTGTGCAGAGGTTTGGAGGAGGGAACACTGAAGCCGAGCCTGATCTCTCGGGATGGTGTGTTGGCCTCTGAGGCCTCTTAAGCAAGCACTCTGATTGCAGATAAAGCAGGTGGCAGGGTGGGTGGCTCTGGATAGCTGGCTCTTGGGGGAACCTGACATCCTTTCACCTGGGCAGGTGCCCCTCTCCTGCCCTTCCTCGGTCTCCCCACAGGGCCGGGGCCTGTCTGGGCACGCGGAGGGAGCCATGGCCCAGGGACCTGCTGGATGGAAGCCGTGGGGCAGCGGGGCCCGCGCTGGCGGGGCAGCGCTCCAGAACGTGGGACTCATCCTGGGCAGTGAGCCGGCAAGGCCTTGGCACCCGCCGGCCTCCGGGAGGCAGGCAGCTAGCTTAATTTTTATTCTCTTTAATTGTAGAAAAATTCCTGGGACCTGAAGTCACTCTGTTTTCCCCGGCCAGCCAGATCACCCTTCCTGGGGGGAGTTCTGTGTGGTCACCTAGCTTGGGCCTTGGTCACCCAGCTTGTGACTGGGGTGGGGGAAGAGACGGGCTCCATGTTTGCAAGCGGTGCCCCCTGGAGCCCCGGGCTCTGCTAAGGGGCTGGGGCCCGACTGAGAGTGAGGTGTGGTTGAGGGTCCCACCGGGGTCTGGTGGGGGTACCACCTTTGTTTGTCGGGTACATGTTGTTTCTAAGTTAGACTGCTTTTTTGAGAATTTGGAAAGGGCTGGTGGAGGGTCCTCGCAGCCCCCCACCCTTCCCCGTGGAGGAAACACCTGCTGCAGAGCCTCCGTTCTGTTCTAACGTCCCTCCTCACTCCCCCACACACCCGCTCACATGAGCACGCACACACCTGCATGCACACCTCACGTGCGCGTGTTCTGCCCTCAAGGACTTCACGCTCACCAAAGATTTGGCTCTTGGCCAAATCTTTCTCTCCTAAGGCCCTCTGTTCAGGGATGGGGGGGGGGAGCCAGTATCTCCATGCTGTCCCCCGTCCGTTGTCCCCACCGTCCCCCACACTGACCAGCAGCTGAAGATGAGGGCTGGAGCTGGGGAGCTGGGCCGGGTCCTCCCACTGCTGTCCCTCCCCGCAGGACGGCAGGACCAGGCTCATACCTGGAGACCCACTGGGGCAGGAGTTACCCTCCCCGCCATGGTCCCCTGCTCCCAGCTGCGCTTGGGGAGGTCTCTTAAAGGTTCCAGGCACCCTGCTAAATGCTAGGAGAGCCACCCAGGTCTGTGATTCATCCTCACCACCACTGAGGTGGAGACGAGACACCGCGGGGGAGGCAGGCTGCCCTGGCTCCCGTCCAGAGCTAACCATTTACCACCCGAGTGATCTGGGGCTGGGCCCCACCCACCTCTGACTCTGTAAGACAGGGCTCCTGGTGTCATCCCAGCCTTGCAAGCCAGTGGTTCTATGCCCGCAGAGTGTTGGTCAACGGGATGCCTGGTCAAGCTGGACTCCCAAGCCCCACACCAGACCTGGAGCATCTGCCCCTCACACGTTGTTACCATTTAGTCACTCAGTCCAACCCTTTTGCGACCCCATGGACCATAGCCCACCAAGCTCCTCTGTCCATGGGATTTTCCAGGGAAGAATACTGGAGTGGGCTGCCATTTCCTTCTCCAGGGACTCTTCCCAACTCAGGGATCCAACCCGCGGCTCCTGTCACATCTCCTGCAAGGCAGGTGGATTCTTTACCGCTAAGCCCCTCACAAATATTCTATCACAAAACCTTTATGTGCCCCTGACAGTGCCCTGTACGCATGTGTGCGAGTATTTTCATCCTAATGCACTACTCTCCCGGCAAAAAAAAAGGAAAAAAATTGGGGAAAAAACCCCATCAAGCTCATAGCAGCTACTGGGTAAAAATTCCCCCTACGTCTGATTTGCTGAATGAAGAAAAAAATCTTTTGTGTTCTCTTCAGAGATACTGAATGTCAGTGTGGAGGGATCTGTGATAATGCATTTCAAGGAACTTCCTGGGGTGGTTCTGACCCATCGTGGGTTTGGGCACCTCTGATGTGAATTCCTCATGGCAAAGGGGGCATTATAGGGTTGAGCATAGACTGTGGCCTGCCCCCTTCCCCACCCCAGGAACACAGAAGTTAATTCTGATGGCAGTTAGGGAAAGCTTCAAGGGGAGCGCGTGTCTTCACTGAGTTTAGAAAGATGAGTTGGGTCCTGGAAAGAGGGAGGCATTCCAGGCAAAGAGGCTGGTCGGGGGATGGATAAGTCTGCAGTCCACGGTGTATGTTACTGGCAGGAGAAGGCCTGGGGGCCTAGGTCATCTTCCTGGGGAGGTGCCTGACCGGAAAGGGTTAACCCCAGAGCCACCCAGGTCCTGTCCATTCAACTTCCACCTCCGTCCTCCGAGGAAATGGGTTTTCCAGGGGCCTGGACTGGGCCAGCAGTGACTCGTGGCTCTAAACGGATGGCAGAGGAAGTGAGTCAGGCCTCAGGGGAGAAAGTGAACCACGGGTCCCCTGCCTGTTACCCTCTCCCCCACCATGAGGATGGGCAGGGCTGGACCCGCACTGGAGCTGGGGCATCTCCTCCTGGGCCCAGCCAGCCCGAGGGAAGGGCAGCCGGGAGTCTTAGCTCAGATGAGCCCTGGCCCCTTGCTCTGCCTGGACCCTTGGGGACTCTGTGATGCTGGCCCCCATTGTGTCAAACTGGGCCGGATTGTTTTGTTCTCTACGTGTGTTTACGGAAGGCCTGAGGTCAGGGGAAGCTGTTCTAGAACGGGTGGGGGAGGGGGGCCTCTCTTGGGGGCCCCGCCCCCTAAATTCTCTCTCCCAGGCTGGAGTTGTCTGCACAGCTTGTGGTCTTGGCTGTCACCCATGCACCATTTCTCTCTCCTTTTGTTTGGGGGTCTTCCCAAACCAGAGGAACAAGCATCTCTAGAAACTACTGGCTCCAGTTCTCCAAGGAGTTCTCTAGAATGACACCGAGGTCCATGTCTTAGCTCCACCAGTAGGGAATCTTAGAACAGACAGCCCTGCCCTAGTCTCAGTTTTCTGATCTGTAAAATGGCAAAGCAGCAGGACCAGCCTCACAGGGTGGCTCTGAGGATTTCATGAGAGTGTAGATGGTGCCCCCGTCCAGTCCTCCTGTCCCTCAGAGGCTTCTGGGGACAGGCTCAGGTCTGTGCTGTGAGGTGGGAAGTTTTCAGGGTGGGGTTCCAGTCTTCCCAGAAAGGAAATTTCATGCTCGAAGAATTTCCGGTCAAGGCGCTTTGGAAGTTGAGCTGGCTGTGGGGGCCACGAGGGGGTGACGTGGGAGGGAAGGTGTAGGAGTCGGGACCTGTGAAGGGCCCAGGGGGTTGGGTGAGGGGCAGGCGTGAGCTGGTCAGGAAGGATACAGAGGTATTGAGCCAACACCTATGGCACCTGCCATGTGCATATTCCTGCTCTAAATCCTCTATAGATACCAATTCATTTAATTCTCACAATGACCCTTGCGATAGTCTTGATTTTCATACCTATTTACAGGTGACAAAAGTGAGGCCCAGAGAAGGTGAGTCCAGAGACACATGGCCATTGAGAGGAGGAACTGAGATTTAAACCCAGTCTGGCTCCAGAGTCTACTAAGGATGGGTTAAAGGAAACCAGGCAGGAGGTTAAAGTGAAACCCTCCCCCTCAAATTCCAAGAATGTCTGTAGGGCTAGAGTTGTTCACCTTGGAGTGGCTATTCAAGCAGCCAGGGTGGAGTGGGGATGACCCAGGAATGTCAGAGCATGCCATTGATCCCTATCTGTTGGAATCATGGCATTTCACAAGTGCAGCCTCACTTGTATCCCTCTGGTGATGGGAAGCTCATTCCCTCTTTCTGCTCTTTTGTTTTCAAAGAGATCAGTCCAGGAAGATAAATGAAAACAGATGACTCTGCCCTGTCCTGGGCACTGTTTACTGATAGTGGTAACTCACTTTGAAAGTCAGTGGGCCAGAGAGATACTTGGATTCTAGCCAGCTCCATCCTTGCTTGCTGTGTAAGGTCAGGAAATCACTGGCCCTCTCTGGGCCTTGAATGCAAATGCCATAATGAAGAACTGGGGCCATATTCGCAAAGTGATCTGTAAACTCTGAGTTCACGAGTATAAAGCAGAAGTCAAATTAGGGGTTGTGGAGTTGCCTGGAGGAGATGTCATTTGTATTGAGGATCAGGTATAGACAGGCAGAAAGAAGGAAAGACGTGCTTCTGTTCCCAGACATGGGTTTCCTTCCACTGTTCTAGAGTGACAGTTTCAAAAGGAGCCAAAATGGGAGATGCTACTTTAGAAAGATCCTCAGTGTTCTCCTGACTTCAAGTAATAAATCCTTCATTCCCCCTAAAAATAAAAACAAAAACACCAAAACCCAAAAGGAACCAAAATGCTCAGAGAGGATGCAGAGTGAAACCTTAAAAATCACAATTTAGGAAATAACAGCCATTTCCCCAAAGACTTCCACTTCCTTCTTCTTTGGGGTCTTGTGATGTCACCACGGCAGGGTGGTGAACCCAGTTTACCAACAATTAGACTGACCAGACCCAAGAAATTAGGGTTCTGTTATATATGTTGGGATACTGGAGACTGGTTTGAGGGGGCCAGGTTTGTTCAGTGAATTCCTGTCTGGGCCACCCCTTCATTTAATGCTGCCCTCAAATAGTCCATCCAAAAGTCACTTCCTCCTTTAAGCCCTCCTGGGTTCCCCCAAATCAAACTCCTTACATGCCCCATGGATGCCAAGCTTCCTTTTTGTCTGGCTTGTGGCAGATGACTGCATCTGTCACCACAGACATATGCAGCTCCCCACAGGATGAGGGTGTCTGTTCGTGACTGCCAGCACCCAGCTCAGTCACTGGGCCAGATGGCCATGGGGTGGGCCAAGCCACCTGGCATCTCTCTGTAAGTACCAGGCACGGAGGTTCCCTCCCAGGCACTACAGTCCTGATCAGGCAGGGAAAGCCCTTGGCCTCTGGAACAATTAAATGGGCAATCATTTAATTCCTTGGATCTCAGGTTCCCTATCTGTGAAATGGGTCAAATGTTAGGGCCTATTTCACAGGGTTGGAATGAGGATTAGCATAGGTGTAGGGGTGAGGAGGCTGGGCCAGTACAGGCTGGCAGACAGTGGGTACTCAGCTAACAGAGGTTGGGGATGTGACCCATTCTACACCAGGAGAGGGCTGAAGGGAGCTGGATCCTCCCAAGCTTGGACCAGACTGTTTCTCCCTGCCAGACTGGGACGTCCCTCTGCCTTTCCAGCTGCCTTGGGAACTGGCTCCTCCTGGTGGCCATACCAGGAAGTGCCTTTCTCCTCCAGCCCCTGTAGAGGGCGCTGTGACCGCACTGATCCTACACTCCAATACCCCTGCGGCCCGGCTGCCCAGTAACCTCTGTGAACACTGGGGCCTGTGCACAGAGATGGATCAGGAGCTCCCTGTGGAGGAGGGGTGCACCGTCCTGTACCTCCCAGAGCTGGCTAACAGGAGACCTTGGCTGGAGGCGGGAACCAAAGAAGTCCAGGACCGACTGCAGAGGGGGTTGAGGAAGACTTCCTGAAGAAGGTGTTCTCTGAGCTGGGTCTTAGGGGTGATCATGGTGAGGTTCCTGGAGGAAAACCCCTAGAACGTGCTTTGTCTTGTCTTCTGAAGGCCCGGAGCGGGCAGGGTGGGGTGGCTCCTGGTGATGCTATGGAGCTTCCCCCCACAAATTCTATCCTGATTACCCCATCACTGCTGGGTTCAGAAGGGAGGTCCTATTAGTCCTGTTTTCCCTGACTTACACAGGGTTATGCAACAAGCCAGAGGTGGAGCTGGACTTGAACTCAGTCACTGCCTTTTTTTAATTAAAAAAAATTATTTAAAAATTTATTTTATTGAAGAATAGTTAATTTACAACATTGTGTTAATTTTTGCTTATAGCAAAGTGATTCAGTTACATAATACTTATATATTCTTTTCATATTCTTTTCCATTATGGTTGATCACAAGATATTGAATATAGTTCTCTGTGCTATACAGTAGGACCTTGTTTTGCATCCATTCTGTATGTAATAGTTTGTATCTGCTCACCCCAAACTCCCAATCTATCCCTCCCCCACCCTGGGCAATCACAAGTCTGTTCTCTATGTCTGTGGGTCTGTTTTTGTCTTGTAGATGTGTTCACTGGTGTCGTATTTTAGATTTCACATATAACTGATGTCATATTGTGTTTGACTTTCTGTGACTTGCTCCACTGAGTGTGATAATCTTTAGGTCCATTCACGTTGCTGCAGGTAGCATTATTTCATTCTTTCTTATGGCCAAGTGGGATTTCATTGCATATATGTGCCACGTCTCTATTCATTCTTCTGTTGATGGACATGGAGGTGGTTCCCATGTTTTGGCTATTGTGAATGGTGCTGCTCTGAACCTAGGGGTGAGTGTATCTTTTTGAATTATAGTTTTGTCCAGGTATATGCCCAGGAGTGGGATTGCTGGATTATATGGCAACTCTATTTTTGATTTTCTGAGGAACCTCCGCACTGTCCTCCATAGTGGCTGCACCAATTTACATTGCCACCAACAGTGTAGGAGGGTTCCCTTTTCTTCACACCTTCTCCAGGATTTGCTATTTGCAGGCTTTTTAATGATAGACATTCTGACCTGTGTGAGATACCTCATTGTAGTTTTGATTTTCATTTCTCTAGTGACTAGCGATCGGAGAAGGCAATGGCAAGCCACTCCAGTACTCTTGCCTAGAAAATCCCATGGATGGTGGAGCCTGGTAGGCTGCAGTCCATGGGGTCGCTAAGAGTCAGACACGACTGAGCGACTTCACTTTCACTTTTCACTTTCACACATTGGAGAAGGAAATGGCAACCCACTCCAGTGTTCTTGCCTGGAGAATCCCAGGGATGGGGGAGCCTGGTGGGCTTCCGTCTATGGGGTCACACAGAGTCAGACACGACTGAAGTGACTTAGCAGCAGCAGTGACTAGCGATGCGGCACATCTTTTCACATGCCTATTGGTTGTCTGTGTGTCTTCTTTTGGCCACTGCCTCCTGACACTCCGCTCCTGGATGCTCTGGGGGAGGTCCACGGACTGTTTCCACACATGCCTCCCTGCCTTGCATCCCTCGTCCATCCTACCCGGGTTTGTCCCTCTGTAGGGCTGGCAGTCACCCTGGGGGCAGGACCTCGGCTAACACTCCTGGCCTGTTTCAGGTGGTGATGCCTCGGGTGCCCTGGGGGAGGGAGATGGCTGCCCAAGTGCTGCTGCAGATGCCGCTGTTCCTGCTGGGTCTCCTCCTGCTTCCAGGTAGGTTTTCCTGGAGGTGCCTTGGGACTTCTGTTAAAATGCCATCCTTGTGTTCAGGACCAGCACATCCACTAATGCCTTTGGGCAGGCACAGGCCTGCAAATACAGCTTAGCAAGTAGATGGTACCTTGGAAAAAAGATAGAGTCTCCCCTTCATTCTGTCAAATGCAGCGCCCCTCCCAGTACCCAGCTTAGGGTGGGTTTTGGCCCCACTCACCTCTGCAGCCCGAGCACCCTTGTTCAGTGTGCAGCCTGCACCACTGTCTGTAGCAGGCATGGCCTCGTGAGATATTTTATTGCTATTGAAAATATTATCTTGCTTTGAAATTTTTTTCTTTGCTCTTTCTTTTTTTTTTACTGATTTTGAGTTTGTTCTTTTCCTATTTTTAAGCCAACCATCTTGGAGCAGGGTAGATTCATATTTTTGGAGACCCTTTGAAGTAGGTCCTTGGAATGTGTGTGGGTCCCAGGCACTGGGCTCCTATGTTCCGGGCCCAGGGCCTGCTTCTAGCCCAGAGTCTCATCTGCAGTCTCTGCCCCCTCAGGTGCCCATGGTGGGGGCCCCCGGGAAGACTTCCGCTTCTGTGGCCAGCGGAACCAGACGCAGAACAGCAGCCTCCATTATAAGCGGGCGTCCCAGCTCCACATCTCCATCAGGAACTCTGAGGAGGCCCTCACCATCCATGCCCCCTTCCCTGGAGTCCACCCAGCTTCTTGGCCATTCCCTCACCCCAGGGGCCTCTACCACTTCTGCCTCTACTGGAACCGCCACGCAGGGAAATTGCATCTTCGCTACGGCAAGAAAGACTTCGTGCTGAGTGACCAAGCCCCTGACCTCCTGTGCTTCCGGCATCAGGAGGAGACCCTGGCCCCGGGGCCCCCGCTGTTTGCCACCTCAGTCAGCTCCTGGTGGAGCCCCCAGAACACGAGTCTGCCCAGCGCGGCCAGCTTCATCTTCTCCTTCCACAGTAAGGCAACATCCAGGCAGCAGGAAGGGCTTGGCCCAAGGCCTGGAAACTGGAAAAGCAAAGTGCATGGGGGCTGGGGGCAAGTGGGCTTAAAGCGGTCTGGGCTGCCTGTCATGTCATGGAGTGGGGGGCTCTGTTCACAGGCAGCGGGGACTCAGGGAAGGTGTGTTTGTGAGAAGACAGGGGTGAGGGAGGAGGGGTGAAGTCCCATCCCGCAGCTGCAGCGTAGGTCCAGGTAAAGGAAGACTAGAGATGAACAGGGTGGGAGCAGAGAGAACGGAGGGATGGGACTAGATGTTAGGAGCTGGAGGAAAAATTCTGCTTCATTAGCCTCATCTAGACTGTTTATCCCCATTTCACAGAGGAGAAACTGAGGCTCAGAGAGGCACAAAGTTCCAAGAGTAACGAATAAGAGAGGGAGCCAGATTTGAACCCAGCAGCTGATTGGCATGGGGCCGGGGGACAGGAAGAGAGGTTGAAGGTCAGGAAGCGGCAAGGCTAGAGGCTGACCACTGAGGTCTGCAGACTGAGTCTTCTGGCTGAGGCCCAGCCACTGCCTTCTATTCAGTGCGGAGTGGAGGCTGGGAGGAGGGGCTGGCCAGAGGAGCTGGAAGCTTTACTTGGGGTCCAGGATTTCCCTGATTCTGGTTCCTTTCAGGCAGCTCCAGTTTGGGGCAGGGCTCCCAAGGGAGGGGCTCCCAAGGGAAGGGGCACAGGGCTTTGAATATGCTAGCAGCTCCAGGCCCATGGAAATGCTACGGGGTGGGAGGGGGGAGGGGTGGAGGGGGCAGAGCTGGGGCATGTGGGGGCGGGTAGATGGGGGTCCCTGCCCCCAGGCCCGTATTCTGCCCCAACCTGGGAGGACAGAGTCGGGAACAGCTGTAAATTGGCCTCCTGAAGAGGAGATCTGGCCCAGTCTTACTTGGTCTGTAGAGAGTTTTTGGAAAACATGAGCCAGGGGTGGAGGGTAGCCCGGGTGAAGGCCCTGGAACCGCCACAGCAGCCCCTCACCCCCCAGCTCCTCCTGAAGGAGGCCTGGCTGGTCCTGGGGAACTGGCCCTCCCAGCCCCTTCTGTGTGCTCAGAAGGATGCCTGGGGTAGGGGTAGGGGTGGTCTAGCCCTCCCTGCTGGGGCTGGAGTTGCTGGGGGCTCCGTATGACAGAGCCCCATCTGGCTGGCTACATCTCTGAGTGACCTGGGGGAGTCCATCCTACTACTTGGAGCCTCAGTTTCCTGTTTTGTAAAATCGGGACAGAAGCTGTCAGAGTCACGGGGGAGTAATTGAGAGTGTGATGAGTGTGGCCTGAGTTGAATGAGTGGAACCCCATTCAACAGCCTTTAGTGGGTCTGTCCATCCCTCTCCCTCAGATCCCCCCCACAAGGCCTCCCACAATGCCTCGCTGGACATATGTGAGCTGAAAAGGGACCTCCAGCAGCTCAGCCAGTTTCTCAAGCATCCCCGGAAGAACTCAAGGAGGCCCCCCTTCACCCCCATGGGCCAGTAAGTATGGGTCCGCAGCGTGTGAGGGGTGAGGAGGAGGCTCCCCAGACACAGGCATGGCAGGGATTTGGAGTGGGAGACCATGGAGACCTCCGCTTGGTCTCCATCTCGATTCAGTCCCACAGGCCAAGCCCCCCCACCTGCCTGAGTCAGAAAAAAGAGTCTCTCTAACCAGCACCCAAGTCCTCCTCTCCACCAATAAGGGAAAACGATTGACCCATTTTACAGCTCAGCAGACTGAGGCCCAGAGATGGGTAGGGCTGCCCAGCGGCACAAAGTGGGTCAGTCCAGGCAGAACTGGACCCAGAACCTGGTGGCTGGGTCTGAGGATAGGACCCCACCCTGCTCCTTTCCTATTTGTGCTGAGGCCCCAGTTTCCTCCGCATCACCCCTGCAGGTCATTCTGTAGGGCCCCACACTCTTCCCTGTGTATCAGCCTGAGTCGCCTCTCTGCTCCCTCCATCTTCCTGCCTGCTGGCCTATCTGGATCCACCCCTCACCCCCAGCAGTCATCTCCCCCTCTCTTCCCACTGTTTCCAGGCAGCTGCAGAGCCTGGAGTTGAAGCTGGCCTCTGTGAACTTCACAGGGGACGCTGTATCCTTTGAGGAGGAGCGGATCAATGCCACAGTGTGGAAACTCCAGCCTGCCTTCAGCCAACAGGACCTGCACATCCACTCCGGGCGGGAGGTCAGGGGTCAGGATCGGTAGCCAGGGCAGGAAGCAGATGTAGAGGCTGCGAGCACTCCCTCCCCCCACCCCCATCCCGACCCCCACCCCTGGCCTCTGGGAGCCAGATATGTGCTGATGAGGAAGGCCTCAGGCCCAGAGAGTCAGGCCCAGACCTGGTGGCATTGAGGACCCTTCAGGTCACAGCAGTGGGGACAGAGTGATGGCAGGACCTGGTTCCTGCACCAGGGGCTCCTGGGACACATCCCTGTGGACTGACAACCAGTGCCAAAATGCCTATGCCTTCAGCCCTGTTGTCAGCCTGCCCCTTGATGGGCCTGGTTGCGGGGAGGGATGGCTACCCCCACCCTTCATATCCCCCAGCATGCCAGGGGGCCACAGGCAGGGTCAATGTCTGACACCCAGACACCGGAATACCACATGATTCTCCCAGGCCCTTATCCCCTGGGATCTAACCATAAGACTCCCTAGCCAGCACTGGTGCCAAGGAAAGGAGGAGTAAGCGGGGTTGTTGGGTCTGGCCTGGCTTCGTGAAGGAGGTAGGCTTAGAGATGGCAGCAAGCAGGAAGGCGTGTGCTGGGGGGGCATGGTGGGGACCTGGAGGTCCACTTCCGGCTGAGCCCCTGCGGGTCCTCTGGTCTGCAGGAGGAACAGAGCGAGATCCTGGAGTACTCAGTGGTGCTGCCCAGAGTGCTCTTCCAGACCAAGGGCAGGAGGCAAGAAGCTGAGAAGAGACTTCTCCTGGTGGACTTCAGCAGCCAAGCTCTGTTCCAGGTAGGGGGTGGTTGTCCTTGTGCCCTTCCTTGGGGAAAGCAGCTTCTGTCTGAGAGAGAGGTGGAAGCTAGGCACGGAAGGTAGCCCTCTCCTCCAAGAGTCCTTGTAAAGTCAGAAATCAGATGGCAACATGCATGAGATTTAGAGTGGGAAAGGTCTAAATGGTGTTATTCTTACTATAGTGTAAATGACTACCTATGCAAGAATTGCTTCCAGAGGGAGACTCAAAATCTGGGAGCAGTGTACTGCACAGAGACAAGAGTGTACTCTTTTCAGTCCTGAGCCCCCTCCCTCCCCTCTCCTTCATACCCCATTTATCTAGGACAAGAATTCCAGCCAGGTCTTGGGAGAGAAGGTCTTGGGTATTGTTGTGCAGAACACCAAAGTAGCCAACCTCTCGGCGCCTGTGGTGCTCACCTTCCAGCACCAGCCACAGCCGGTGAGTGTGAGCCAAGCAATCTGGGGACAAGGGTCCCTGTTCGCCCATTCGCCTGTCCCTCCTCTTTTCTGAAAGAAAAAGAATTGACTGCCTTTAACAAACTGACTGGCTGGAGGCATTGGCCAGTCAGGTCGAAATAGGGTGGAACCCTGGCACTGTCTCCCTCAGCCTGGCTGGAAAGGAGTAGACTGCTACAGGGCCCACCCCTTCTTTCTTGTCCCTACAGAAGAACGTGACTCTGCAATGTGTGTTCTGGGTTGAAGACCTGACATGTGAGTGTGGAGGGGGCTCTGAGCTTGGCAGGTACCTGGAGGCAGGTAGTGGGGGTCCTAGAGTGTGGGGTAGATGGAGTTAATCAAAGAGGGCTTCCCGGAGGAAGGTGGCTTTGAAGAAAGAGTGATGGCAGGTTAGGGACCTGCTGAGGGAAGCAAAAGCTCAGAAGAGGGATGCAGTCATGCATTTGTGGGGTACTGGGGATGACAGTGGGGGTGCTGAGCTTGGTCTCAGAGCCTCATGCTGGCCCTTCTCAGCGAGCAGCCCGGGGAGCTGGAGCGATGCAGGGTGTGAGACCATCAGGAGAGAGACACAGACCTCCTGCCACTGCAACCACCTGACCTACTTTGCTGTGCTGATGGTACGTGAGCCCCTCCTGCCCCACTGCCGCCACTTCTCACATATATGGCATTCATTCCCAAGCCTCAAGATGACTCCTGTTGTTGTCCCATTTTATCGATGAGGAAACTGAGGCTCAGAGAGGTTAGGCAATTTACTCAAGGTTACACAGCTAGTAGTAAGTAAAAGGTCTCTGAAGTCTTTGCTCTTTATCCCCCAATTTGAGTGCATGATACAAACGCAGGTTCCTGGTCCTAACCTAGGATTCTGATTCCACAGGGCTGGGGTGGGGGCAGGACTGTGTTTCTCTAGAACCTTCCGGGGATGCTGAGGCCAAATGCAGAGGCCCTTGCGGGGACTGCGGTGCCCCCACCAAGATCTCTTTGTGTCCTGCATTCATTCTCCCAGAATTTTAGGAGCCAGGATCTGAGGGACCAGAGTGGTCCTCTGGTGCTCTCTGGGTATCGGGAGCTCACTCCCTCCCAGGGGACTTATATCTGGGTTGAGTGTCTAGAAACATAGTGTCAGGACAGAAAAGGGGTTCTCTGGTGGAAGCCGCTGGACCTTGGTGGGGACAGGGATCCATATGAGAATGTGGTGAAATAATGCACTCATGGCACCCCACTCTGCTCTGCTGGGGGGCAAGAGTGGCTCACAGATGCCCAAGGTCCTCCAGGGACCACGGGCTAGCCCTCCACCTGGGCAAGCCCCCAGCACGGAGGCCAGCTCTGACCTGCCCTGTGGCCCCAGGTTGCCTCCGTGGAGGTGGATGCCGTCCATAAGCACTACCTGACCCTCCTCACCTACGTAGGCTGTGTCATCTCCGCCCTGGCCTGCGTCCTCACCATCGCCGCCTACCTCTGCTCCAGGTAGGGCCTGGGGCTGCGAGGGAAAGGGAAGGGAGAGCCTCCATTCCCGGCTCCTGAGCTGGGGCCCCCCAGTCAGGGAGACCCACCCTGGAGACTGGCCTGACTGACCCTGACGTGTGTCTGTGTGGTTTGTGGGAGCCCTGGGAGGTTTGGTCAGCTGACCTTCCCTCCTCAGATCTGTGATGTTTGAGTGACATCTCACTGAAAGTTTATATTAGCTGCCAACATTTAAAATTGGGCGAGTTGACGTAAGACTCTAGATGCCTGTCTTTGAAGGACCAGATGTGATTCCACTGGGGGCATACGGTATATGATGATGCTGGTGATGATAATGGTGAGCAATTACATTGAGCTTCCCACATGCCACACCCTGTTCTTCTTTTCTTTTTTTGAGCATATAGAATACATCCCTTTATTTTAAATATCCTATTGTTTCCCTCCATTTTAAATGCATTTCAATCCTTTATTTGCTTAAAGACTACTCAAAGATTTGTAATTTTTTAGTGCAATTTTTTCTTTTCTAATTTATTTATTTTAACTGGAGGCTAATTACTTTACAATATTGTAGTGGTTTTTGCCATACTTTGACATGAATTGGCCATGGCCCACCCTGTTCTAAGTGCTTTATATACATGAACTAGGTTCATCTTCACAAGGGTCCTATGAAAGAGTGCTCAGAGAAGGTGACTGACCTGACCGAGATCACACAGCATGGAAGCGGCAGAAGCAGGCTTGAGTCAAAGCAGGCAGGCTCCAGGCCCACAAGGCCCCAGTTACTGAGCTGTCTGGCAGTGGCCTCTGTGGACAGGCAGAGCCTCCAGGGTTCTCCCCAGCCCCCATTCCCTGGTGTCTGCTTTGAGGTCCAGCCTCCTGGCTCCATGGAGGAACCTGTCACCCTAGTCGTTTGGGTGCCTGAGGGGAGAAGAGGTCGAGTGAAGAATGCCTCCGCCACCCTCTGGCAGGCTTGTGTGTGGGGTCTGGATTATCAGAGCTGGGCTTTGCCTAAACTGGAGTCCACCTGCAGTTGGGGCCTGGAGCCATTGCGGTAGAGGGGAGACAGCCTTAGTTCTGGGGTGACACTTGGTGTGTGCTCACTGCCCTGGTGGGGAGGAGGGGCGGGTGCAGCTGTGTGCAGGCACAGTGACAGATGCATACATGCCAGGCTGGAGACGGCTGGCAGGCTTAGTGGAGGGCCAGGAGTTGGGGCACAAGCCCCCCAGCACTTACCCACTGATCATAAAGGTGCCCCAGGACACAGGGATGGGGACCCTTCAGGACTGGGCATATTATCTGTTCTGGGTGCTTTATATCAGTGTAACCCTCACCCCACCCTTGAGGGTGAGGGGTTGCGGCCAGCCAATTGTGGTGCCTTGTGTTAGGGGCAGGGCAGGGCAGTCATGGAAATCCACGATGGCAGGTATTCTTCTGCGCCCTCTGGGACAGGCAGTGGATGGTGCCAGGCAGGACACATTAGGGGCAGAAAGGCTGACGGTGCCCTGGACCACATAGTATCTTGGGATGGGGGCAGGGCATGCACACACAGGCTTGCAGACTCAAGGACACAGGCACACACAGGCTGTGCTCACAGATGTACAGTTGTGCAGACAGACACAGAACGTAGGTGGCATGGCTTCTCCAAACCAGCAAAAAATTCCAGTCTTTCCCTTTTGACTTTGGGAGCATCTGGTTGGTGGTCATGTCTGTGTTGACTGGAGCATCTGTGCCTAGCTGAGGCTGCTGTTAAATGCATACATAGTGCCCGAGCCTCTGGGTGCTGGATACAGGGTAGGTGCAGAGGGACAGGTGGGCAAGAGCCTGGCTGCAGCCACAAGAGTAGGATAGGAAGAATGTGTGTGTGTGTGTAGTCTGGGAAGGCTGCCTGGAGGAGAAGGGGTGGGTGGGCCCTCCCACCTCCCACCTCCCACCTCCCACCTCCCACCTCCCACCTCCCACCTCCCACCTCCCTGCCCTCCCACACTGATCACCAGAGTGACCCTGTCTACCCACCCCGCGCCTGTGCAGGAGGAAGTCTAGGGATTACACCATCAAGGTGCACATGAACCTGCTGCTGGCCGTCTTCCTGCTGGACGTGAGCTTCCTGCTCAGTGAGCCGGTGGCCTTGTCAGGCTCCGAGGCTGCCTGCCGTGCCAGCGCCATCTTCCTGCACTTCTCTCTGCTCGCCTGCCTCTCCTGGATGGGCCTTGAGGGCTACAACCTCTACCGGCTTGTGGTTGAGGTCTTTGGCACCTATGTCCCAGGCTATCTGCTCAAGCTGAGCATCGTGGGCTGGGGTAAGTTAGTGGAGGGGGTTTGTGGGTTCCCCCCAGACCTGCCCCTTCCTCTTGGCTTTTGACAAAAGGTGGGCACTTTGTTCCACTTCTCCAGCTACCCTTCTGATTATTCCCTCACTGCTTCCTTCACTCACCCATCCTCAGGGGTTCTTTACCTTGGCTGGATCGAGGTACTCCTTAGGAGGATGAGGTGATGAGCCCTGTCTCCAATAAATGCTTACATATTCTCTTCATCTCTGTTTTACAAGTGGGGTTTGCAGACAGAGCCACCAGGTACGGATGTGCAGGTTGTGCCCTGCTCAAAGGCGCCCAGTCGTGGATGAGTGGGGCTGTAAACCAGTCCTCACATAATTCGCCTAGGCTGGTGGTGGCCCAGACTGTGGATCCCGATGAACCTCAGATAACAGATTCCCAATGGCGCTGGCATTTGTTCTTAGCCAATAGCAACCCAATTCACCTATGGCCCGACCTCTCTTTTGTCAGACCCAAGGCCTAGGGGCCCACACCACAAGTCCTTTTGATCATTGCACAGGCCCATCAACCTCCACATGTCCCTGATCCCAACTTGCTGCTCCTCCCATATTTTTCATTTGGTTCCTTCTTGGTTCTTATCATTGATTTATATGAAATTCCTTCAGAGTTGGCTGTTTGTCAAAATCCAGGAGTTTAATGGTGGGCAACCCCTTCCAGGGAGCTCTCAGACTCCACCTCATGGACAGAGTCAAGGCCCAGAATAGACATCCCAGTGGAGCATAATTCTAGATGTCCCCCACTGAACTGTCCTCCACCCCACCAATGTCTGCTTCTCCCATTTCTCCTGTGACATCCAGCCCCCCAGCAGGGACCTGCTGGCCCTTTCCCTTAGGGCCTCCCAGGATGGTGAGGGGGCAGGGGTTAGGTTAGGGCAGATAGGCCCCCCTTTGGGAAACCAGGGGCTTCCTTCATAGCTCAGTTGGTTAAAAAAAAAAACTGCCTGCAATGCAGAAGACCCAGGTTCAATCCCTGGGTCAGGAAGATCCCCTGGAGAAGGAAATGGCAACCCACTCCAGTATTCTTGCCTGGGAAATCCCATGGACAGAGGAGCCTGGCGGGCTGTAGTCCATGGGCTTGCAAGAGTTGGACACGACTTGGGAAACCAGAACTGGAATAGAGAAGGGAGGGTCTGAGCTTGTGGAGGAGTTGCCCCAGGTGGAGCTGGCTGGGCTCTGGGAGCTCAGGTCCTGGAGGGAACATGAAAGGAGGAGGAGGGCTCACCAGAGGGAGGGGAGGGCAGACCCGGGAAGGTGGGAGACGGAGCTCCCTGCTTGGCTGTCCACAGGCTTCCCTGTTTTCCTGGTGATGCTGGTGGCACTGGTGGACGTGGACAACTATGGTCACATCATCCTTGCTGTGCACAAGACCCCCGAGAGTGTCATCTACCCGTCCATGTGAGCGGCTTGTGCAGTGGGGGCGGGAGTGTGGGCCTCCTGGTGCAGAAGTCAGAGCAGCCTGGGCCCAGGTCACGCTGACCAGGAGATTCTCGGGTGCTGGGTGCTGGTGGGACTGGCCTGGCCTTGGCTGGAGCTCTGGGCTAAGGGTGCTGCTCCTCTCAGGGAGGGTGAGAACAGGCCTGGATCTGCCACTCACTTGCCAGATAATCTTGCACAGGTCCTGGGCTCTCTCTGGGCCTCAGTTTCCCCACTTGTGTGTGGGAGTCTGGGCTGGAACAGATGAATCTCTAGCATGTTCCTTTGCTGCACACTTCTATCTCCCTCCCCGTGGAAAGATGGAAAGACTGAGTCCCAGAGAAGGCAGGGATCCACACCACCCTGCTCAAAGGTACCCAACCAGGAGATGAATGGGGCTGAAATCCAGTCACCCTGGCTGGTGGTGGCCTGGCCTGTGAGTCCCTCTGAACCTAGAGTAGAATCCAGAGTTCCTGAGCCCTAGGCTAGGAAGGAATCCTTTCCATTCCTTCAGCGCTTTAAAAGTTTCAGTTTTTTGCATCATAATCTTGTGGTTTTTGCCTTACCTTGTATCATCCGTATTATTATTGTTTAATTTTTTTTAAAATCTTCTGGCTTGTTAAATGTATTTTTTAAAAATCATATTACACATAAATGGGAAATAAGCATTACTTGTCATAAACAGTGAAAAGTCATGAAAGGAACAAGAAAACCCTGCTACTAAATTCTTGATGAAAGCAGTGAGCCTAAGTCTGGCTTTTTTTGAAAAGGGAGACTAGCAAGTGTTAAAAGTGTTAAAAAGGTATTGGCACCAAACTGAGCCTTTCTCTTGACTATAGAGAAGGAATATAGGATAGCTGAAAGAAGAGTGACTTTTTGGCCCTTGAATCAGTGGTGTCTAAAGTAACTGCCCTGTAACTGGGGCTCACCATGGTGCCTGCCCACGGCTTAGGAAGCACCGTGTGAGCCCGGCCTTGCCCTGAGCCTTTGTGCACTTGCCCACAGGTGCTGGATCCAGGACTCCTTGGTCAGCCATGTCACCAACCTGGGCCTCTTCAGCCTGGTGTTTCTGTTCAACACGGCCATGCTGGGCACCATGGTGGTGCAGATCCTGCGGCTGCGCCCACACGCCCAGAAGTGGCCCCACGTGCTGACGCTGCTGGGCCTCAGTCTGGTCCTCGGCCTGCCCTGGGCCGTGGTTTTCTTCTCCTTTGCTTCTGGCACCTTCCAGCTTGTCGTCCTCTACTTCTTCAGCATCATCACCTCCTTCCAAGGTGGGTGTGAAGAAGGCCCCGGACCCTGGCCCAGGGAGGGTGCCCAGACGGAGAGAACAGGCCATGGACGAGATGACCCAGACGCCCTGAGGCCTCCCCTTCTCTGGGCCTCAGCCTTCCCGCTCGTAAAGTGGGGGCCTCTGGGCCACAGTTGACAAGTCTGTTTGTTCAGTAGGTGCTGACGAGTATCTACTCTGGGTAGACTCTGTGTTAAGCCCTGGTGCTCCAGTTGTGAACTAGCCAGGCAAGAGCCTCGCTTCGCAGAGCTCATCTCTAGTGGGGAAGACCAAGTGTGGCCCTGAAGACCGAGGGCCACGGGCATCAGAGGGCATCTGGGAGAGGAAGGCAGTAATAGTGGGCATGTGATAGACAGTCTGAGCCTGCTGGGGGACACTTGGAGGGGGAGGCCCCTCCGCTTAGGAGACATCCAGAGACAACAGAAGGATCCAGCCATGGATCCAGGGGGCGCTTCAATTCACCTCCCTCACTCCCCACCCCCGTTGCACGGGGACCCCATGAAGGCCTCGCCTTCCCTGTTTTCCTGCCCAAGTCCTCCTCCTACCCAGTACAGTGAAAAACAAAGGTGGATCTCTCCACCCACGGAGAGATCAAGGGTCCCATTACTCCAAGGGTGTCTCGGCCCAGCAGCATCAGGAGCTTATTACGGACGCCGCCTCTGGCCCGCCCCAGGCCTGCGGAGTCAGAGTCCTCCTTGTTACAGATGCCTAAGTGCACCTTACAGGCTGAGACCTGGTCTAGGGCTGGAGTGTTCCAGGCAGAGGGAGAGCGTGAGCAAAGGCCCTGAGGCTAGAAGTAGGGTGTGTGTTGGAGGAACCCTGAGGAGGAGCTGCGTAAGGGGTAGTGAGCTTGGGGGGAGACGGGGAGGAGGTGAGGGGGGAGGAGCAGGATTGTGGGGGCCTGGCTTGATGCCATGAGGGTCTGTTCTTGCTCTACCTGTACCCCTCTGCCCCCACCCCCCCAACATCACACACACACACACACACACCTTTGCTTTTCACCATGTTGGGTAGGAAGGAGGGCTTGGGCAGGAAAAAAGGGAAAGCGAGGTCTCCATGGAGTCCCCATGCAATGGAATAGGGTGTGAGGGAGGTGAGCCTTTGTTTTCTCATCTGTGGAGTGAAGGGGACTCTGTAAGGATGCCAATCAATCCACGCATTTACTGAGCTATTGCTAAATCACAGTAGTATTATTTGGGGAGAAACACTATCACTGTCACTTAAGCAGGTGGCTCCAGAGCCCGACCACTGCTGCTGAACTCCTTGGCTGAGGCCAAACCTCTTACCTCCCTGAGCCTCAGTCTCCCTGTTTGTAAAACAGAATGGTAATAACGAGGCCTGGTCTCAAGGGACCTGGAGAGAATAAAGTGAGATGATACAGAGCGTTGCCCAGGGCCTGGCGCAGTCAGTACTCCTGGGATCGAGTCTGTGTGGGGAGCCTGTGAGGAGGGTGTGGGCAGACTTGGGTCAAAGTGGAAGGGAGTGGCGTTGTGGGGGCTACCCCCATCCTCTGAGCCCTGTACCTCCTTGCTGCCCACAGGCTTCCTCATTTTCCTCTGGTACTGGTCCATGCGCCTGCAGGCCCGGGGTGGGCCCTCCCCTCTGAAGAGCAACTCGGACAGTGCCAGGCTCCCCATCAGCTCGGGCAGCACCTCGTCTAGCCGCATCTAGGCCGCCAGCGCCCCCCGCCGGTGTGAAGAAGCAGAGTCACCTGTCTCTCTTCACTGCTGCCAGTGGCCCCTGCAGCCAGGCCCGGCCCTGGGTGGGCCAGCTGAAGACTTGAGAAGGCCCGAGGACCTTGGAGGGATGGGGCTGTTGCCATGGCAGCCATAAATTCCCAGGCTGGGCCTTCTGACTACTTGCCTCTTGGGTCCATCTCAGGGGGTTCAGGAATGGGACTGAAGGCTGGTCTTAATGCACCACCACTGGACCGGCCCTTGTAGCTGGGGGTTGGGAGTCTGCAGGACTTGAACCTTGGATGCTGGTGGCACCCTTGGTCCTGTGCTCCCGCCCAGGACAGAAATATGCCATGGCTGCTCTGTCTCTGGTGACCACCACGAGGGTATTCTGTAGACCCCGTCATTTTAACCTAAGGATGGCACGCAGGGAAAATGGGTTGAGGCAGAGCTTTGAGCCAGACCCCTGGAGGAGCCCAGCTTCCCTACCTCTGAGCCCAGGGCCCTCCCCCTTTGTCAGCCTCCCCAGCCTTCCCTCTCCCCTTTCTACTCCTCCCTTCCTCTCCTAGGACCTCCCTAACCTTCCACTCATAGCCCCAGGGTCCCTGATTCCAACCCTGGACTTTGGGCAGTGGTTCCCAAGAGCCGCCTGGTGCCTGCTGTAAACCTTTATTTACTGTGTGGGCCTTTGCCTGCCCCTGACTCAGGCTTAGTAGAAACATTTCTGGGCTGGGCTAGGTCCATCTTTCCATCTGGGCCTTTCCAACGCTGCATCACCCTTGCACACCACTACCAAGCCCACACCTCACAGGGGCCCACAGCTTCTCCTGAAGCCCTCTTGCCTCACAAACTATGGGACTTTGCAGTCCAAAATCGTTTCCACCCCAGCCCTCCAAAGACTGAGACACGCCTCCCCTGATGATGCTGGCAGAGCCCGATGTGCCCCCTTAGCGCCCCCTGCAGGCAGTTTTGATCATACTGCAGCCAGTCACAGTTAATTCTGTTGGACATGAATGGCCAGACCTGGTCGTTCCCCTCTGTGAGTTCTGTCTGGTGTAGGAACCATGCACAAACACAAGAACTCTTGGAGCTGCAGGCACAGGGTTGAGGGAGCCATCACTCCTAGCTGGGCCTCCAGGAAGACTTCCTGCAGGAAAGCAACATTTGACCTGGCTCTCAGACTCAAAGATGGGGAGGATTTCCTTTGTAATTACCAGTCCATTTGTCTTTTGATATTAAAAAGTATGTGTTCACCGTAGAGAATTTGGAATCTGTAGAAGAGCACACAGAAGAAAATAAAAGTCAGTTGTTGTCACCTAACCAACCAATGCAAACATTTTGGGGCGTTTCCTCCTGAACTTTGCTCTGTGCTTCTATTAAGAGTCACTGATGGGGGTGGGGCGGGGGGCACAATGGAGAAACATGAACAAGAGAAGACAGCCGTGTATAATCGAAATCTCCTGGAAATGTTATCAGGGCAAGGGGGAGGAGAAATGGCAGCTGGGTGTCAGCACTGGGGAGGCAGTGGCAAGTGGTGGGGTCAGTGGGGGACTGAGGTTACCAGCCTCATGCTGAGGGTGCAGCTACTACTCAGCTTGAGCCAGTCACCACCTTGAAGGAATGAGGGCCCATGTAGCCAGACCATACCAGCCTTTTATGAGGAGAAATCCAGATTGTGCTGGTGTAAAATCCCCTGATTTAAAAAACTTAACTAGGGACTGCCCTCGTGATCCAGTGGCTAAGACTCTGCACTCCCAGTGTAGGGGGCCTGGGTTTGATCCCTGGTCAGGGAACTGGACCCCACGTGCCTCAACTAAAAAAATCCCGCATGCTGCTATTGAAGATGCCACTTGCCACAATGATCGAAGATCTCTCAACCCGCATGCAGCAACTGAGACCTGGTGCAGCCACATAATTAAATAAAAATAATAAATATGAAAAAAAAAAACCTTTGCTAATCCAAAATATTCACCGGTCAAAGAAATCACATTTGAGGGCTGAATTCAGCCCTTGGCTGGTCACAGGACATATGTAAACAGTTTACTGACCGGTGTGCAGTGGGTGGGCTGCAGGAATAAACTGATTGGACCTCTCTCCCATCACTGCCTTCTACCTTGTCCCGTCAAGTCTCCCCTCTCTGTCCTGTGACACAGGTGAGGCAGGTCAAATAGCTTCTCATCCCCCTTGAGTTTCTGGAAGCAGTCTTGTTTGATCACGACTCTTTGTGTCTAAAGGTCCACTGTAGCTCCAACCCTGGCCCGCATCTGAGCTTTCCATCCCCGCAGTCTCCCCTCTCCTGTCCTGGCTGCTCCAGGAGGAACATGGGCTGGGGAAAGAGGCACGGTCTCCAGGAAGCAGAGTGAAGCGCCTTGGCAGTCAGGGATGGGCCGGCAGTGATGTGACAGGCTTGAATGTGGGATCTTTGGGGACCTGCCCAGACCCACGTCCATTGGCCCCTGCCTCTGCCTTTCTCCAAGTGGTGGGCACCTCTTGTGCCCCAGCCCCTGAAGGCAGAGGACAGACCTCCTCCCCAACTCCGTTGCCCGATCGTGCATCTGGGTGGGATGCACAGAGATCAGGGCCATCTCCCCTCATGGACCTCTCTGGGGGTCTCTCAGACCAGCATTACTTGGCTAGTCCTTAGGAAACACCTCTGGCCATCCTCAGGGAGGGCAGGAAGGGGGACCCAGCCCCTTCCCTCAGGCTGGTTGCACTCCCCTCAAACAGATTCTCCCACTTCAAAGGGCTCTCTTGAGCACCTAGTGTCTGTTTCCGGGGCCAGCTCAGGTAGTGGGGACCAGGTTTCTGGTCGAGTCTCATCCTCTCGTGACAGCCCTGAACGGGCCACCTGACAGCTCCGCGGTGCTCCTCAACCCAGATGGTTCTTATCATGCACATCTCTGGACTGTGAGACTTTGGACAGTAGGACCACTGGTCTCACCAGGCTTGTTTCCCCCTTTGTGTGGGAAATGGGCTGGAATACCAGGGGGTGAGAGCTGGCTGGGCATGTCCAGAGTACTGGAGGCCTCGCACCAGGAGACTCCAAACCTGGAGCCGTTTGGACAAGTTGAGGGCTGGAGATAGCTGAAGGGAAGAGGTTTTCCTGGGAATCCCCAGGGCCCTAAGTGTCTCCAGGCTAAGCTCCAGCCCCCGTGGGGCCTAGGCGAGGTTGCCCCTGCTCTGGCTCTGCCGGGCCCTCCCTCGTCACTCTGCCAGTTCCCGGTCTGGTCTTCCCAGGCAGGCCGCACACTCTGGGTTCCAGTCTGCAGGGCTCAGGTCCTTCTTTACAGAAAGGCATCCAGGAGTCCCTCTGGGAGCTCCATGTGCCAGGTGGGTCTCCAGGGGTGGAACCTAGTAGTCATGGTTCACAGAGCCCTTGCCTTGACCTGCGGCTGGGAGAGAGGAGGCGGCCAGTCAGGTGGAGGTAGGCGGAGGGGCAGGCCAGTGGCTGCCATTCACCCTCCCAGCCTTCCCTGCAGAGGAAGTGCCTGGAGTCCTGTCAGTTTCCCACATGCCCCCTGCATAGCCCAACCCTCCCAGGGTCCAGAGGGCCTAGCAAGAGGCTGAGTCTTCTCTGGACACTATGTGGGAGGAAGGGGAAAGAGAGGCCAGCCAGGGCTGGGCGGGCCTACCCATCTCTGGAGTCCTCATAAGAAACTCGGAGCAGAGGTTAGCTCACACAAGCTCAGGCGGCCGGGGAGTGGCCAGGACAGACGTCATCCCGGCTCTGACTAAGCCCCAGGGCCCTCGCTCTCTCCTGTTAATCCATCTGCTGGGTGGGGGAGGGAAGTGGCCCCAGGAGCCTCCAGGCCTGGCTCCTCCTCTCCTCCCAGGACCCTAGCAGGCTTGGGCTTGAGCCTTGGTCTTATTCAGATCCTAGGCCTGAAGGAGGGAGTGTGAACTCTCTCCCCATCTTCATCTTCATCCCTACAGCCGAGCTGCATGCCTGGCATGTGACAGGTCTCCTCACATACCCGACACAGCACTAGGAGGCATTGCTGCATTGCTGAGTCTGTTTTGGTGGTTTAGTCGCTCAGTCATGCCCGACACTTGCGACCTCATGGACTGTAGCTCACCAGGCTCCTCTGTCTGTGGGATTTTCCAGGCAAGAATACTGGAGTGGGTTGCCATTTCCTCCTCCAGGGGATCTTCCGGACCCAGGGATCGAACCCTGGTCTCCTGAGCTGCAGGCCATCTCCTACAATGCAGGCGAATTCTTTACTGACTGGGCCACCTGGTGTCTGTTTTACCAAGGGGGAAATTGAGGCTCAGAGAGGCCCTTCGCTCGTGAAAGGAGGATCTGAGAAAAGAATTGTTGGTTCCAAAGCCCGGGCCCATCCTCACTCCCCAGGAACCTGCCCAGAGCATCTATGGCCGCTGGATCCCCACACCCACCCAGATAAGACCCCAGAAGCAGTGTCCCTGGGGTGGGTTCAGCAGCTCCCAGCGAGTGTGGGCCCCTCTGCAGGTGGTCATGGGGCAGGGTGAGCCTAGGAACACTACCCAGTTCCCCACGCTCACCTTTCACAACTTAACCAACGGTGCCACGGCACAGGAAGGGTGAGAAAGAGGCCACAGGAAGTGGTGACACTGCGAGGTGGGGACCAGGGAGGGCCGGCTCAGCAGAGCTTGGGACCGGAAGGACACACAGCTGCCGGGCTCCGGCCGGCGTGGACGAGGCTGGCCCAGGATGGTGGCGCCCAGGGCCCTGGGGGTCTTGCTACTCCTGCTTCTGGCTCCAGGTGAGCAGTGGGTTCCTCCCTCCTGCCAAGCCTGGGAGACCCAGGGTCGGGGATGGGGAGGGGTGGGGAAGGGGCATGTCCGGAGCATGTCCTCTGAGGAGCCCACCCTGATGGCTGCCTCACCTCCTCTGACTTCTGGGTCAGTTTTACTGTCCTGATAAACTTGGGTCAGCACTCATCTTGGGTCCCCTTGGCTTCCCCACAGCACCCTGGAGATGGGAGGGGGCCATGGAGGATGCTCCCCGACCCCTGTACCTCAGGCTGTGGCTCTCTGACAGTCATGGCTCTGGGACACGGGGTGAAGGGGTGGGACAAGCCCTTCTCCACTGCCTCTGAGCTCCTGGGAAAGGAGTCTGGGACCCTCTGGAGGCTGAGGCCAGACACGGCCTGCACCGCCCTCCCACCAACCCCCCATCCCCTTTCCCCAGCCACACTGGCTCCCCTTTCCTGACCCCACAATAGCTCCACGGTACCCAGTCACCCAAGCTAAGAATTAGACTTTCCATTCCTTCACTCTTGGCCCAAAGATTTTTTTTTTTTTTAAATGGGGGCCATTTTAAAAGTCTTTGTTGAGTTTGTTACCATATTGCTTCTGTTTTTTATATATATTTTTTGACCCCAAGACATGTGGGATCTTAGCTCCCCAACCAGGGATCGAGCCCACACCCCCAACGCTGGAAGGCGAAGTCTTAACCACTGGTCTGCCAGGGATGCCCTCACTGCTGGTCTGGCACACACCCACACGGTGGTTGTCCAGAGGCAGTCTGAGGGTGCCAGGCCGTGGCCTTACTGTCCTCTTTCCTGGGAAAGAGGACCCCCACCCCTGGCCCTCCTGGCCAGCTCTCTCTGGCTGCTCTGTGCCATCTGCAGTGACCCCCTGGGGCAGAGGAAGATGTGCCCTCCCCATGGGCTGTCTGTTTTTCCAAGCCTTGCCTGCTCCTCCAGTTTTACTCTTGATTCAGTGAGTGGCCTGCGTGCCTGTCCCTCATCCCCACCCCTGTGTGTGTCCAGCGTGGGGTCACATAGCTTTGGATTGACCTCTCAGGGCTTCAAGTAATCCTCTTCTGTTCAAAAGTTGGGAAATTAAGGGAAATGCAAAATTCAGTCTATGGCACAAAATAGGGCTTCCCTGGTGGCTCAGATGGTAAACAATATGCCTGCAATGCAGGAGACCTGGGTTCAGTCCCTGGGTCAGGAAGATTCCCTGGAGAAGGGAATGGCAATCCACACCAGTATTCTTGCTTAGAGAATTTTGTGGACAAAGTAGCCTGTGGGGTCGCAAAGAGTCGGACATGACTGAGCAACTAACACACATGGACATGGCTCAAAAAGGTGTGAAAAATGGCAATGTTGTACCAGAGGTGTGGCAGCAACACTTGAAGGATTAATTAACTTCAAAACCAGTAGTGGCTCTTGCTTGATCTCATAAGGACCCTGGGACCCTCACAGAAGTTGTAATTTTCTGGTCGGGCCTCGAAGTCCCCTTGGAGTGATAAAGTTTCCCCTACAGTGAGATGGGTGCTCTGGTTCAGCTGTTTAAACAGTGTGAGGAGACCTGAGAGATTTATAGCTTGAGGTAAGGTCCTTTGTGGGTGTTTTTGGGCAGTTGCCATGCGTTCATTTGCTCTTTTCATTCATTCATTCCCGAATGAATGGAGCCCTTAACACAATATCAGGCCCTGTGCTCATACACCATGAGGTCCCTACTCCCAAGGGACTCACATTCTAGCAGGGTGACATGGGTGCGTCAACGGAGTAGGGACCCAGAGGGAGAAGTGTGTGTGTGCTCAGTTGCTCGGTCATGTCCAACACTTTTGAGACCTCATGAACTATAGAATGCCTGACTCCTCTGACCATGAGATTTTCCAGGAAAGAATACTGGAGCAAATTGCCATTTCCAACTCCAGGGTATCTTCCCGACCCAGGGATCGAACCCTCTTGCATCTCCTGCATTGATTGGATTCTTTACCACTGGGCCACTTGGGCGGTATCTAGAAGGAAGCAGACGGTCTCTTTAATAAAGGGTTCCTTTCCTGGGACTTCCCTGGTGGCCCAGTGGTTAAGACTTCAGTTTCCAATGCAGGGGATACAGGTTTAATCCCTGGTTGGGGAGCTAAGATCCCACATGCCTTGTGGTCAAAAATCAAAAACATAAAACAGAAGCACTGGGGAGTTTGTAATTTCCTTGGTTCTGTCTCATCACAACAAAAATTTGGAGTGATGGACGGACCAGTGTTACAGCCCTTGGATGGGCCAGTGTTACAGCCCCATGTAATTTCCTCGGATGGACCAGTGTTACAGCTCCATGTTACAGCTTGTTTTTTTTTTTCTCTTTCTCTCTTTTTCCTTTATTTTAATTGGAGGCTAATTACTTTATAATATTGTGGCGGTTTTTGCCATACATTCATATGAATCAGCCATGGGTGTACATGTGTTCCCCATCCTGACCCTCCTTCTCAGCTCTCTCCTCATCCTGTCCCTCAGGGTCATCCCAGTGCACCAGCCCTCAGCACCCTGTCTCATGCTTTGAACCTGGACTGGTGATCTGTTTCACATATGATAATACACATGTTTCAACGTTATTCTCTCAAATTACCCCACCCTCGCCCTCTCCCACAGAATCCAACAGTCTGTTCTATACATCTGTGTCTCTTTTGCAGTCTTGCATACAGGGTCATCATTACCATCTTTCTAAATTCCATATATATGTGTTAATATACTGTATTGGTGTTTTTCTTTCTGACTTCCTTCACTCTGTATAATAGGCTCCAGTTTCATCCACCTCATTAGAACTGATTCAAATGCATTCTTTTTAATTGCTGAGTAATACTCCATTGTGTATATGTACCACAGCTTTCTTATCCATTCATCTGCAGATGGACATCTAGATTGCTTCCATGTCCTGGCTATTATAAACAGTGCTGCGATGAACGTTGGGGTACACGTGTCTCTTTCAGTTCTGATTTCCTCGGTGTGTATGCCCAGCAGTGGGATTGCTGGGTCGTATAGCACTTATATTTCCAGTTTTTTAAGCAATCTCCACACTGCGCTCCATAGTGGCTATACTAGTTTACATTTTTTATTTAGAAAGCAAAGGAAAATACATCCTTGAGGTGTGAGGGTGGGCCGAACCAAAAGACGTGAAGAGAAGCGAAGCCCCGGCCCAATTTTGGCTCCTCTTTTCATATGCTTTTTTCTCCTCCCTTTGAGCCTGCCCTTTGTAAAGTGGGTTAGCCAGGAGGGCTGTATGTTTTACCTGAGGTTCTCACTCCGGTCCTCAAATCTTCCTTTGTTCTATTTTCAGGGACTTTTCCCTTCTTTGTCTTCGTCTTTTAGCCACTGCCATTCTGGACTCCTTTTTCCTTTCTAACTACCTAACAGAAGCAGTATGGTGACAAATTCAATAAAGACTTCAAAAATGATCCACATTAAAAAAATTCTTTAAGAAAGGCGGGGAGGGGGATACTTTACTAAGGACGGGTCAGGGACAAGAGTCTGTGGCTGCCGGCAGAGAGAAACAGGCCAGCGATGGGGAGGCTAGGGAGGGGCAGGTACTGTCCTGCCCTCTGACCTCCTTGGCCATCCCCCACTCCCCATATGAACCCAGATTGAGGTGGTCCTCAGAGACCAACCTTTGGGTCAGAGCAGGATGGAGAAGAGTAGGGTGGGTTTGGAGGGACCTCTGCAAGGAGATCCAACCAGTCCATTCTAGAGGAGATCAATCCTGGGTGTTCATTGGAAGGACTGATGCTAAAGCTGAAACTGCAATACTTTGGCCACCTCATGCGACGAGTTGACTCACTGGAAAAGACTCTGATGCTGGGAGGGATTGGGGGTGGGAGGAGACGGGGACGACAGAGAATGAGATGGCTGGATGGCATCACCAGCTTGATGGACATGAGTTTGAGTGAACTCCGGGAGTTGGTGATGGACAGGGAGGCCTGGCGTGCTGTGATTCATGGGGTTGCAAAGAGTCGGACACGACTGAGCTACTGAACTGACTGACCGACTGGCACAAAGGCCTGGGTCAGGCTCCCCCTGTCTGGGCTAAATGCTTCTGATAATGTCTTCCAAAACTAACTGCAAAAAAAGATGTTTTGTAATCTTCTCTACCCCAGGTACTTGCCAAGAGCTTCATAAGTCTGAAGGCCCTGAAATCTCATGGCGGGCCAGGAGGGCGGCTCTGTTTACACTTGCCGAGGTACCCCCTGTACCCAGCACCCATGAGCAACCCGTCAGGCACAGAGAGGGCTGCCATTAAAAGACAATGTTACCTCCCCTGGAGCTGACGTGGCGCTTTCCTTGGCTCCCCGCCTCTTCCTCTCCGCTCTTCTTCCTTCTTTCTCTCTTTCTACCTCCTTCCCTGTTTTCTCTCTCTTCCTCCCTTTTTAAGAATTATTTATTTTTTATTTTTGGCTTTGCCAGTCTTCACTGCTGCCTGGGCTTTTCTAGTTGTGGTGCACAGGCTGCTGCTTACGGTGGCTTCTTTTGTCTCGGACCACGGGCTCCAGGGAGCGTGGGCTTCAGTAGTTGTGGCTCCCAGGCTCTAGAGCACAGGCTCAAGAGTAGTGGCTCACAGGCTTAGTTGCTCTGCTGCTGTGGGGTCTTTCCAGATCAGGGATCGAACCCATATCTCCTGCAACGGCAGGTGGATTCTTTATCTTTGAGCCACTGGGGAAGCCCCTCTCTTCCTCCTTTGCTTAAAAAGCAAACGTGGATCTTATTCTGCATATTCTCGCCCATTCTGTGCTTTTTCTCATTAAACAACATATTATGAATATCTTTACAATCTAACAGAAAACTAAAGTTCCTTTATAAGCTACCTAAAACATTGTCACATATAGCCCTAATTATTATAAAAGCCACTTGAAAATGTTACTATTTTACCCTACAATTACCCTAACTTTGGTTAGGGTAATTTTTCATTACAACTTTAGCAATCATTTCATTTTGTCTTAAAATTTCATTTTTGTCTTAAAATTTAACTGATTTAATGTGAAAGTAATACTGTACATAATTTAAAAAATAATCAAACACTGGAGAAGGGTGTGAAAAAATGAAAAGTAAATGTCTCCCTGCCCACCTCACCCTCAGCTCCTGGTGGGCCAGTTAGAACTTAAAGGCACTGATTGTCAAGATCCAGTCTCACCCCTGTAAAGGAAACAATAAAGCAGTTCATGGAAAAAGAAGACATACAAATAGATGCTCAAACTCCCTCTAAAATAAAAACAAAATCCAATTTTACCCTGCAGTCTAGCAAAGATTTGAAAGTTTGGTGAAGTCTAGGACTGTGAGCGTATGAGTGAGCAGTCACTCTTGCCCATTTGGTTGCAAGTATAAAGAGCTGTAGCCCTTTTGAGTAGGAAATTTGAGGACTCTGAGGACTTCCCTGGTGGCCCAGTGGTTAAGAATCTGCTTGCCAATGCAAGAGTCATAGGTTCAATCCCTGGTCCAGGAAGATTCCACATGCCGCCAGACAACTAAGCCCACAGACCAAACTGGTCTATATGCCACAACCACTGAAGCCTGAGTGCCTAGAGCCAGCGCACTATAAGTAGAGAACGCCTGCCGGCAGCAGCGAAGACCCAGTGCAGCCAAATAAGTAAATAAAATTGCATACATCTTTTTTTAGAAAAGAAGGAAAATTCGACAATATCTAGCAATTTTCCAAAGTGCATATTTTTTGATATAGAAATGCCGAGCATAGGAATGTTTTCTATGAATTCATAACATACACTGACAAAGATGTAAGTAGCATTATTCAAAATAGTAAATAAAATAAAACAAAGACCTCCTAAATGTTCACCAAGAGGGGACCAACTGAAGAAGCATTGCAATACCCATATACTGAAATAGTACACAAATATATGATGAATGAGATGGATCAGTATGTGCTAATGCAGAAAACTCTTTTAGATATATTGCTAAATGATCCCATTCATGTAAATTTGTAAATTTGCATAAAATACTTGCATATGCATAGTCATTCCCTGGAAAGTTGTACAATAAACTTTTATAGGTAGTGAACTCTGGAGTGTGACCTGGGAGTTGCAAGGACTTTTACTTTTCATTTTATGTCCTTGTGTATAGTTTGTTTTTAAAAACTCTGTTCATATATTATTTTTGTTGAGAGATAGGTAAATATATAGACACATCCTTCCATCCAATGTAAATACATAAATATGCAAATAGTTTTACAATGCCTTTCTCACCTCCTGGAATAAATAATACTGACTCTTTGTACCCCTCCAGTGAGCTATGTCCTTAAAGCATATGATCTCTAATCCTCCCCACAACTAGGAAGGAAAGTATCATCAGCCTCATTTGGCCAATGGGTCTGAGTATCAGAGAGTTTAAGTAATTTATCTGAGGTCACACAGCTAATGACCCGAAGCTTGCACTCCATCCCCTACCAGGTGAAAGCTGACCTCTGGTCCTGGAGCCTCCAACTAGATGTTAACCTTGCTGAGTTATTCTGCTTCAGGGAGCCTCACTCTGCTGTATTTTCCACCTACACCAGGAGGTGGCCATGAGGGTTGTGCTGGGAATGTGGGAGAATGAGGCAAACCAAAACAGATCATGTCTAAGAGTTACACCGTGTGTCCCACTTGTGGAGGGTTTGGAAAGTCTGATGTGGAACAAATGCAAAACAGCCAGGCAGACTCCCTGGAGGAGGCAGGAAAGGGTACTTACACTAACATGAACCTTTATCTATAGAGTCATGTGCCAAGCCTTTTGAACGTACTTTCTCCAAAGCAGCCCACTGGCCCTGTGAGATGGGGGTGGGGGGGGCAGCAGGGGCAGGATATTATCTCCTTCACCTTGAAACCGAGGTCCAGGGAGGATATGAATCCATTTCAAGTTCACATAGTTGGTGTGGATGGATGGAGCTGGGGTTCTAGTCCACCCCACTAGACTCTGGACGCTGAACTCCTCTACCCTCTGCCCTGTGGTGCCTCCCCCTGCAGAACATTTACATTTTGCATCCCTCCGTTAGGTGAGGGAGATTCCACATCCAGCTATGAGAAGCCAAGAAATGTCTGCCAGGGCTTCATCGGTATGAACCAGTATGAAGACTTCGACCTTAACAGAACGGCTGGTTGCTTCTCCAAGTGTACACGGTCTCAGGAGGAACTCTGCCATCTGGGAAACTTGCAGAGGTAAAGGGCCCTCTGAGCTGGAGCAGGAATCTGGGCCTCTTCCATAAACATTTGAATTCAAGTTCTTTGTAGACATATGTTTTCATTTCTTTGGGAATGGAATTGCTGGGATATAGAGTAAGTAAATGTTTAGCTTTATAAAAAACTGCCAAACTGATTCTCAAAGTGACTATATCTTTTGCTTTCCCATAAGCAGTATAAAAGTGTTGTAGTTTCAATACATTTTTACAATACTGTTGGTATTTTGGGTTATAGCCATTTCACTGAGTGTGGATGATATTTCACTATGGTTTTATTTGCATTTAACAAATGACTAATGATGTTGAGTAACTTTTCATGTGCTATGTATTTTCTTTGGTGAATTTCAAATCTTCCTCTCTTTTAAAAAACTGGGCTGTCTTCTTATTATTGAGTTTTAAGAATTCTGGATACAAGTCCTTTATCAGATGTATGATTTGCAAATATATATCCGCTCCCAGTGTATGTTTTGTTTTTTCATTTTCCTAATAATGTCTTTTGAAGATCAGAAGCATTTAATTTTGGTAAATTCTAACTTAAATTTAAAACATATCAAAGAAATGTTCATCTAGCAAAGCTATAAAATTTTTCTACTACGTTTTTTGCTCTAAGTGTATTGTTTGAAGTCTTATAATTAGGCTCAATTAGCAGTTGAGGTTCATTTTTTGTGCAGTGTGAGATAAATGTCTAGTTTTATGTTATTGCAATGGCAAGCCACTTCAGTACTCTTGCCTAGAAAATCCCATGGATGGAGGAGCCTGGTAGGCTGCAGTCCGTGGGGTCGCTAAGGGTCGGACACGACTGAGCGACTTCACTTTCACTTTTCACTTCCACACATTGAAGAAGGAAATGGCAACCCACTCCAGTGTTCTTGCCTGGAGAATCCCAGGGACGGGGGAGCCTGGTGGGCTGCCGTCTATGGGGTCGCACAGAGTTGGACACGACTGAAGTGACTTAGCAGCTGTCATTTTGCATTTAGATAGCTAATGGTTTTGGCACTATCCTTTCTTTTTTAATTTTTAATTAATTAATTAATTTATAGCTGCCCTGGATCTTTGCTGCTGCAAGGTGAGCCTTGCACTGTGCAGGCTTCTCATTATGGTGGCTTCTCCTGTGTGGAGCACGGGCTCTGGGTGTTCGGGCTTCAGTAGTTGCAGCTCGCTGTCCTAGCTGCCCCAAGGCATGTGTAATCTTTCCCGACCAGGAATCGATTGAACCCATGTCTCCTGCACTGGCAGGTGGATTCTTAACCTCTGGACCACCAGGGAAGTCCAATTTTGGCACTATTTATTAAGGAGATTGTGCTTTATTTATTGAACTGCATTTGAGAGGGCATTTCATTGAATGGCTAAATACTAGCTCCTGGAATGTCTTCTTCCCACTGAGATAGTAAACCAGAAACAAAACAACATCGATGGGGGCAAATATAGAAATTAATGCAGCCATGAAAGACTTGAAAGAAGCAAAAGTGATAATACCTGCCATAACTCCATTTAACACACCATCAGTCAGGTGGGTCTTGGAGAATGACATGGACTGTCATAAACTTAATCAGGTAGTGAATCTAATTGCAGCTGCTGTCCCTGATGAGTATGTTTACACAAAGAAATCAACACAGCCCCTCGCTATTGCTATGCGGCTGTTACATGGCTAATGTTTTTTTCTCCAAACCATTTTTCAAGGACTTCCAAAAGTAATTTGCTTTTTGAAAAAGTTTTTGAAAAAAAATTTTGGCTGTGCTAGGTCTTCATTGCAGCATATGGACTTTTCTCTATTTGCCGTGCAAGTGCTTCCCATTGTGATATGTGGACTTCTTCTGTTGTGGAGCATGGAGTCTAGAGTGCTTGGACTTAGTAGTTGCAGCACGTGGACTCTCTAGTGGCAGTGAGGGGGATTTAGTGGCCCCGGGGCATATGGGATTTTAGTTCCCCAACCAGGAATTGAACCTGAAAGTAGTGAAAGTTGCTCAGTTGTGTCTGACTCTTTGCGACCCCATGGACTATACAGTGCATGGAATTCTCCAGGCCAGAATACTGGAGTGGGTAGCCTTTCCCTTCTTCAGGGGATCTTCCCAACCCAGGAATCGAACCCAGATTTCCTGTACTGCAGGCAGATTCTTTACCATGTGAGCCACAAGGGAAGCCCAAGAATACTGGAGTGGGTAGCCTATCCCTTCTCCAGAAGATCTTCCTGACCCAGAAATCAACCCTGGGTCTCCTGCATTGCAGGAGGATTCTTTACCAACTGAGCTATGAGGGAAGACAGTTGAACCTGAGTCCCCTGCATTGGAAGGTGGATTTTAACCACTGGACCACCAAAGAGGTCCCTGAAGTAGTTTGCTTTTACTTGGCAGAGCAACAGTATATAGCCACAGTGTTTCCTCAGGGCTACATCAAGTCTCTTCACTGTCATAAGATAATTCACAGAGACCTCATGAATCTTGACATTCTACATAGTTCACCATATTGACAACATTGCTGATTAGATCTGATGAGCAGAAAGCAGCAAGTAGTGAAGATGCTGTAGGAAGACACATGTGAACCAGAAGATAGGAGACAAACTCCATAACAATTCAGGGTCCCATCACCTCAGTGAATCTCCTGGACATTCAGAGGACTAGAGACTATCAAGATGTCCCCTCCAAGGTAAAAGACAAGTTGTTGAACTTCACACCACTTACAATGAAAAAAAAATGTATCATGCAAACAAACACAAACAAAAAGATATCTCAATAGTTTAGTTAGTATCAGACAAAGAAGATGACCCTTAAATGAGTGTCAACTTTATAATTAAAAATTCAGTTATACATCTATGGAGAAGGGAATGGCAACCCACTCCAGTATTCTTGCCTGGAGAATTCTCCATGGACAGAGGAGACAATCCATGGGGCCACATAGAGTTGGACAGAACTGAGTGACTAACACTTCCTTTTCACTTTCATTTATGCTTTAGAATTTCTAAATATATGTTACTTTCACAACTAAAACAATTTTTTTAAAGTGCTCTAAAAACCAGATCAGAAAATCTTCCCTCAAGAAAGTAAATTCATGGGCTGTTTTGTAAGGGAAAGGAATGTTTGGAATGCATGAGGTGAGCTGTCTGTATTGTGAAATACAATTCTTTATTTTATTTGGTAACAATAGAAATCACAAAATTTCTTTGTTTAGATTTTTGAAAGATAAAAAGAAGCATCAGTTGGTATATCTCAGTCAATGGATTTGGACAGTCTCATCCCACTGTTTCTGGCTGGATGTTCTAGTTGCCTGATCCATCCAATCTCATTTGCACATGTTTTCATGGATTATATTTTATAATATTTTTGTCCTATGGTTTCCTTGGAGTTTTATTCCTTGGTGCTGTGCTAAGTCACTTCAGTCGTGTCTGACTCTTTGTGACCCTATGGACCATAGCCCACCAGACTCCTCTGCCCATGGGATTCTCCAGGCAAGAATACTAGAGTGGGTTGTCATTTCCTTCTCCAGGGGATCTTCCCGACCCAGGGGTCGAACCAGAATCTCTATGTCTCCTGCATTGGCAGATGTGTTCTTTACCACTAGCACCACCTGGGTAACTGTGACTATTCAAAAAATGATGTTGAAATAAAATTCTCCCTTTTGTCTCCCTTGCAAACCCTCCATAGCTGCTCCTTTCCAATAGATTTGATCTGGCTCTATCTGCTCTTGTTCCACTTCTCTCTCATTGCTACTTCAGCCGTCACCTGTTTAAAATTACTTTTAAAACGTGGCAACACATCTTAGGACCTCTTGCTTAGGAAAAGGAACTCTGGCCAGAGACGTTTCAGCACCATGGAGAGCACCAGGACAGGGACCGGGTGGGAAGGGGACTGGCCTCACCCCAACTTTCTAGCCCAGTGGTCCCCAAAGTTTTGGCACTAGGGACCAGTTTTCTGGAAGACAACCCCTCACCTCCTGCTGTGCGACCCAGTTTCTAATGGTCCACGGACTGATAACCGTCTGTGGCTCCAGGGACTGGGGATCCCTGTTCTAGCCCATGGCAAGAGGGCTACAGTAAAAAAAATGACAATTAAATTTGTGTCCTATGTATTTCCAATGCCAGTTCAGTTCCCATAAGTCAGTGTCCATAGACCTAAGTCTTCAAAGGCTGAATTCCCTGTATTCACTTCAGTTCAGTTCAGTTCAGTCACTCAGTCGTGTCCGACTCTTTGCGACCCCATGAATCACAGCACATGAGGCCTCCCTGTCCATCACCAACTCCTGGAGTTCACTCAACCTCATGTCCATTGAGTCGGTGATGCCATCCAGTCATCTCATCCTCTGTCGTCCCCTTCTCCTCCTGTCTCCAATCCCTCCCAGCATCAGAGTCTTTTCCAGTGAGTCAAATCTGCATGAGGTGGCCAAAGTATTGGAGCTTCAGCTTTAGCATCAGTCCTTCCAATGAACACCCAGGATTGATCTCCTTTAGAATGGACTGGTTGGATCTCCTTGAAGTCCAAGGGACTCTCAACAGTCTTCTCCAGCACCACAGTTCAAAAGCATCAATTCTTCAGTGATCAGCTTTCTTCACAGTCCAACTCTCACATCCACACATGACCACGGGAAAAACCATAGCCTTGACTAGACGGACCTTTGTTGGCAAAGTAATGTCTCTGCTTTTTAATATGCTACCTAGGTCGGTCATAACTTTCCTTCCAAGGAGCAAGCGTCTTTTAATTTCATGGCTGCAATCAGCATCCACAGTGATTTTGAAGCCTAAAAAATAAAGTCTCTCACTGTTTCCACTGTTTCCCCATCTATTTCCCATGAAGTGATGGGACCAGATGCCAGGATCTTAGTTTTCTGAATGTTGACCTTCAAGCCAACTTTTTCACTCTCCTCTTTCACTTTCATCAAGAAGCTTTTTAGTTCCTCTTCACTTTCTGCCATAAGGGTGGTGTCATCTGCATATCTGAGGTTATTGATATTTCTCCCAGCAATCTTGATTCCAGCTTGTGCTTCTTCCAGCCCAGCATTCCTCATGATGTACTCTGCATATAAGTTAAATAAGCAGGGTGACAATATACAGCCTTGATGTACTCCTTTTCCTATTTGGAACCAGTCTGTTGTTCCATGTCCAGTTCTAACTGTTGCTTCCTGACCTGCATACAGGTTTCTCAAGAGGCAGGTCGGGTGGTCTGGTATTCCCATCTCTTTCAGAATGTTCCACAGTTTATTGTGATCCACCCAGTCAAAGGCTTTGACATAGTCAATGAAGCAGAAATAGATGTTTTTCTGGAACTCTCTTGCTTTTTCCATGATCCAGCGGATGTTGGCAATTTGATCTCTGGTTCCTCTGCCTTTTCTAAAACCAGCTTGAACATCTGGAAGTTCACGGTTCACATATTGCTGAAGCCTGGCTTGGGGAATTTTGAGCATGACTTTACTAGCGTGTGAGATGAGTGCAACTGTGCAGTAATTTGAGCATTCTTTGGCATTGCCTTTCTTTGTGATTGGAATGAAGACTGACCTTTTCCAGTCCTGTGGCCACTGCTGAGTTTTCCAAATTTGCTGGCATATTGAGTGCAGCACTTTCACAGCATCATCTTTCAGGATTTGAAATAGCTCAACTGGAATTCCATCACCTCCACTAGCTTTGTTCGTAGTGATGCTTTCTAAGGCCCACTTGACTTCACATTCTAGGATGTCTGGCTCTAGTTGAGTGATCACATCATCGTGATTATCCTGGTCATGAAGATCTTTTTTGTACAGTTCTTCTGTGTATTCTTGCCACCTCTTCTTAATATCTTCTGCTTCTGTTAGGTCCATACCATTTCTGACCTTTATCGAGCCCATCTTTGCATGAAATGTTCCCTTGGTATCTCTAATTTTCTTGAAGAGATCTCTAGTCTTTCTTATCCTGTTGTTTTCTTCTATTTCTTTGCATTGATCTCTGAGGAAGGCTTTCTTATCTCTCCTTGCTATTCTTTGGAACTCTGCATTCAGATGCTTATATCTTTCCTTTTCTCCCTTGCTTTTGGCTTCTCTTCTTTTCACAGCTATTTGTAAGGCCTCCTCAGACAGCCATTTTGCTTTTTTGCATTTCTTTTCCACGGGGATGGTCTTGATCCCTGTCTCCTGTACAATGTCACGAACCTCCGTCCAGAGTTCATCAGGCACTCTGTCTATCAGATCTAGTCCCTTAAATCTATTTCTCACTTCCACTGTATAATCATAAGGGATTTAATTTAACCACTGAATGGTCTAGTGGTTTTCCCTACTTTCTTCAATTTAAGCCTGAATTTGGCAGTAAGGAGTTCATGATCTGAGCCACAGTCAGCTCCTGGTCTTGTTTATGCTAACTGTATAGAGCTTTTCCATCTTTGGCTGCAAAGAATATAATCAATCTAATTTTGGTTTTGACCATCTGGTGATGTCCATGTGTAAAGTCTTCTCTTGTGTTGTTGGAAGAGGGTGTTTGCTATGACCAGTGCGTTCTCTTGGTAGAACTCTATTAGCCTTTGCCCTGCTTCATTCCGTGCCCCAAGGCCAAATTTGCCTGTTACTCCAGGTGTTTCTTGACTTCCTACTTTTGCATTCCAGTCCCCTATAATGAAAAGGACATCTTTTTTGGGTGTTAGTTCTAAAAGGTCTTGTAGGTCTTCATAGAATTGGTAATAAATGTGAGTGAACTCTCACTCTGGGGCTTCCCAGTAGTTCAGCTGGTAAAGAATCTACCTGCAATACAGGAAACCCCAGTTTGATTCCTGGGTCAGGAAGATCCCCTGAAGAAGGAATAGGCTACCTGCTCCAGTATTCTTGGTCTTCCTTGGTGACTCAGATGGTAAAGAATCCACCTGCAATGTGGGAGACCGGGGTTCGATCCCTAGGTTGGGAAGATCCCCTGGAGGAGGGAAAGGCACCCCACTCCAGTATTCTTGCCTGGAGAATCCCTTGGATGGAGGAATCTGGCGGGCTGCAGTCCGTGGGGTCACAAAGAGTCGGACAGGACTGAGAGACTAAGCACAGCACAGTCGAGCACAGCCCTCGCACCACACACTGATCATCCCACAGTTTCAACTACTCAGAAGAATTTCCCCAAAGGAGATTTACACAGACCAATAAGTACATGAAAATGTGCTCAACATCGTTAGTCACTAGAGAAATGCAAATTAAAACCACAGTGAAATACCACTTCACACCCCCTAGGAGGGCTATAGTTGAAAATTAAACAAAAGAAAGTGGAAAATACTAAGTGTTGGCAAGAATCTGGAGGAATCAAAACCCTCATCCATTGGTAATGGGACTATAAAATGATGCAGCTAATATGGAAAACAGTTGAATAGTTCCTCAAGAAGTTAAACATAGAATCACCAGCAATTCTGCTCCTAGGTATCCACCCAAAAGAATCAAAAGCAAGTCTTCAGGGGCTTCCCTGGTGGTCCAGTGGTTAAGACTTCCTCTTCCAATGCAGTGGGTGTGAGTTCAATCCCTGGTCAGGGAGCTAAGATCACACATGTCTCCTGGCCAAGAAACAATGACACAAGACAAAAACAACACTGTATCAAATTCAATAAAAACTTTAAAAAAAAGAACACCTCTTCAAATAAAACTTTTATGTGAATACAAGCAGCTGTACTCACAACAGCCAAAAAGTGGAAACAATCCAAATGCCTATCAGTGGAAATATGTATAAACAAAAGGTGGTATATACATATGAAGGTATATTCAGTTCAGTTCAGTCACTCAGTCATGTCCAATTCTTTGCGACCCCATGAATCGCAGCATGCCAGGCCTCCCTGTCCATCACCAATTCCCGGAATTCATTCAACCCCATGTCCATCTAGCCAGTGATGCCATCTAGCCATCTCATCCTCTGTCATCCCCTTCTCCTCCTGCCCCCAATCCCTCCCAGCATCAGAGTCTTTTCCAATGAGTCAACTCTTCGCATGAGGTGGCCAAAGTTTTGGAGTTTCAGCTTCAACATCAGTCCTTCCAATGAACACTCAGGACTGATCTCCTTTAGGATAGACTGGTTGGATCTCCTTGCAGTCCAAGGGATTCTCAAGAGTCTTCTCCAACACCACATTTCAAAAGCATCAATTTTTCGGCTCTCAGCTTGCTTTATAATCCAACTCTCACATCCATACATGGCTATTGGAAAAACCATAGTTTTGACTAGACGGACCTTGGTTGGCAAAGTAATGTCTCTGCTTTTTTAATATGCTATAACATAGGTAAACCTTGAAAACATACTAAGTGGAAGAAGCCAACAGACCTGATAGCACATAATTCCATTTATATGAAATATCCAGAATAGGCAAACTCATAGATTAGTGATTGCCAGAGCCTGGGGGAAGAGTAACTGCTTTATGGGTTCAGGCTTTCCTTTTAGGGTGACGGATATTTCTGGAGCTAGATAGCAAAGATGATTTCAAATGTTGTGCATGTCTTTAATGCCACGGAATTGCACACTTTAAAATGGTTAATATGACAAACTTTACATTGTAATGTATTTTGTTACCAAAAAAGAGAAATATGTACTCAGGGGGACCTCTGACTAGAATCCCTCAGACCCAGCATGAATCGCTCCCATGCACGCCTCTTCTCCTGCAGCATCATGGTCTTCCTTTTGATATCCTGGGTCTCCCCTCCTACACCAAGAGCCTGATGATCGCTGTCCATGGTATTCCTCCTCCTGTCATCCAGGTGAGCGGACCAGGTGAGTGAGTGACTCAACCTGCAAGACCCTATCTTCCCTTGTAGATATTGGCTGAACTTCGAGACCTATCTGGTGGAGAGAAGTCAGACGGACACAATGAATACGTCTTTTTTGACGGCGCTTGTCAAAAGCATCAACACCAGTGTCTCAGAAGACCTGTACTTCTCTCTGACTCCCTCTCAGGTGAAGACTCCCCCATCCCCTTTGGTGGGTTCTGGCCCTACTTTCCTCAGGCATATTTTTCTGAGAGAATCATGGTCTGTGCTTGGGGTCCATCAACAGTTGTCCTTCCCATGTCACGCTGGGTAGTTCTCTGCCACCTGGCCAGTGCGTGCTGGTGAGTTAGCTGGATGAGTGGATCCTGGTAACAGATTATCCAGGGTGCTAGCATGAGACCTTCAGAAGATCGCCAAATTGAGAGTCAGGGTTCTAGTCCTGGACTTTCCCCCACCTGACAAAGTGTCCTCAAGGAAATCCCCTCCCCTCTCTGGGCCCCTGAGTCCTCATCTATAAAATGAGCTTGAAGACTCCTCCAAAGTCTGACATTCCCATGAGAACTTCTATCAGGGAACACATTAGAAACCAGATAAAGGCCCTGATAGAGGTACTGCAAAGGGTTAACAGGCAGACTCTGGATTTACACTGGTCTGGATTCTGCCCCTAACTAGTTACTCTGATCTTGGGCAAGGTACTGAACTTTTCTGAGCCTCGGTTTCCCCATCTGTAAAATGGGAAAGGTATTGCCCACTTTCAAGGTTATCAGAGAGAGAAAATGTGATAACTTACAGGGAATATTTGGTGCAGTGACGGCACAGCCTCCCTCAAGGCATAAAGTGGAAGGTGTAAGTTCGGGCAGCAGGGAAGTGGTCTGTCACTGAGGGATTTTTAGGTCAACCTAGAGAAGAAGAGATGGAAGATGGACTGGCCTTTCTCAACCCTTTATCACATCACCGTAGCAGCTGAGCGCTCTGCATGGGGTAGGCACCGGCCTCTGAAATCACCCACATGTCCTTTTGACAAGGTTCTGGGCTAGGAAGCAGAAAGTTGAGGCTCTCGGCTACAGCGCTTAGCTCCCCCTCTCTCCATGCCCATGGGTGCTTTTGAGGCAGGATCACGTGGGACCAGGCTGCAGCCCCAGGGGAACAGTGAAGTCACAGAATGGACGAAACACGCTTGGCGACTACCTGTGAACATTTATTTTAATATTTTGACCATTCTAAGCTGTTACAAAATGTGTTGTTGGGTGGGGATGGATATCACATTCAGTGTGAATTCTTGTATTCTTCCTCTTTGTCCTCACTGTCTCCCTTCCCAATGGCCTTATGCTTTCCCTTTATCCCTGATTCGGAAACCAGACACTGTCACCCTAGCCCTATGTCAGCACAGCAGGGGTCAGGACCCTGGCCAAGAGCACTACCACTGACCCTTCCTCACACCTGCAAACTGACTTGTCCAGGTGTTTCCGCTTCATAACCCACTTTCAGTCTGCCTGACTGGTGGCCACATGGACACCTTGCTGGCTCCATTCTCCATATTGGGAAAACTGAGGCTCCACAAGGGCTATGACTTGGCCAGTGGCTCACAGCCTGAACAGAGCAGAGCTTGGACTGTGTCCCCAGGTGTCCCACCTCTCAGAGCTGTCCTGGGACACTGGTGCTGTCCCACCACCCAGCGTGCCTCAGTTTCTCCTTCCAGCTGGGGGAGGGGCAGGAACTGTGTTGGTGGCTGGGCCCCTCAGGGCAACAGAAGCAGCTGGGTCTGTGGTTGCAGATTCCGAAACAGGTGACCAAGGACGAGTACCAGCACGCTGACAGAGTCCGGCTGCCCAAGAGCCTCTTCGGATCCCTGAAGAGCGGTGGGCCAATGGTCCGGTTGGGCATAATCATCCTGGACGTTGGTCTGGGGAATGTCTTCAAGGTGAGGAGAGGCACAGGGTGGCTGAGATTCAATGCTGGGTTCACCGGGACATGCGTGCCTCCTCGGGAGTCTTTGCTGAGGGACCCAATGGGGATGAAGGAAGTGATGAACGTCTGCAGAATGCTCCTCAAGCAGCTGAGGTCATCTGTCCTTAGAGTCTGGACCGCAGGCTCACGCTGGTTATTCCCACTTGGTATTTAGACACCCCCCCATCAGTGTCCTTGGACTTGTATCTGTATCCCAAGCAAGTTCATGTCCTGTGTACATCCTTGTCCATGCACATACATGCATCTTTTTTCTTATCCTGATTACACATATAATCACGTATGTGCTGGTATGATCATGTTCACACAAGCAAGCATATGCATTCCCTTGCTAATGTGTACCAGGTATGTCCCCAGAGGTGTGTCTGCACTCACACGGGGGCTTATGCATCCGTGAGTGCTGGTGGGCAGGGGCTCACCACCTGTAGGCATCCACTGTCCTCCAGCCCTCGTCTGATCTTCCTTCTAAACCTGTGCTCCAGTTAAGAGGGCAGAGGAGGCCTGGGGACCAGAAATGGACAGCTATCAGATATACAGTGTTGTGGCCATTCGGCCAAGAGTGTAGGGCCCGTCCTGGCACAGCCGGTGCAGACTCTGGGGAGCAGCAGTAAGAAGGTCACCCATGACTCCTTATCCCCTGGACCTCTGGCTCCAGACTTTTCCCTCCAGGCAAGGTGCACAAGCCCTAGATGGTCCTAGGAGCCCACACCAGGGTTGGGCCAGGGGAGCCCCTTATGTAGCCTGACTTCCCCCACATCCTTCCACAGGGCTCCCTGCTCAGCCGGGAGGACGGCAGCAGTGTGTTGAACAATCGCATGGTGGGCTTGACTCTGGGTCACATAAATGTCACCGAACTGGCCGAGCCTTTGGAGATCACCTTCTCCCACCAGTACCAGCCCCCCGTGAGTCCCCCACCCTGGCCTGGCAGTTCCCGAGGGGCACATGGGCAGGTGGGCATCCCCAGGCATATAGACAGACACGCAGGGGACTCTGCACCCCCCCTACCCTCCCACATCCACCTGGGGGAAACCATTAGGACCAGAGACACAATTGTGTCCATGGACACATGTCCAGCCTAGGCGTGCATGTCCTCCCAACATGCTCCACTTACATGCTCCCAGAGGGGCCTGGTGGACCTGGCAAACCCACAGGCACACACACGGCTTTGCACATCTGCTCACAAGTGCACTCCCCTAAAGGAGCCCCCAGACATACGCCCCTCCCTCCCACACCGATCCACGCCCCTGACCTGGGCTGCATCAAATGCTTCAAATGCGGTTCCTGTGTGACCACAGGCTGAGCCTTGCTTCCACCTAATGCAGGCACGTGCTGAGACACGGAGCACCCCCTGCTCCTTGCTCCCAGTCACCCCTGCCTTGCTCCTGACTCCCACTCTCTGCTTTTAGAACATGAACCTCAGCTGTGAATTCTGGGATGCGAAAAAAGGTAGGGCCTGGAGGTCCTTCCCTGGGTAAGATGAAAGGAGGGTAAGGGTAAGTCCTTAAGGACAGGACTCCAACGGCAGGGCCGTCCCCTCTTCCCTTCCTCTCCGGACATCTCTCTTCCCTTTCCCTGCCCTCCCCTCTGCTATGCTCCCTCTCCTTCTTCCCTGGGTCATCAGGAGACTGGTCTTCCAAGGGCTGCTCCACGGAGGTCGGAGTCCACAGGACTGTCTGCCGCTGTGACCACCTGACCTTCTTCGCCCTGCTGCTGGTAAATAGTGCCCCCTCCCTGACCATCCCAGCAATTCCAGAAATGCCAGGGCTCCTGGGCCAGGGATCAGGGTGGCTGTGGGCAGGGGCCAGGCGTTTGGGGTGTGCGGGCCTGGCCTCCAATTGATAGGATTCTCATTTGGGGGAATCACCCGCAGAGGCCGATCTTGGATGAGGCCGCCGTGAAGGCCCTCATACACATTTCCCAGGCTGGCTGTGGTGCCTCCATGATCTTCCTGGCCTTCACCATCGTTCTCTACGCTGTCCTGAGGTGGGTCAACCCGCCCCGGCCCCACCACACGTCTCCTTCCCTCTCTCGAGGACAGCAGATGGGTAGGGTAGAAATCAGCAGAGTAGTGTTAATCCTGTGTTATACTCATATTTCCTCCAAACCTCAGTGTCCTCATCTATAAAATGGGATTGGAGGCTGAAAAGTGTCTGGCTATTTCAGTTACAGGTGGCAGAAACTCAACTCTAATTGACTTAAAATAGATAATGCATGGTTCTCGGGACTGAAAAACCCAAGGTGATCTCAGTTCAGGTGATGATGGATCCAGGTGCTCAAAGATGTCCCTGGGACTCCGTGTCCCTCTGAGTCTCACCACTTCGCTTTCTCCTTGGTCAGTCATGTCAGGCAACTTCTTCATACTCAGGGGCCTTGGGGAGCCCCAGGCTTGCATCATAGCTTCTTAGCTGCCTAAATAGCTAATCTTCTGAACTAAGCCTCAGAATTGAAGTCTCTAAAAAGACTTTATTTTGAAATAATTATAGACTAACAGGAAGTTGCAAAAATAGGACCTAGAGTCCCAGGGTTCCTTCATGCAGCTTTCCTCAGTGATGACACTTTCTATAACTATAGTACAGTATAAAACCAGGAAACTGATGTTGGTACAGCACTGCTCTTTGGAGAAGGAAATGGCAACCCACACCAGTAATCTTGCCTGGAAAACTCCATGGACAGAGAAGCATAGGTGGGCTGCCGTCCATGGGGTCGCAGAGTCAGATGTGAATGAGCAACTAACACACACACACATACGCGTGCACGTGTGCACACACACACACACACACTCAGCACTGCTAACGAGAATACAGAGCTCATTCAGTTTTCACCATTTTCCACATACATTCAATTGTGTGTGTGTATGTATGTGTGTGTGTGTGTGTGAGAGCATGTTTACGCATGCACACAGGACTGGCTAAATCATTTGCAGGGCCCAGTCCAAAACGAAAACATGTAGCCCCTTGTTCAAAAATCATTAAGAATTTCAAGATGGTGACAACAGAGCATTAAAACAAGCATAGAGCCCTTCTGAGTGCAGGGCCCTGCAGAGATCACACCCCAAAGAAGCTGGGCCTGTGCATGCCCTGTGTGTGTGTGTGTGTGTGTGTATTCCGTTTTGTCCCTGTACTGCAGAGTTGAGTCTCACTGGTGTAACTTAGACCATGAGCCCATGACTAAACAGGCCCACTCTGGTGAAAGGATGGATGGCACTGATTGGTCAGGCCAGATCACATGCCCGTTCTTGGGTTTGAGGTTCATGGCTGAGAGTGGGGAATGGTACTCCTTGGGGAAACCTACGGCTGTTCCTGGAAGAAGGAGAAGCAGGGACAGCAGAAGCTGCTGCAGCTGGTCCCAGGCTCTCCCGGGCCCCGGCCATGGCTGAGGGACCCTCAGGAACTTCTGTTGAAAGAACCCGTTGGAGCAGCCCCAGGCCCAGCCTTCTGACCCATGACTGGCTTGGAGCAGCCCTTGGTCTCCTGACTCCCAGTCTGGGCCCTCCCATTGCCCTCTTCCACATGCTGGTGCTGTTTTTCTGGGGTGCTGCGGCCCCCACCAGCTCCACTCCCCCCATCTCAGACCAAACGATGAGTGCATGTGGTGCCACCCCTGCCCCCATCCCCAAGCCCTGGCCCAGGACACTACCTTCATCCCCAACAAGCTGAGCATGACTTGCCAGCTGGTTGCCCTGCTGGACCCTGTGAGAAGTGCTCGGAGTGCCAGAAGGAAGTGTCAGTATCTCCCAAGGGTGGGGCCTGGCATCTCAGGTGAGGTGCACGTTATCCCTCATGCCCCCTCCAGGCAGCCCTAAGGGCCCATCCCTCCAGTGAGAATCCCGCAGGAACTGATTGGCTAGGAAAGTGCGGTGAGCTCAACAGAGCAGGCGTGGAGCCCTGGGCTGAGAGCCTGGAGCCCCTGTCCTGCTCTGTGACTCTGAGTCCCTGTCCATCTCTGAGCCTCACCTCCTTACAATTCCTGGGCCCCAGGCACCCCTGAGCCGCCCATCCAGTCATCAACCAGTGCAGGGCCTCCTCCTGCTTATTGTGGTGGACCCAAGGTCACAGCACGGAGAGAGACGGAGACAAGGGCCAGGAGAGCTACACTGCTCTCACTTCTGGGAAGCTTCCACCTAAGCCTGGGATAAGTGGCCTTCAGGGACAGCCTTCGCAGGAGGAAATATCCAAGGAGGGTTTTGAAGGTGGAGCAGGGAAAGGCACCTGAGAGCAGAGGGAAGAGCATGGGCAAAGTCTGGGAGCTGTGGAGAAGCAGAAGGCATTCAGAGAGTTGCAAGTTGTATGGTTTGGCTCAAGCATGGAGTCAAGGAATGAAGCCAGAAAGATCCAGAACCCACAGCGTCCTGCAGGTCACGAGAGAGCCCCTGGACTTGAATCAGAGGGTGCTCACACTGGCAAAGAGGTGCAACGGAGGTGGTCAGATGGAGAGGTCTGGGGGCCCTTCCTCACGGGCGCTTCCTGCCCCAGGTTCTCCCGGCAGAGGTTCAAGTCTGAAGACGCCCCCAAGATCCACGTGTCCCTGAGCATCAGCTTGTTCCTCCTGAATCTGGCCTTCTTCATTAATGTGGGGCGAGGCCTGAAGGGGTCCAATGCCGCCTGCTGGGCCCGGGGGGCCGTCTTCCACTACTTCCTGCTCTGTGCCTTCACCTGGATGAGCCTGGAAGCCTTCCACCTCTACCTGCTTGTCATCAAGGTCTTTAACACCTACTTCGGCCACTACTTCCTGAAGCTGAGCCTTGTGGGCTGGGGTAGGTGTCTCCTGGCCAGTCAGAGGGTTGGCTGGCTCTGTCTGGATGAGGCCAGAAGGGGTCCAGCCTTGGGGAGGGCCATGGGCAGGGGCAGCTCCCACTCTGATTGGTTCAGAGCTCGAGGGGTGGACGGGGGGAGGGGGATGTGAAGGAGGACGTGCCAAGGGAGCCTCAGCTACGCCATACATCCTTCCCTCCTCGTCCCCAGTCCTGCCTGCCCTAATAGTCATCGGTACTGGGATCGCCAACAGCTATGGCCCCTTCTCCATCCGGGATGAGAAGAACGTCACCACACTGGAGCTGTGAGTGGTGGCTGTGGGAGTCAGGGTGACCTCAGGGCCCTGGGGGCAAAAATTAGAGCCAGAAGGAGGTGGGGAGAGGGGAGAATCTCGAGAAGAGAGTAAGTCAAGGCCGAGAATCCTCAGATCCAGCTAGCTCATGGCCTGGAGGGGTAAACTGAGGCCTGGAGAGAGGAAGGACAAGGAGAGATGGGGCTGAGAAGGAGAGAGGGCTGGATCAGGAGGCAGGACGCCCTGCTCCAGCCTGCGGCACCACCAGCCTCTATAGCGCCTTTGGGAAAATTTTAAAAGGTACCCCCTTTATCCCTCTGACCTGCATGCCAGGTGCCCAGCCTGGTGAGTGCAGGGTGAGCTGGATTTCAGCCTCCACCTGACCCCCAGCCAGGTGCCCCGCAACTCTCCAGTGCTTGCAGCAGCTCTGGTTCTGTGCAGACTCTGCCTCTGAGTTGCTTTGTGACCGTGAGCAAGTTCGTCCACTCTCAAAGCCTGGGTCTCCTCGTCTGTACAATGGGGGTTGATCCACACTCGCTTTGGGGCCTTTCAACCCCTGCGGTGCAGGGAACAGTGCAGCCGAGTTGAGCCTCTCCCAGGGCTCCCACCTGAGACCCATGACTCTGTGCTAAAAAGAGTTGGCAGGGCCTTGGTGCTGTGCCCAGGGCCTCGAATGCAGAGCCCCAGGGTCCAGACAGGTCACATAAATGCATGCAGCAGCCTGGGTGGGCATGGCCGCAGACTGGCAGTCACACCCAGCCTAATTGGCAGCTGCTTACTGTCCCTCAGGAGGGTGTCCACAGAGCTGCCAGCTGTATGGTTTCATAAGAGAAGCAGAAATTGGCATATTTAGCGAATTCCCTGGTGGTCCAGTGGTTAGGACTTGGTGCTTTCACTGCTAGCGCCTGGCTTCAGTCCCTGGAGGGGGAACTAGGATCAAACCCAGGTCTCCTGCATTGTAGGCCGATTTTTTACTGTCTGAGGCTCTAGCAAAGCCCAAGATCCCATAAGCCGAGTGGACTCTGGATGTAGGTGCCAAACCTTTCACTTTTAAAAGGGTGTTCCTTCAGGGGTTTTTTCCCCCAATATAAGGTGGGGTGAACAAAACATGCTTTGAGGACCAAATTGGCCTTTTGTACCCACTGGTCTAAAGGGATAGCAACCTAGAGCCTCACGACATCCCCTCCCCTGGGAGAGCAGGGGAAGGATGGATGGCTATGTGGGCGGTGCATCTTCTTAGTCAGAGAAGAGCAGGCCGGGGAGACTGCCCAGGGCTTGCTCTCAGGGGACTTCCTCTGTCCCAACGGCCATCCATCTCCTCCAGATGCTGGTTCCATGAGAAAACTGCCCTCTATGTCACTGTGCATGGCTATTTCCTCGTCGTTTTCCTCTTCGGCGCGGTGATCCTGAGCCTGGTGTCCTGGAAGATCTTCACTCTGTCGAGTGCCACAGCGGGCAAGGAGAAGGGGCAGCACTGGAAGGGGGTCCTCACCCTGCTGGGCCTCTCATGCCTGGTGGGCCTGCCCTGGGGGCTGGCCCTCCTCACATCCCTAGCCCCATTCACCGCCTATGTCTTTGCACTGTTCACCTCTCTGCAAGGTGAGGCTCCTGGGCTAGGGAAGAGATGGGCTGCCTTCCTGCGCCAGAGGGTGCTGGGGGCTTTGGGGGAGGGTATAGATAGCAAGAAACAGGATTCTACTCAGGCTAGCTCAAATCAAGGGTTGTTGTTGTTTAGTCGCTGAGTTGAGTCTGATTCTTCTGTGACCCCATGGGTTGTCGCCCACCAGGTTCCTCTGTCCATGGTATTTCCCAGGCAAGAATACTGGAGTGGGTTGCCTGTTTCTTCTCCAGGGGATCTTCCTGACCCAGGGATCGAACCCCACACTTTCTGCATTGGCAGGTGGATTCTTTACCACTGAGTCACTGGGGAAGCCCGGTGGCACTCAAGGGTACTGATTTTAAATATCCAAGGCTCCCCCAAGGACCCCAGGGCAGGAAGACTGGCTGAATTCATGGGAGCTGGTAGCAGGGTCAAGAAAAGCCACCAAAATCAAAGCAGATACTTGCTCCATCTTTTTCTCTGGAGTCACGAGAAGTCTCTCACCTTTTCTCTGCAGTAACTTTTTCCCTCCACTAGCCCATTCTTACCCATGGCCTCCAACTGGCTGCCCAAGATGGCCACCTCATCCCTATGTCATCTTCCCAGTCTGCTGACCGTGGTCTGGCTCAATCTCTTCTATGTTCTTAGGAGAGTCAAGGATCTGACTGGGCCGTCAGACATCCATCTCTGGTCCAGTCATCTGTGGCCAGGAGAGCAAGATCATGTGATGTGATGGCTACGTGACATGAACCGAGTCTTGGAGGGTCTGTGGAGGCGGGAAGGAAATGATTAGTGGAGGAAATGGTAGATAAGCCTGCTCCCTGCCCCCACAGAATTTTTCCTCCCATATCCAGCAAAGGGGCAGGTACTCAGGGTACATGTGGGGCAGGGTTTCCCTGCCTGCACCTGTCCCCTTTCCTCCTCATACCCCTGTTTCATACATGCAACTTAAAGAAGTATATCACAGCCCGACAGTGAGGGAAAACAGCCCGGACGGGAACGGCAAGTGTGGCTTTGAGTCATAGTCTCATCCTGTCCAGAGCAGTCACTAGGGATGCAGGAGGTCTAGAACCAGCGGGTGCAAGCCCACAGGAGCAGGGCTGGCTCCCAATGCCTCACGAGACTGCATGGCAACATGGTTGGCAGCACTGGGTACAAGCAGTTCTTGTTGTTTAGTTGCTAAGTCATGTCCAACTCCTTCCTGACCCTGTGGACAGTAACTCGCCAGGTTCCTCTGTCCATGGGATTTCTCAGGCAAGAATACTGGAGTGGGTTGCCATTACCTTCTCCAGGGGATCTTCCTGACCCAGGGATCAAACCTGAGTCTCCTGCATTGGCAGGCAGATTCTTTACCACTGATCCACCTGGGAAACCCAGGGAGAGGCAGACCTAGGTTCAAATCCTGCCTCCACTCACCACCTCAAAAACTCATTCAACTCCTCAGATCCTTGTCATCTGTACAGTTGGGATACTCCCAGTACTTTTCTCACCAGATCTCATGATGAATAACTGAGATAATGTGTGTGCCGGACACAGTAAGCCTTCAATATGTGGGAACTATGTTAACAACAGAAGTCGTTACTATTAGGCATCAGAGACTGGCCCTAGGTGAAGATTCACGAGTCCACATCTGAGAAGTCTCAGGGGTTAAGGTGTGGGGGCACGTCTTGAAACTGTGGATTGTCATTTTTTCTGAGGTTACCCATTACACCTAAATCTGAACACTTCACCACACTAAGGTTTTTCGACTGACTATGAGTAACTCAGTATTTCTCTCTTTCTCACAAACAGAGCCCTCAGCCCCCTTTAACTGCCCTTGAAGTCTTTTCAGTATTTTTTTTAACAAGTTTACTTTTTAAAAAAGTTTTACCTGCGCTGTGTCTTCATTGCTGCACCCAAGCTCCTTGTTGTGGTATGTGAGGATTTTTAGTTGTGGCACACAGGCTTTGTTGCCCGGTGGCATGTGGGATCATAGTTCCCTGACCAAGAAACCTGTGTCCCTGCATTGGAAAGCAGATTCTTTACCACTGGACCACCAGGGAAGTCCCCTCAATACTTCTATAGTTGAATAGGGTTTTAGTTCTAAATTTCTTTTGAAGACACAAAAAGATTTTTACTTCTCCCTCAATGTCTGTACTTACTACAGTTTTCATACCTCATGCCTTCCCTCTTCTTCGTGCTGAAGTGCATCCTGGAATAACTCTTTATAAGAAGGGCAGTGGTCGTTGTTTCGTATGGTTGAAAATCTCTTCATTTCGGCCTTTGTTTTATGTGATAGATATGTATACAGATTTTATTTCAAGGACTGGCTTTCATTCCCAAGATATTGATTAGATCCTTTCTCAGGAGTAGATTTCATCTTGGGGGCTGATGTTTCTGTACATTCTTGAACATTTACAGTGGAGCGGTTTCGCCTCTGGGCAGCCGCCAGCCCCAGCCCTGCCCCAGGCTCACTGAGGCTTTCTCCTCCCTGGCAGGTGTCTTCATCTTCTGCTGGTTCATTGTCCTCTACTGCCCAGGCCAGAGCACCGTGACCGCATCTTCTGGCACTGCCCGGGTTGACCACGCCCACACCGTGTCTCATGAATAGAGGTTGGCCGTGTGGCCAGGCCAGGCCCGCCCTGCGCTCTGGACTCAGCTCTAATTTGCGGTGGGGGGAAGGGGGTCCCTGCCTCCTTCTGGGCCTCAGTGCCCTCCTCCGTACAATGTGACTGGGGAGCCAGGGGATGGGAAATACGTTGGGCCATGTTGTCTCAAAGGTCTTATCCAGATAAACTTATGGGTCTGAGAGTTCACAGATCCAGGATGGCAGGAGTCTCAAGTCCCTGTAATCCTGAGACCCCTGGTGGCACAGAGCGACACCCTCACCCTGCCTCCACGCCCACCCCCTGCCCTCAGAGCAAAATGGCCTTCTAGTCTCAGAAAGCCTGAGTTCAAATAAGGAAGTCGGCCCTTGGCCGCCTCATGAAGGAGTCCCCAGCTGCTCCCCTCCCTTCCTTCTCCTCATCACTGCCCTCCCACAGCTCTGCCCTTGGGCCGCCTGCACCTGAGGGGACACTCAGGGCCAGCGCCCGCTCAGGCGTGGGGGGCTGTTGTGGACTGGAGATTTGTTTGGAGGGGGTGGGGGGTTGGTCCTCCTCTGGTCTCACCTGGTCCCAGCCACTCTCTCCAGGGCCACCCTCATAGAGGTCCCCCATCAAGGAATGCCACTTACTCAGTAGGTGGGCTACCTCAAGAAGTCCCCCAGTCCCCCCTCTGGACTGCCTTGCAGGTAGCCCTGATACTGACCAGGGTCCTTGGCCTTTGTCAATCAACAGACATTGACGGGAGGCCAGACGAGAAGTTCAGGCAAGGCTTTACTGGGGCCCCTGGTGCAGAAGGGGAAAGTAAGGTTGCCTTGCTTGCTCGCTCCCTGAGGGCAGGGGTGGCGAAGCTGATTCCTTTCATGGGGTGAGGGTAGGGGTTGGGCTGGAAGCATGGCTTAGGTGGTTTGCCCATCCTTCTGGTGGTGCTGAGTACAGGGGGCATGCACAGTACCGAGCTTTTTTTCCCTGCTTTTATTCCTGGCTCTTCAGAAGTGGCATTAGGGACGTTTTTAGTTTTTTGTTTTGTTTCTGTTGTCCAGAACTGGCCCCAACTGCACATGCACGCAGTTATTTTTAGTCCCATATAGGTTCTCTGCATTTTGTTGCTGGAGGAGAGGTCTGCCCAGGTTGCAAGCATTGCAGCAAAGGGTCCCAGGTCCCAGCTGGTCTCAGGTGGACTGACCTCTGACCTACTGTCTTGGTGGGGGTGGAGGGCGTAAGGTTCAGGGCTCAGCACACCTGAGGGCTGAGGAGCCAGTGCGGGGGGAGGGGGGTTGTGAAAAGAGAGAAGGTGGACATTTCTTCTGGCATCCAAGCTTCCATAGTGCCAGGGGAGTGCCTCAGGCCAGACCCAGTTGGGTTTGTCACTTCCAGTGGCTGGGCTTGGTTTTGAAACCACTGGTTTCCTCAGTAGGAAATAAAAAAGAGGCAGAGACAGGAGATAGACACAGAGACACAGAGATAGAGATGGCGAGAGATAGAGAGATAAACTGATAGAAAGATGAACAGATCAACTGACCCAAAGAAAGAAGGCAAAAGGAGAGACAGACAAATTCAGGGCCATGCTGGCCCCTGGGCTGGCCCGACCAGGAGGGCAAGGCGCTGGTGCCCACCCCTCTATTCTACCCTACGCTGCGCCTCACCCAACTGACTGTTCAGCCTCACTCTTCAAGCCCCACCCTCCCCAGTGTGCTTTGCAGAAAGTCTAGCACCTTCCACAGGTGAGAAGTTATTATTATTAGCGCCTCACCACAACCTCTGGCTGCCAGTCTGCCTCCTCCCCACCAATGTCCTGGACTTGGATTCCCCTTCTCCCTCCTCCCACTCAGCAAACAGATGAAAGAAAGGAAGCCCGGGACCCTGGCTTTATGCAAATCACTGTCCCTAGAAGGGAAATCTTAAGAGTGTGGACACTGCAACAGCTGAGCCACGTTATCAGTTTGGGGGACAAACTTGGGGGGTTTCAGGGCTTATCTTCACACTGAAGCTCTCAGCAACCTTACCCCAAAGTCTCAGAGTTAGTGACCTGTCCTCAGGAAGAATGGCTGCTTCAGTGTCTGACAGGCCTGGGTTCAAATCCTAGCTCTGCTGTTTAGGGGCCGGGTGGCCCTGAGCCTGTCACCACACCTCTCTGAGCCTCAGATTCACCCTCTGTAACATGGGGCTTCTTGAGTCTTGCGCGCGCATGCTCAGTTGCTCAGTGTTGTCCGCCTCTTTGCGACACCATGGACTACAGCCTGCCAGGCTTCTTGGTCCATGGGATTTTCCAGGCAAGAATACTGAAGTGGGTTGCCATTTCCTACTCCAGGGGATCTTCCCAGCCCAGGGATCGAACCTGGGTCTCCTACTTTGACAGGTGAATTCTTTACCACTGAGCCACCTGGAAAGCCCATTGAATCTTAAGTGAGGTGATCAAAGTGCAGTGCCTGACATTAAGTCAGCAGGAGTTAGTTTGCTCCCTTGGCCTAAAGAAAACCTGGGTTAAAGCAAATTGTGAGCTTCTGCAACCTGTTTTGGAGAAGGCAATGGCAGCCCACTCCAGTACTCTTGCCTAGAAAATCCCACGGCTGGAGGAGCCTGGTAGGCTGAAGTCCAAGGGGTCGCTACCAGTCAGACACGACTGAGCGACTTCACTTTCACTTTTCATTTTCATGCATTGGAGAAGGAAATGGCAACCCACTCCAGTGTTCTTGCCTGGAGAATCCCAGGGACAGGGGAGCCTGGTGGGCTGCTGTCTATGGGGTCGCACAGAGTCAGACATGACTGAAGTGACTTAGCAGCAGCAATAGCAACCTGTTTGTTAACTAGGAGGGTGTGAAGTTCAAAGCTCCCTTCTGTCAAGAGGGAGGGGACATATGTATACCTCTGACTGATTCATGTTGATGTTTGGCAGAAACCAATCCAATATTGTAAAGCAATAATCCTTCAATTGAAAATAAATACATTAAAAAAAAAAAAAACTCTTCCAGATTCCTTGCACAGCTCTGCCAAGTGGACCAGCCCTGGGTGGGGAGGAGGAAATTGAGCCCGGAGGGGCCCAGTAACCCCACCCAAGACCACCCTGCAAGCTGGGCCAACACTAGAGCTGGGGGCTCCCTGGGTTTAGAGTTATTACCTTGTCCCTGATCTCTGAGTCTCAAGGGAAATCCTGGGCAGTGGTTTTTTTTTCTTGCTTTTTCCTTGCTTTCTCACTTAAGACATGCTCAGTGGGATAAGGGACCAATAGAACCAAAAGCCCTGGATGGGAGGGGTTTCCAGGTTCAGCTGGGGAGAGCCGAAGGGGTACATAGCTAACAGCAGAGATGTCCTGTTTGCTGCCTGGCTCTCCAGCCCAGGGCCAGGCAGCAGCAGAGGGGCTGGGGTCCCTCACTGCTTGAAGTCACTGCAAAAGTGGCTCCAGGCACCAAGTTGAGCACACGATAAGGCCAGGGAGGGCTATGGCAAAAAAACACCCCAAGGTCCACCTAGATAGATGAGGTTATCCTGTCACTGATGCAGCCAAAGGACAATCTAGAAGGTGGACAGCCCGATGGTCAAGAGCATGAACTCAGAGGTCAGCCTGGCTGGTGTAAGGTCTTTGCCTTGGACCAGTTCCTCACCTACTGCATTTGTAATGCAGGGATAACGGCGGCTGCCCGACAAGGCTGATGCTTACATGAGATACCAGCTAAGAGGGCTGCCCACCCAACACAGTGTGACTGTGACTAAGCCGGAACTTGGCTTTGCTGACACCTTATCAGGCCGTAGGCGGCAGTGGTCGTCTATGTGCTGCAGGAAGGGTGTCCCGTCATCGTGGTTCCCTGCCAGTTTCTCTGTTCTGTCCCAACTTCTTCTTTCCTAAGAGAGTCCCTTGTACCGCAAGGAGATCCAACCAGTCCATTCTAAAGGAGATCAATCCTGGGTGTTCATTGAAAGGACTGATGCTAAAGCTGAAACTGCAATACTTTGGCCACCTCATGCGACGAGTTGACTCACTGGAAAAGACTCTGATGCTGGGAAAGGTTGGGGGCGGGAGGAGAAGGGGACGACAGAGAATGAGATGGCTGGATGGCATCACCGACTCTGTGGACATGAGTTTGAGTGAACTCCGGGAGTTGGTGATGGACAGGGAGGCCTGGCGTGCTGTGATTCATGGGGTCGCGGAGAGTCGGACACGACTGAGTGACTGAACTGAACTGAACTGAACTGAAGAAGACCTACTTCCTTCATGCTTTCAGAGAAGTAATTTAGTATCAAAAGACAAAAATTCTTTGCAAATTGATCCATGAATGCAATGCAATTCCAATAAAGATTCTAAGTGAATTTTTAGGTTTTCTGAAACTTATTCTAAAATTTATATGAAAGGGTTTTCCTGGTGGTCCGTTGGTTAAGAATCTCCCTGGCAATGCAGAGGGTGTGGTTTCGATTCCTGGTCCAGGAAGATCATTTGCCCCCTGGTCTACATGCTGCGGGGCAACAAAGCCTGTGGGCCACAACTCCTGAGCCTGTGCAACTCCTGAGCGCGTGCTCTGACATGAGAAGCCCCCGCAATGAGAAGCCCATGGACTGCAACTAGAAAAAGCCCATGCACAGCAATGAAGACCCAGCACAACCAGAAGTAAGTAAATAAATAAAAATTTTAAAAACTAAATAAAATAAAGTTTATATTAAGGCATAGAGGCCTCAAATAGCTAAGTCATCCTTAATGAAAGAGGGAATAGAAGGAAGAGCTGACCTGCAGATATAAAAAGTAAACAAGGCCATAGTGGTAAATTCAACGTGGAGTCTGTGCAGGAATAGACGTGAAGACCAGTGGAATAGAACAGAGGGCTCAGTGGCAGGCACATGTACACCTGGGAGACTTACTGTATGACAAGAGTGACATCACGAGGAAGGGACAAATGATCTGATGATGGTGTTGGAAAATTAACTCGTTGTAAGGGGAAAAATAAAATCCCTGCTTAACTCCTCATACAGAGATGAACTTCCAGCAGAGTAAATGTCTAAATGGCATGGCAAAATTATAAAGTTAACATAGGAAAATATTTTTTATTGGAGTATAATTGCTCTCCAATGTTGTGTTAGTTTCTGCTGTACAACAATCTGAATCAGCTGTATACATATATCCCCTCTCTCTGAGCCTCCCTCCCATTCCCCATCCCACCCGACTAGGTCATCACAGAGGGGAAAATATCTTTGTGACTTAAGTGCAAGAAAGGATTTCTTCAACAAAAATTCGTAAGTGCAAAACTTCAGACCAAAACCTGATAGACTCAATTACATCAAAATTAAAGTTTTCTGTTCAGTGAAGGTCACTACAGGCAAGGTTAGTGACAGAATGCAGGGAGACATTTGCAGCATCTGGAACCAGAGATTAACACATGGAAGTCCTGCAAATCCAAACAAGATAATTCTGCAATAAAGAAAAATGGGTTGAGTTTTTAAAAGACAGTTTCAAAAGAAGAAACCCTTGAAGCTAACACATTAGCGCATGAAGACAGATTTAAAATCTTGAGTAATCAGAGAGGCACATGCTCCAGTGACAATAAGATCTGGCTGCACCCCTACGGAACTGGCAAGCATCAGGAAGGGAGTGAATATCAGCTGCTGGTGGGGACAAGGGTACCAGGCTCGCTCAGGCATTGTGGGAGGTGGAGAGAGTGCAGGTTTCACCACCTGGAAAAAAGTGCAGTGTTGCTGCTGAGCCAGCCGTCCTGCTCCCGGTTCTTGATCCCAAAGATACACTTGCAGGTCTAGAAGGGCCTCCACCAATGACATGTGTGGCATTATCTGTGAATAGTGGAAGTTGATGGCAAAGTGGGGTGTCCATGGCCGGGAGAGTAAAGAGGAAATTAATGTGGGTGGATTTTTTAAAATAAATTCTGGTGCAGTTTTTGTTTGTTTAACATTTACTTATTTTCTTTATTCATTTGGCTATGCCAGGTCTTAGTTGCAGCATGCAGGATCTAGTTCCCTGACCAGGGATCGAACCCAGGCCCCCTGTTTTGGGAGCCCAGACTCTAAGCCACTGGACCACCAAGGAAGTCCAGTGGGTGGATCTTAAAAACACAGTTCTTAGCAAATATCTAAGAAACAGAAAAATATTAATACACTATCATTAACAGCAATTAAAAATGCTGACAGCATGAAAAAGAATGCTCATTTGGTGGGGAGTTGGGGAGCGTCAGAATAATGCCTGTGTGGGCTGGGAATGGGTAAAGAGGAATAAACAACTATGCGGAGGAAATTAGGTGTTGCATGAGACAAAAGGAAAAAGGAGACCTGTGTTCCATTCCACTAGCGGCGCGAATCACATCTTCCTTTTCCTCTTCCCTTCCTGGCCGCCTCCCAGGTGAATTCCCCAGAGAGGTAATCCCAGGGTGAACTCCAGAACTGAAGTCCACACGCCATCTTCGGAACTTTCCCTCCATCTAATTTATCCTTCTCACTTTATTTTACAAGACTGCATAATGTTCCAGCCAGAAGAAAAAAATTATTCTTTATTACCAAGAATTGAGGTGATTCCTACATTTTCACCAATAGCAGCAACTATACAATCTCATCCAGACATCTGCAAGATTTCTTTGGACACCACAGCACCCCACAAGGCGGCATCACAAGTTCTGTGGGCCCTTTCCTTCAAAAACAAAACAGAAGAAGTTATTTTTTGCAACTACATTGGTACGAAGACAAATATAATCCCAGGTGGACTCATAATGTGCATTATCGGTCTATTCATTTTTTCTTTGGAATTTAAAAGAAATTAAAGTAAGCATTTTCATGGGCCACTAACCTAACAAGTAAGTTTTATACTAAATCAGTGGTCCAGCCTGAACTCGGGCAGCCTGACTCTGACAGGCAGCCATGCCAGGACCCACACTGGTTTCTATCTGTTTTGATGAAGGCCATACTAACCATGCAAGCAGAAGCAGTGCTGTCCTGGTAAATGTTTAATAACACTTGATGAGAGAAATCTCTAGTATTCCTGCCTGGAGAATCCCATGGACAGAGGAGCCTAGCAGGCTACAGTCCACAGGGTTGCAAAGAGTCAGACACTACTGAAGCAACTTAGCACACGTGATGAGAGAAAAAGTCCTCGTCTGCAGCATTTGCCAGTTTCTGTGGTATAAATAATCTCATGGACAATTTTAAGCTACCTATGTGACATCACTGAACAGAGTTGGAAAAAGATGCGGGGTAGCTTACCCTTACATAATATTTTCATTGTACAGATAACAATAGTGATAAATAACCTCTGGAGCTTAGATAACAATAAAATGCAGTAAAATAATTAGGAAGTGATGAGTTGTGAGTATTTCTTCCCTCTGTTTTTAATATAGTCTATTTACTTATATTGGAGAAGGCAATGGCAAGCCACTGCAGTACTATTGCCTAGAAAATCCCATGGATGGAGGAGCCTGCTAGGCTGCAGTCCGTGGGGTCGCTAAGGTCAGACACGACTGAGCAACTTCACTTTCACTTTTCACTTTCACACATTGGAGAAGGAAATGGCAACCCACTCCAGTGTTCTTGCCTGGAGAATCCCAGGGACAGGGGAGCATGGTGGGCTTCCGTCTATGGGGTCACACAGTGTCGGACACGACTGAAGTGACTTAGCAGCAGCAGCATTTACTTATATGTTTTTATAATTTAAATTTTACTAATGACTGTGTGGCAGAAAGTGAAGAGGAACTCAAAGGCCTCTTGATGAAAGTGAAAGAGGAGAGTGAAAAGGTTGGCTTGAAGCTCAACATTCAGAAAACGAAGATCATGGCATCTGGTCCCATCACTTCATGGGAAATAGTTGGGGAAACAGTGGAAACAGTGTCAGACTTTATTTTTTTGGGCTCCAAAATCACTGCGGATACTGATTGCAGCCAGGAAATTAAAAGACGCTTATTCCTTGGAAGGAAAGTTATGACCAACCTAGATAGCATATTAAAAAACAGAGACATTACTTTGCCAACCAAGGTCCATCTAGTCAAGGCTATGGTTTTTCCCGTGGTCATGTATGGATGTGAGAGTTGGACTGTGAAGAAAGCTGATCACCGAAGAGTTGATGCTTTTGAACTGTGGTATTGGAGAAGACTCTTGAGAGTCCCTTGGACTGCAAGGAGATCCAACCAGTCCATTCTAAAGGAGATCAGTCCTGGGTGTTCATTGGAAGGACTGATGCTAAAGCTGAAACTGCAATACTTTGGCCACCTCATGCGACGAGTTGACTCATTGGAAAAGAGTCTGATGCTGGGAGGGATTGGGGGTGGGAGGAGACGGGGATGACAGAGAATGAGATGGCTGGATGGCATCACCGACTCGATGGACATGAGTTTGAGTGAGTTCCGGGTGTTGGTGATGGACAGGGAGGCCTGTCGTGCTGTGATTCATGGGGTCGCAAAGAGTCGGACACGACTGAGCAACTGAACTGAACTGAACTGAATGACTGTGTTCATCAATGGGTTCACAAACATTCCTAAAGCTTTAACCATCAGCTTGTGCAAACTGGCACACAAGCTGGTTCCAGCCCACCACTGGCTGAGGGACGCACTGCAGTGGGTCTCCTAGACCCAGACCTGGTTAGTGACAAAAGACTACGTTTCCCAGAAGCCTCCTCTCCCAGGACCTGCCCTGGCCTTGAAAGCTGTTACCATGGAGACAGGCTAACAGATGGTACAGGCTGTCCTCAAGGGTGAGATGGGAGCAGGGGTGCCGGGTGGCTGAACCCCACCTGGCAGAGGGGAGGGCGAGGGCGCTGGTGGTAAGGGGGATTCTTCTGCCTGGGGGCTTTCAACCCCATACTTTCTGGGGAAGTTTGAGTGTGTGTGTGTGTGTGTGTGTGTGTGTGTGTATGTGTGTGATGGTGAAGAGGAGGTTGCTGCTGGGGCGAAAGACACAGGGAAGGGCTTGTGGGGTGGGGAGCACTGCTGGGCACAGAGTTGGGGGAACCTTAAGGCGGGACTGCCTTCCTCATATTGTGCTTTAGCTGACAGGGCAGGCTGATGCAGGGAATAAGCGTTGCAAGTTCTGGCTCAGCTCCACCTCTGATGACGTGTTCTGTGACCTTGGCTCAGAGCCCATTTTAGTGGCTGCCCACTGACACATTGGCCTCCTCCCCTCCTATGTCTTTCCTTTCACTTCCCCTCCACTAAACCATCCATTCCTTCTAGGATTTATGCATGTATTTCAGAGCCAGGAATATACAGGTTCATGTGTATATCTGCTCCTTACTAGCTCTGTGACTTTAGGCCAAGCACTTAACCTCTCTAGGCCTCAGTGTTCTCCTCTGAAAAGTGGGTATCATAATAGTATCTGCCTCATAGGGTCCATAATGGAAAAACTCAGTCTTCCACCTTCTGTGTGTCTCCTTTACTACTCAGACAAAACCCTTTGCATCTGACACTTCTGGTTACCAAATGTGTGGGTTTTCCCCTCACTGAGTAATTCCTTTTTAAAATATTCATTTATTTATTTGGCTGCATCACTTCTTAGTTGCACCACACACAGATCTACATTGCGTCATATGGGGTCTTTCTTTGCAGCTCAAGGACTCCCTAGTCATGGTGCGTGGGCTCAGTAGTTTTGAGGAATGGGCTTAGTTGCTTCACTGCATGTGGGATCTCAGTTCCCTGACTGGGAATCGAACCTACGTCCCCTGCATTGCAAGGAGGATTCTTGACCACTCAACCACCAGGGAAGTCCCAAGAAATTCTCCATGACACCACTTGTGTGTCCTACAATTCAATTCAATTCTGACACTACCTACTTGGAGATGGCATCAGATCCCACAGGTTAAGGGCTCAGTCCCGCAAGACTCTTCCCACCCACTTCAGATGCCAACAGCAAGCAAGTAGTTGGTCCCTGGGTTACCCACAAATTCTGTCCAATGTGGCTACCAACTGGGGGTTCCCATGACCCCCTCCTTGGGTTCTATTTATTCGCTAGAGAGACACAGAGAACTCAGGGAAACACCTCATTACATTTGCCAGTTTATTAAAGGACACAGAGAGGACACAGAGGGTCAGGCAGATGAAGAGGTACGTAATGCGAGGTCTGGGAAGGTCCTGAGTGCAGCAGTTTCTGTCCCCGGAGAGGACGTTGCCTTTCCAACCTGGAGGCTCCCTGAACATCCTACTATTGAGAGTCTTATGGAGGCTTCCTCACATAGGCTTGATCAATTATTGAGTCCATTTCTGCTCTTCTCTCGTCTCTGGAGAATTGAGGAGGGGCTGGAAATTCCAAGCTTCCAGCCATGGCTTGGTCTTTCTGATGACTGGTCCCCATCAGGGAGTCAACCAGGGGGTCACCCAGCCTTGCTGAAACAGAAAAAAAAAAGATGTGCCTAGTATTCTTATCGCTTCGGAAATTATAAGGGGACTGGATCTTTGGTCCACTTTAGTGAAGCTGGGCTCTCTGGCTGCAGACAAGGCCTTCCCTAGGGCACATGAGCATACATGGCATTTCAGTGTGTCCATCCACCCGCCACGCCCCCACTCAAAGGTCCTCCATCCTGAGAGATGATGCAAGGGCTTGACCAGAAGAGTGTAGGCTGTGTCACTGCCACCTGCCCCTTATTCAGGTACCTTAGTGGCAGCCCCATTCTTGCCCTCTATGTTCAAAGTTTGGTGATGTTACCTCTTTTTTTTTTTTTTCTTCCTTGCTATTATCAATGGGCTTCCCAGGTGGCGCCAGAGGTAAAGAATCCACCTGCTAATGCAGGAGAAATAGGAGACACAGGTTCAATACCTGGCTTGGGAAGACCCCTGGGGTACGTTATGGCATCCTACTCCACTATTCTTGCTTGGAAAACTCCATGTGCAGGGGAGCCTGGCGGGCTACAGTCCGTGGAGCCACAAAGAGTCAGACACGACTGAGTGACTAAACAACAACTTCTTGTCTCCAGTGTTGCCAACCATGGTGCAACCCAATCTTGTGAGGCACTGGGAACCAGCCCTGTTAGCAACTTCATGACTGAACATACAGGTGTCATATCTAAGAGGTCTAAAAGATAATTATCAATAAGTTTCTTTGAATTTAGACTTACTGGACTTCATAAATATATTTAATAGGAAACTTCATAATACTATCCATACAGCATTAACATCACCTGCCAAAAGGAGAAAGTAACTGACAGAATAAATGTATGAAAAGCAAAGCAAGGTTAATAAGTCTCAGCTACCTGCTCCTGCCCTGACAATAGTCTCAATGTGTGACCTGCATCGTCTCTGCTTTAAGAGGAAATTTGCATATGTCAGAAAGGTGTTACAGGTGTGCTCGCACCATGTGGAGACTTTCTCTCTGATGGAAAGGATGTTTAAGAGGGTCTTGCCTCCTCCCTTTATTATTGAAACCAGTGGTCCCCAACCTTTCTGGCACCAGGGACCAGTTTCATGGAAGACAATTTTTTTCATGAACCAGAGGTGGAGGGAAGTGGTTTCAGAATGATTCAAGCACATTACATTTATTGTGCAATTTATTTCTATTCTTATGACATCAGCTCCACCTCAGATCATCAGACATTAGATCCCAGAGGACTTGGGGCCCCTGAATTCTAAAGCACATCAAAGCACCACCCAGGGACACAGGCAGTGTCATTGACTCCATTCTGGCCTGAAATTGGCCACTCTGAGTGCGTTTAATCTTCCTGCAGCGATCTCCTCTCTAGACAGTCAGAGACACGCCAGAATGGAGGTCCTGAAGGAGAAAGTGGAGGAGGAAGAGGCGGCGGAGCGAGAAGAGGCAGCTGAGCGGGCCGAGAGGGGAGAGAAAACAAAGAGGCCGATGGAGGTGCGGAGGGGGGAAGCCACCATGACGCAGGAGATGCTCAGAGACCTGGAGAGGAAGCTGTCAGAGATCGAGGTCTCTGTCCCGGAGAAGCTCTTGTGAGTGTCAGGGATGGGGAGTGAGGGAGATTTGGCTCTGCCACCCTGGCGGGGGTCAGACCAGAGCTGGGCAGAGAGAGAGCAGGTCAGCATGCACGGGGACACAGAAGAAGACGGCTAAGAGTGAGGACCGCGCTTTCAGGCTGTCTGGTCCAAGTCTCCACTCGGCCCCTCCCTAACTGTGTGACCGTAGCAAGCCACCCAGCCTCTCTGTGCATCATTTCCCTCATGTGTTTAAAGGGGCAGCTGATCAACCCAGTGTCTGTGACAACCCAGAGGAGCGGGATAATGGAGAGGGGAGGGAGGCTCAAGAGGGAGGGGACATGTGTATCCTTATGGCTGTTGTACAGCAGAAATCAACACAACATAGTAAAGCGATTATCCTCCAATTAAGAGTAGATTAAAAAAATAAAAGAGCCGCTGATAAGAAGGACACTTCCCTCCTAAGTAGTTACGAGGATTAAAGGAGGATGGAGTAGAGCCGGCAGCAGCTAAGGTAGATGGAGGACTCCCTGTGTGCCAGGCCCAACTCCACGCAGGCTGATACCACCCTCTTGTGGACACAGGACCTTCACCAAGGACACCATCGACACCTCCAAGCTGCCCTTTTCTTACCAAAGCAACACGCTCAAGGAGGAACAGCTGCTGCAGGTGGCAGACAACTTCTCCCGCCAGTACAGCCACCTGTGCCCGGACCGCGTGCCCCTCTTCCTGCACCCTCTGAACGAGTGTGAAGTGCCTGTAAGAGCCGGTGGTAGAGGCATGGCCGGGGCCAGAGCACAGAGGGCGGAGGGAGGTGGGCCAAGCACAGACCTCTCCTGGAAGGGGAGGGGGGCAGCATATAAACTCAAACAGCCTGTGTGCGTCATCTCTGGGGTCTGTGGTGGCTTGGAGCCCCCATGCCCCACCTAAGGGGCAGTCAGACACCCAGTGTGGTCTCCAGCCCCTGAGGCCAGCCCTGTGCAGAGAAAGCCAGAGATATAAGACAAAACGGGCCAGGACCTGAGTGCTGGCTTCCTTCCTTCCCACCCTGGGACCCAGGGCACGTCCCTGAGTCTCACTGGGCCTCAGTTTCCCCACTTGTAGACGGAATGGCAGTTGATGAATGCGAAGTTACAATGCTGCAGCCCATACACAGGCTGACAGGGGCTTGCAGACTGTTTGATCTGGCCCACCTGGTGATGGAACCCTTGTGTTAGCTGCCAGCACTTGGAACTCAGCTGTTCCCAACTAGATCCCTAGTCACCTCTTTCCTGGGCCTGGTAACCCCGGACCTGTGTTTCTGCTACAGCCATCGGTGGGGGCTGCCCCTTAGGTGGGGCCATGTGTGATGTGGTGCTGGTGAAACCTTCCTCGAATTCACAGGGAGACCCCAGGGGCCTGGCTCCTGGCCCCAGGGCAGCAGAGCAGCCCCTCAAAGGCCATAGAAGCACTAGGTCCCCCACGCTGGGCAGCAGTCTAGAGTCAGACAGACCTGACTCTGCTACTGACTGTAGAAGACCTGAACAAGTCAGCTCACCTCTCAGAGCCTCGGCTTCCTCAGCTGTCAGCGGGACCTGCCTCACAGACTTGCTGGGGGTCAGGGAGGTGATGCGGGGCTGAGCGGCACTGAGCCGGGAAGAGGTGATGACGCGGTAGTGATCACATCACTGGCACAGGATTATACTAGATCTGAGCAAGAAGGGCCTTGAGGGAATCCCTTCCTCCAACTCCCAAGGCCCTGAGTAGGAACCTGAGGCCCAGAGAGGCCTAGAGAGCCGCCCCAGCCCCATCCCGAGGTCTCCAGCTTCCTCGGAGCACCGTGGTTTCCTCCCAAGTGGCACATTGCCCCAGGGCCTGTGGTCTCTCCCTTTGCAGAAGTTTGTGAGCACAACCATCCGGCCCACACTGATGCCCTACCCTGAGCTCTACAACTGGGACACCTGCGCCCAGTTCGTCTCTGACTTCCTGTCCATGGTGCCCTTGCCCGACCCCCTCAAACCTGTAAGTACCACCTGCGGCTGCATCCTTAGGCCATGAAGCCAGAGATGGGAAACCAGGCAGGTCGGAAGAAGGAGGCTTGGCCAGCCTCGGGCCACAGTCTATGAGTCTGTCGGGGCTGAACCCCTCACCAACCCCCTGGCTGGGAGGGAGGATAGGAACAGGCCCAGAAAGAGACAGCCACTTGCCTGAGGTCACACAGCACGCTTGATCTCTGGACTCCCACCTCTTTGACTCCTTTGCCTTCTTCGGCTTTCAGAGTCTTCTTTTCAGGACTTTAGGAGGTGGAAAAGGAAAGAGGTGGACCTGCTGCCCACATTTCAAGGCCACATTTTTGGGGTTCTGACCAGCTTAATCTCTTTAAGGACGGAGAGTGGGAAGGAGGGAGAGAGAAGGGGACATGTACACAGTGGAGAAAGAGAAGAGAGAGACTGAGGTAGAAGGCAAGGGTAACTTTGGAATAAAACCATAAAGCATCCAATCAGAGATCCTCAGACCGGAAGCCTCAACATCCCAGGCGGTCTTTCCCATCAGGAAGAAGCCCATGGCCCTTTGGAATGACAGGCACATGTGGATTACGCTTTCTGGACACGGGGGCTGTGGTTTTCACCCCATTCTCAGCAGGCTCCCTAACCCAGCAAAGGGGAGGAGCCCCCCTGGGGTCGCGCCTACACACTGGCCCTGGCGCCCAGCCCTGGGGAGACGGGTGAGGGGCAGGGGGCGGCTGCACTGACCAACATGCTGTGCGCAGCCCTTGTACCTATACTCCTCGACCACCGTGCTCAAGTACCAGAAGGGGAACTGCTTTGACTTCAGCACGCTGCTCTGCTCCATGCTCATCGGCGCGGGCTACGACGCCTACTGTGTCAACGGCTACGGCTCGCAGGACCTGTGCCACATGGACCTAACTCGGGAGGCGTGCCCACTCACCATGAAGCCCAAAGAGGTATGGCCGGGCCCCTGCTGCCCTCAGCGTCACGTGAGATGTGCCATCCTTAGGGCAGCCCATCCCTGCCGCTGAGCTCTACAACTGGGACACCTGCGCCCACTGAAATCAAACCACTGATGACTCCTCTCCCCGGCATCTGCACGCACACAGCCCATTCCTGCAGACCGGCTGCTCCTCCACTTGTCGTCACTCAGTTTGAGCTGCTGTGTTCCCCACATTAGTGGATGCCACATGGCAGCCATCTTCAGCCAAGTTCTTCCAAATTTATCCTGTGCCTGTGATAAAAATCCATCCAGTCATTTTCATACAAGGAAAAAGCAGACAAATGGACAGGTAGTTCTGTCTTTTTTTTTTCCCCTCTCTCATGTAAAAAGATCCCTCTTTAACAGCACAAAATTTCAGCAAACCTCCACCAAACCACAGCAGGCCGTGGCTGTGCTTTTATATACGCTGACTGCTGCTGCTGCTGCTGCTGCTAAGTCACTTCAGTCGTGTCCGACTCTGTGTGACCCCATAGACGGAAGCCCACCAGGCTCCCCCTTCCCTGGGATTCTCCAGGCAAGAACACTGGAGTGGGTTGCCATTTCCTTCTCCAATGTGTGAAAGTGAAAAGTGAAAGTAAAGTCGCTCAGTCGTGTCTGACCCTTAGCGACCCCACGGACTGCAGCCTACCAGGCTCCTCCATCCATGGGATTTTCTAGGCAAGAGTACTGGAGTGGCTTGCCATTGCCTTCTCCGATACGCTGACTGAGCACACCATAATGACCCCAGGCGGCTGTGAACACTCAAAACACTTCAAAGTGAATATATTTGTAGGAATCATTAAAGCATCTCTTGGAAAATAGCCACACTACAGGCAGAAAGCACTTCCCAGGTGGCTCTAGTAAGAACCCGCCTGCCAATGCAGGAGATATAAGAGATGTGGGTTCAATCCCTGGGTTGGAAACATCCCCTGGAGGAGGACATTGCAACCCACTCCGTATTCTTGCCTGGAGAATCCCATGGACAGAGGAGCCTGGCAGGCTACAGTCCATAGGGTCGCAAAGAGTTAGACACGATTGAAGCAACTTAGCATGCATGCACAGGCAGATAATGCTTTTCATGAACTGGATTGATTCCAGGACTTTGTGATCCAGGGTCAAGGCCCCATGGGTATCTGCAGCTTGGGGCAGGGGATTCAGGGACCTGAGGCAACCAGCATGATGCACCTGTGTTATACCTGTGTGAGCAACTGGGGCCCCCGGGGCCGTTCTCTGGTGGAGAAGGAGAAGGAGGCACCTGGTGAGAGCCCAGCCTGCTCTCTCAGGCCCAGCTCCCCAGGAAAGATGGAACAAAAAAAGCTCCATCACTGCTTTTGGCTCCAAAGGCCTATGAACTCACATACGGGCCTCTTAGCTCTGCCAAAATTTTAATTATGAAATTGATATCAATAGCTAATGGCTGCTGAGAACTTTTCCGTCTATAAACCACTTACACGTTTCTTGACTTGGTTGCTCCTCTCAAGAGCACTGCATGCTAGGAATGATTGCTGTTGTGTTTTACATGTGAGTGTGTTGAGATGAAATAGTTTTTGTGACCAAAGTCACACAGCTGGTAAGTGGGTCCCTGGGGGCTGAGGACCAGTCTGTCTGACTATGAATGGTAGAGATTCGCTATTTCTCCCTCATACCAGGTCCCCATTCTGCAGCTTCTGTGGTGTCTTTTCCTGGACATTTTTCTGGCCACCTAGCACACATTCATGTACACACACTCATGTGTGTGCTCGTGCGCGCGCGCACGCACACACACACACACACAGGCTTTGTTCTTCTTCCGAGCCCAGGAAACTCTTACTTCAAGTCAACATATGAAGCCCTGAAATGGTAAAACCTGGAAAATCTGATTCCCGACAATTTGCCCCATTTTCTAAATCAGACCCAGATCATCGCTAGTCTAGGCCATGGGGGGTGAAGACCAGAAATCACACCTCCTGAGCTCCGGCCTGGATGGGCAGCTCATTCAGGCATTGTCCTGTCTCCTTTTGGAGGATCAAGCCTGGGGAAAAGGTTCTCAATGAATTTTGCAGAAGATCCTGCAGTTAGGGAAATGGAAGGACATGCCCACAGTCACAGGTCTGGAGCTGAGGCTCTTTCTGTGTTTGGGGTCAGAAAGCCTGTGGACTCCAGGAGCAACAGTGTGGGTGGCTGCTGATCCTTTTCCTCTTGTCTCATGACAGACAGTCAAGGAGCAGGAAAAGGCACCCCCTAAGAAGTACGCCATCAAACCACCCAGGGACCTGACCAGCAGGTTTGAGCAGGAACAGGAGGCGAAGAGGCAGGAGGCGATCAAGGCTGAGGAGGAGAATCGGAAGAAGCAGGAGGAGGCACGCCTCTTGGTGGGTCCAGCACCCTCAGCCCTCAAGCCATGAACTCGGCTCCAGAGAAGCGGCTGCTAGGAATGGGGAAACAGACACAGGTCATGAAGGGATGTGTTTATGGGCCCCCAGGTTCAAATCCCCTCCTCCCCCTTCCAACCAACTCCACCTCCACCCGGCCATGCGGGAATCCCAGTGGTGGTCAGCCAGATGCTAATACTACAGAACTGTGCTGCCTGGGCCAATTCATTGTGTGCTGTGCAGTTCTGGTGTCCTTTTTGTTCCAGGAGCTCACCGAAGATTTACCTGCATACACTCTACATCCATCCTCCCATCCACCTTCCCATCATCCTCCCATCCACCTTCCCATCCATCCTCCCACCATCCTTCCACTACCTTCCCATCCATCCTCCCACCATCCTTCCACTACCCTCCCATCCATCCTCCCACCATCCTTCCACCATCCTCCCACCATCCTTCCACTACCCTCCCATCCATCCTCCCACCATCCTTCCACCATCCTCCCACCATCCTTCCACTACCCTCCCATCCATCCTCCCACCATCCTTCCACCATCCTCCCACCACCCTTCCACCATCCTTCCACCACCCTCCCACCACCCTCCCACCATCCTTCCACCACCCTCCCACCATCCTCCCACCATCCTCCCACCATCCTCCCACCATCCTCCCACCACCCTCCCACCATCCTCCCACCATCCTTCCACCACCCTCCCACCACCCTCCCACCATCCTCCCACCATCCTTCCACCACCCTCCCACCACCCTCCCACCATCCTTCCACCACCCTCCCACCATCCTCCCATCCATCCTCCCACCATCCTTCCACCATCCTCCCACCATCCTCCCACCATCCTTCCACCACCCTCCCACCACCCTCCCACCATCCTCCCACCATCCTTCCACCACCCTCCCACCACCCTCCCATCCATCCTCCCACCACCCTCCCACCATCCTCCCACCATCCTCCCACCATCCTTCCACCATCCTCCCACCATCCTCCCATCCATCCTCCCACCATCCTCCAATTCACCCTCCCATCCATCCTTCCACCACCCTCCCATCCATCCTCCAATTCACCCCTCATTCACCCTCCTATCCACCTTCCCATCCATCCTTCCACCATCCTCCCACAATCCTCCCACCACCCTCCCACCATCTTCCCATCCACCCTCCCACCACCCTCCCATCCATCCTCCCACCATCCTCCCACCGTCCTCTCGCCCATCCTCCCACTACCCTCCTGTCCACCCTCACTCTCATCATCCCTCTCATCTGCTTTGCTTCCCTCCCTTCTTGTCTCTCCTTCCACACAGTATTTATTGAGGGTCTACTGTGGGATGCAGTAGACCCTGGGGATGCAATAATGAACATGGCACAGTAATCCTTTTCCCAGAGGGGTGCAGACAAGGAAGCCATATGGTGGCCCTCTATCTTTCTTTGGATGAAATCTCACCCAGAATCACAACACCAGAAAGCCAATAAATCCCATATACCCTAGAGCTCCAAAAGGTCAAGTTGATAAACCACAGATCGAGCTAGATCCTCCCATTTTATCAATAAGAAAACAGGTTCAGAGGTGGGGTGATATCCTCAAGGTCACGAAGTCAACCAGAGATGCAGTGTGGATCAAAATTCGGTTATTTCACCAGTTCCTCAGCCCCAGGGAGATGTTTGGACCCCTGATGATCCCCTTCCCATCAATTTACCTCGAGGTCACCCACCTTTCCCATGCAGGAGCAGGAGAATGCGAAGACCGACCCCCTGCACGGCCTCCGTGTGCATTCCTGGGTCCTGGTGTTGTCGGGGAAACGTGAGGTGCCTGAGAGCTTTTTCATTGACCCATTCACTGCACGCAGCTACAGCACCCTGGACGATCACTTCCTGGGAATTGAGAGCCTTTGGAACCACAAGAACTACTGGGTCAACATGCAGGACTGTTGGAACTGCTGCAAGGTGCTGGGCGGGGCCTGGGCGGGGGTGGCGGGCACAGTGGGGGAGGGTGGGTGTGACCAGTGGTTAGAGCTGGCCACCAGCCAAGGGGGCTTTGCACTTTTCCTGGAGTACCCAGGGCTTACTGCTTTGCCCATACATAATCATGCCAGTATGTTTATTGTCACTCTCTTAGTTTCTGTATCCTTATAAAATGTGGACTGTTAGTTCAATTGATTTTTTAAAAACATTGTACTGAAGTGCAATATACATGCAGAAAAATGCACTTACCCTACACATCCAGCTCAATGAACTTCCATATATATTTATGTATAAAAACTCAGTGCCAGGACTTCCCTGGTGGTCCTGTGGTTGAGAATCCCTTTCCAATGCAGGGGATGCGGGGTTGATCTCTGGTGGGTGAACTAAGATCCCATATGCCCTGGGGCAATGAAGACCCAGTACAGCCAAAACAAAAAACAAAGCCTAGTGCCATTTACAGAAGTTAAAAAAACGTGTGCACACGTTTGGAGGGAGGTGGTAACTGGATACCAGGGGGCTTTCTGGGAGTGTGGATAATGTTCTATTTCTTGAACCGGTTTTTGCTGTACAGCGACACCTCATCTCTTCCTGTAAGGACAATGCCGAATGAGCTCCACATCCAGGCCTATCAGGCCAGAGAGTTTCCGAGTCTCGCACCCAGAGCCCAACACGGGAAGGGACTCCCAGCCCCCTCAGGGCCTCCGTCTCCCTGTGGGGATGAGGAGGGCGGGTGAGGACTCTCAGAGGCAGCCTGGAGCCACATTCCGACCCCTCTGAGACCCAGCCGGGTCTCTTCTCACCCTGGGCTTGGCTGTTCCCCGCCCCCTCCCTTCCCCTGTGAAGGAGGAGGGGGTGCACTGGCTGTGGGGTGTGCTCAGCAACCCCCTTCTCCATCAGGAATTGATCTTCGACCTGGGAGACCCCGTGAGGTGGGAGTACCTGCTCCTGGGGACCGACAAGCCTTTCCTGTCCCTGACTGAGGAGGAGGACGAGGGGATGAATGATGACGACGACGTGGAAAACCTGGTGAGCCTCCGTGGAGTGGGGGGACTTGACACCCTGTCTTGCTTCAGGCCAGCCTGACACACTTCCCCCCACAGGTATGTGTCTAGGGTGGGGTGCAGTTCAGATTGCCCACTTATCGATTCCTTGAAGCAGAAGGGTCTGGACCATGCCCTCATTTTACAGATGGGCAGACTGAGGCCCAGACAGGTCCAGCGACCTGCCCGGGACCCCCAAATGGTGCAGGGAAAGGCTGGGACTTGCATTCAGGCCTCCTGCCCGCCCCACACTCCCCCACCCTTATACACACACACACACACAGTCCTGTTCAGGGGTTGCCCTGCCCTTTGGAGTAGGGCAATAAGACCCTCTCCACAAGCCTGGGGAGCCCCAGAACCCATCCCTCACATCCAGGCCTCTCCTGCATGGTCACCATGATCCTCCACACACACTTCCAGACCTTTCTTGTCCCTTCTGAAGGTCATTGGCCTAGTTATCTCTGATCTCCTACTCAGGGGCAATCCAGGCAGGTCTGCATGAGGCCCTGTGAGTGGAAGTCAGAGGCCCAGATGCCTTCGCTACGGGTTCCGACATCTTGGGCAAACTTCCTAACCGTTGGAAACTTCAGTTTCATCATCTGCATGTAAAATGGGGGGATGGGGTCAGTTACATCACGGTAGTAATAACTGGGGTATTCGTTTGCTAAAGTCGCCATAACACAGACTGGGTGGCTTGAACAGTAGAAATTTCTTTTCTCACGCCCTGGAGACTGAAAGCCGAGCTGTCAGCAGGGTTTGGATCCTCCTGAGCTTGGAGGGGTGACCACCCCCAGGTCCTCAGACTCTTTCCTCTGTGTGTGTCTGGGTCCTAATCTCTTCCTATAAGGACACCAGTCATATTGGATTAGGGCTCAACCGAATGACCTCAGTTTAACTTAGATACCTCTTTAAAGATCCTGTCTCCAAATATAGTCACATTCTGGGGTTCTGGGTACTAGGACATATGAGTTTTGGGGGGATACAATTCAGCCCATAGGTAACACTCATATGGCCCTCTCTAAGTGCTGTGAAAGTGATAGTGTTATTGTCTGACTCTTTGCCACCCTATGGACTGTAGCCCCCCAGACTTCTCTGTCCATGGGATTTTCCAGACAAGAATACTGGAGTGGGTTGGTATCGTCCTGACTCAGAGATCAAACCTGGGTCTCCTGCATTGGAGGCAGATTCTTTACCATATAAGCCACAAGGGAAGCCCTTCTAAGTGCCAGTAGGTATTTAACTTGCCAATATCTTCACAGCTACCCTGTGTGATGGGTCCTAGTATTGTCATCCATGATTATTATTGCCCCATTTTACTGACAGGAAGGCTTACACACAGAGGGGTGAAACAACTGACCCAAAGTTACACAGCCAACAAGTGACAGAGGTGGGACTTGACTTGGGATTTGACAGTCCAGCTCCCAAGTCTGGGTTCTCAAAGGTGGTTCTGTTCGGTCTCCTGGGGCTGCATGAGGACAAGTGAGACCACCGGTGTGATGTGCTTGAACAGACGTGTAGACCGACCTGGAAATGGTGTTGAGTGTTCTCAGAGTCTTCTCCCTGGAGGCCAGAGAGCCTCCTCTCCTGTGCAGTAAATCCTGGACCACTGGTGCCCCCTGCTGGCCTCAAAATGAGAACAGACAGGCCAAGTGGGTGTCAGAGGTCTGAGCAATTTGACAAGAAGAGTTGTTTTTTATTTAATTTTTTATGTTATATTGGAGTATAGCCGATTAACAATGTTGTGATAGTTTCAGGTTGACAGAAAAGGGACTCAGCCATGCATTTACATGTATCTATTCATAGAGAAGTTTCAAACTGAGAAAATCTTATGCAAGTTTCTGTGGTTACCTAACCTGAAGATCATTTGTCCGATGTAGTTGCTAAGTCATGTCTGACTCTTTGCGACCCCATGGACTGTAGCCTGCCAGGCTCCTCTGTCCATGGGATTCTCCAGGCAAGAATACTGGAGTGGGTTGCTATTTCCTCCTCCAGGGGATCATCCTGACCCAGGATTGAACCCACATCTCCTGCATTGGCAGGCAGGTTCTTTATCAGTGAGCCACCAGTGAAGCCCTTAAACCTGAATTTGTTTCTGTTTTGCGTGTGTATTCATTTGTATTGTTTTTAAATTGAACATCAGAGAAGTCATACTGGAGAAAGGCCTTATAAGTGAATGCATTCAATGTGAAAAATGTTTTACCCATAAATCCTTTATGTACATCGAAGAATTCACACTGGAGAAAGGCCTTCTACATGCGATGAATGTGGGAAATCTTTTATCCACAACTCCAATTTCCATAGACATCAGAGAATTCATACAGGAGAAAGCCCTTATGCCTGTAATGTACATGGAGAATCTTTTATAACTCTGGCTGGCATCCGTTATCATCAGAAAGTTCACAGTGAGGAAGTGCCATATAAGGGCAGTGACTATGGGACCTCCTTTAATCAAATGCACCTCCTCAGTTCTGGTAGGAAAATCCACACTGGAGAAAAGTCTTATGAGTGCAGTGAACGTGGGAAATCTTTTACTGCTAACTCTGACCTTTGGTATCATCAGGGAATTCACAGTGGAGAAAGGCTTTATGAGTGCAGTGAACGTGGGAAATCTTTTATTGCTCGGATGAGCCTTCTCAGTCATCAGAGAGTTCACACTGAAGAAAGGCCTTATAAGTGCAGTGACTGTAGAAAATGTTTTATTAACAGTTCGAGCCTTCTTCGTCAACAGAGTTCACAGCGGAGAAAGGCCTCACGAGTGCAGTGAATGTGGGAAATCTTTTCCTGCTAGCTATGGCCTTCAGTATCGTCAGAGAGTTCATTTGTCTAGACTAGGCCTTATTTACCAGATGGGGAAACTAGGCTCAAAGAGAAAGAAAAACAATAAGGGCAACCAGGCAGTGTCCCAAACCCTTATGTGCATTTATCAGTCAATCCTCCCAAGCAGTTAGAAAACTGAGACTCAGAGCTGTTAAGGTACTTTGCCTGAGCTGCTGTTGGATGGAGGGTGGGGCTTGGGCCCACCCGACTCCAGAAGCCCCTCTTTTAACGAAAGGCCTGTGGCTTTGTCTCCTGCCTCTGCGGGAAGTGGGAGGGGGTCACACGGGACAGGGCGTGGCGGTGCTTGCCAGGCGCCAGGTGGGTAGAGCGATGGAGCTGCTCTTCCTCCTCCCCCGTCTCAGGTCATACCAGGTCAGATCTCTAGCACCCCTGGGGGAGCTGACAAGCCATCTTGGGGGGCTTGGCCCTGTGGGGTGAGAAAGCAGCTCCAACCTGCCCGTAAGTCAGCCCTGATCAGAAGGCCCAGTCCTGATCAGAACTACCCACCCCACCCTCACCTCTCCCAACAGGGCAAGGAGGATGAGGATAAGAGCTTCGACATGCCGCCCTCCTGGGTGGAGCAGATTGAGATCTCCCCTGAAGGTACAGCATCTCTGGGCCTTTGGGGACGTCTGTGGCAGTGGGATGCCTGCAGAGGCTGCCTTGGCCCCTCATTTCCAAACCTCAGCTCCATGTTTCCTGCTGCACCCTCTTCATTTCTTCCTTCCCACCATACACTCAGCTCTGCAGCGGGGGACTGACCCTAGTCTGGCACACAGGACAGGGCTCAGTTACCAGACCCAGGGTGATGGAGTGTGGCAGTTGCTGGAGGACCGGGGACCAGAACACAGCTGTTCCCCTCCCTCACCCCACTCTGCCAGGAGGAGACTACGCACAGTACCCAGGGAGGACGGGGGTCTCAGGACCAAAAAGGGGCAGGCAGGGAAAGCAGGGGGTCAGGGCATGCTTTTGCCTTGTGCCAACCTCTGCTGATTGCTGAAATTTCCATCTGGGAGTGCCTAGACCTATAGGGAGGACCTAGGCTGTCCCATCAGGGCGGGAAGGGCTGAAGAGGGTGTCATGAGAACCCGGGGGTTGGAGACTGAGGAGTGGGTGGGCAGAAGGGGCTTCTGGGAGCAAGGCTCATCTAAGCTAAGTTTTAAGGGATTTGAAGAAGTCAGCACATTATGGGCAGGAGGGGATGGTGTTTCCAGCCGAGGTCTGGAAGTAAGAGTGCGGTTTGGTCAGGCTCAAGCTGAGATGTCCTCCAGGGCAGGAGCCGCCCTGGTGACTTGTCCCCTCTGCCTCCCTGGAGTGGGCTTGGGGGCTGGAGGAGCTGAGCAAACAGCACAGTGAACAGAGACTGAAGAGTGGCTGGTGAGGCTGGTCTTCCCATCCCCCAGTCTGGGGAGGAAGGCCCCCAGCCCACTCTGTGTCCTCAGCGTTCGAGACCCGCTGCCCAAATGGGAAGAAAGTGATACAGTACAAGAGGGCGAAGCTGGAGAAGTGGGCCCCGTACCTCAACAACAACGGGCTCGTGTGCCGCCTCACCACCTATGAGGACCTGGAGTGTAAGGGGGCAGCCCTAGCTGCGGGGGCGGGGGGGAGGGGGCAGGAGAGCTGGGTCCCCGACATGTCACGTGCCCTCGGTAATGTCACCACCCCTATCTGTGTGAGTGTGGGCCCTGCTGGTCTCTGTGTGCTGGGAGCGGTGGGACGGCGGCTGGGGGAACTGGCCTGGCTGCTTCAGGCACCGATCGGGCCCCACAGGTACCAAGGCTTTGGAGATGAAGGAGTGGTACCAGAACAGGGAGGACATGTTGGAGCTGAAGCACATAAACAAGATCACGGGCTTGAATGTCGACTACTTCAAGCCGGGCCATCCCCAGGCGCTGCGCAGTGAGTAGACCCTGTCACTAGGCCAGCTAGGAGCCCAGGGTGGGGGCCTCATGTGCTCCTTAGAGCAGCCTCCAAGGCAGCTGATACATGGTGGGAGGAACCATCATCCTTATTACCAGGGTTCTTGGGTGGCAAGCAACAGAAATAGCCCCTGCCTCCCCAAGCAAAGCAGATGTGTGGGAGGTCAGAGGAAGCACAGAAAATCTAAGGAAATGTGACACGTGTTCCTCCAGGAAAGGTAAAGCAGGGCCGCAGCCCATGCTATGGTTGGGATCAGGTACCCACTGGGGCCCCGTTTACAGGGGTTAGGATGCTAACAAGAAAACCAAAAGCATCCCCACAAGGGCGATGCAGGGGGCAGAAGTATGGCAGTGAGGATGTGGCCGCAAGCCCAGGAGGGTGGGAAGCAGGGTAAGACATATCCTGGGAGAGAATTAACAACCCAATCCAAGAATTCACCAAATAAAAACATAAGGTCAATATACATTTAAAAACATGACCAATCTCACTTGGTTGGGACAGGAAGAAGGGGAAGGGAGGGAAGGGAAGGGAAGGAGAAAGAAAGAAAGAAAATCAATAAGGGACCAACCTACAACCCTTCAGTTCGCAAAAATGAAAAAATGGGCCTACCACGTGTAAGCATGAGCCTCCCCTTCATTCCTGGTAGGACAGCAAATTGGCACAACTTTTCTGGGGAGTGGTTGGGCAAAATAATCATTGGTAGATTTCAATTATGTATGTTTTTTGACCAGCAGTTCTGTTGCACAAATAGCAAGCAAGAAGAAAACATACATAAAACAGATGTTCATCATGGTGTTGATTATAATAACAAAAAAGCTGGAAGCAGCCTAAACACCTAGCTCTAGGGCATTGGTGACATCATACATGAGGCTTCTCCCCAAGGCCTGGGGTCGGGTTATGAAGCCAGGGGCTCCAGGGGCTCACCTAGGCATTGCCCAGTCCCCATCTCCCCCGCAGTGCACTCATACAAGTCCATGCAACCTGAGATGGACCGTGTCATGGAGTTTTATGAAACGGCCCGCGTGGACGGCCTGATCAAGCGGGAGGAGACGCCCAAGACGATGACAGAGCACTACCAAGGACGGCCGGACTTCCTCTCCTACCGCCATGTCAATTTCGGGCCCCGGATGAAGAAGCTGGCTTTGAACAGTGCAGAGTCAAACCCCCGGCCCATGGTGGTAAGTACTTGCTGGGCATGGGGATGGGGTGTCTGCTTACTCTGGTGGGCCAAGGTTACCCTGAAGGGGAGAAGCCCCAACTCCGGGGAGGCTTTTTTACTGAGTGACCTTTCCTGTTTTACCAAACACACCATCTCGGGTCTGTCTGATGCCAGACATCAGCCACTGGGCCACTGAGGTATTATGGCCTTGTGTGTGTATACGCACTCTTGACTAAACACTTAGAAAATATGTAAAATTATAAAAAGTAAAAAATATCTCAGAATGCCATCTCTCAGCTATTATCACATATTACTAGATTGGATTGTGAGCGTCTTCTCTAAGGGGTGTGTGTGTGCGTTCGCAGAATTCCTGTATCACCCTCTTCACATAATTGTGCAGCTTTTTCCTCCATATCATCACAAGTTATTTTGCACCTATATTTAACCTCTGCACACTGAAGAAGCTCTTTCTAGCAGTAAGCATAGTCAAGTGATAGAGCAGGCTGCGTGGAGAGGTGGTGAGCTCCCCATCTCTGGAGGTGGGCAAGCAGAGTCTGGCAGAAGGAACTAGAGAAGAAATGGAGCGGCCGGGCACTGAGAACCCCTGGGGCCTTGAGAGCCACTGTCTAGCTGGGAGGGGCTGTTCTACATGAACCCCCCCCCCCAAGTGACCCCAGACCCCAGCGTCCCTGAGGGTCCTTTGCGCCTGTCCTCAGGACAGGCACATAAGTCCCCCTTTTCCACCCCGCCTCCTCCGCATGGTCTGATCTCCCAGAAAATCACAGAGCGATTCTTCCGCAACCCTGCGAAGCCTGCGGACGAGGACGTGGCCGAGCGAGTGTTTCTGATCGCGGAGGAGCGCATTCAGTTGCGCTACCACTGCCGCTCGGACCACATCACGGCCAACAAGCGCGAGTTCCTGCGACGCACGGAGGTGGACAGCAAGGGCAACAAGATCATCATGACCTCCGACATGTGTATCAGCTTCGAGGTAGGCTCGGGAGTCTGGCGGGCAGGGGCAGGACGGGGTGGGGTGAAGAGAGAACCCTGGGGCCCTCCATGCTGTCTCTGCGACCTAGGAGAACTGGGGTGGAAGTCCCTGGTACCCAGCCTGGAAGTTCATCTTCGCCCCTGGGAAAATCAAGACCTCCCATCTGGGAATAATACTCTTTGAGCTCCTCTGAAAATCGTCTCCTTTTCTATCCTGCGACCAAGGCTGTGACAGATCTCAACACCGCCACCGGGCTGGCTTTCCTAGTTTCAATCCTGACTTTGCTGGCACATTCCTTAGCCCCTCTGAGCCTCCAGTTTCTCTTCTGTTGCTAGTTGTGTTTTTAGAGATGCAACAGATCCAGAGAGGTGAAGCAACTGGCTGGAGGTCACACAGCTAGAAAATGGCAGGGAAAGGTTTGAACCCAAGAGATCTGGCTCCAGAATCTGCCCACAACCCCAGCCGTTGCTGCTGCTTCTCTGAGTCACTGTGGTGGTTGTCCCAGGTGGAGCCGATGGAGCACACCAAGAAGCTTCTCTACCAGTATGAGGCCATGATGAAGCTGAAGAACGAGGAGAAGATGTCCAGACATCAGGCCTGGGAGTCGGAGCTGGAGGTTGGGTGTCCCGTGGGAGAGTGGGCAGATGGCAGGTAGCAGGGGTGGGGGTGTTTTAACCACGTCTGCCCTCACTTCCCAACTCAGGTGCTGGAGATCCTGAAGCTTCGGGAGGAGGAGGAGGAGGCACACACGCTGACCATCTCCATCTATGACACCAAGCGCAATGAGAAGAGCAAGGAGTACCGGGAGGCCATGGTGAGCCCTGCTCCCTGGCTTCCCCCTGACCCCTCCCCCACCCACCCACCCCCACCTCCAAGGTGCTGAGGTTGACAGGGATTCTGGGGGGAAGCCCTTTAGAGGTGATGAAGTTATTGACACCACAGTGGTCATCTTTGCTGTGAGCTGACCATTTCCCTGGATCATGCCCCAACATGTGCTCAGGATACAGGCCAGGTCCCCCCACACCACCTCCAGGAGCTATGGCCAAGCCAAGACCTCCACTTGGGGGCTTCCTTGGAGGTTGTGACCTGGGCTCGTAGCACCAGTGAGTAGACTCTGGCCACGGGCCTGAGTTTTCTGGCCCCTGCACACAGGGCCTTCACATTACCCACTCTGGTCGCAAGACCCAGCTTGGTTTTTTTGAGGCCAGCTTTTAATTCCCTTCACCAACCAAGTAGAGATTTCTAAAAAAAATAGATGAGGTTGGCAAGACAGGACTGGGCACCTGAGGTCTGGTTCTCAGACCCCCAGAGGTGGGGATGTCCACTCCCACATCTCCAGCTTCACTGGGCCCTCGTGGCCAATGCAGGACATAAAGAAGGCCCCAGGGTGGAAGGGAAAAAAGGGACTCATCAGCAGTTTTTAACGTCATTAACAACCACGCTTTATTACCATTTATCGAGCGAGCATCTGCTGAGTGATAGGTATGTACTGAGGTTCAAGTGGAGACGTGTGAACTCAGACACTGGAGTTGGCTGTCACCAATAACTGTGATCTCAGGAGACAGCAGAGCCTTCTGAGGCCTCAAGCGCAGAGGGTTTGAGGTCTGGTTCTGTGTGGTCACATCTCGATAGAGCTGGCTGGGGGCTGTCTGAGGCCCCTGCTGGTCCAGCTGACCCCCAGGCCTCCTCTTACAGGAGCGCGTGTTACACGAGGAGCATCTGCGGCAGGTGGAGGCCCAGCTGGACTACCTGGCCCCATTCCTGGCCCAGCTCCCACCTGGAGAGAAGCTCACGCGCTGGCAGGCCGTGCGCCTCAAGGATGAGTGCCTCAATGACTTCAAGCAGCGGCTCATTGACAAAGCCAACCTCATCCAGGCCCGGTTTGAAAAGGTGCAGCCAGGGCCCTGGCGGGGGTGGGGACCTCCACCAGAAAACCGGCCCAGGGCTGTTGGCTCAACATCGCATAGACTTGTGAGGGACTAATGGGTGGAGGGGGAGGAGGTCAGTGCTTGGTGTATCCAAAGGACCAAGCTGTCCTTCCTCATCCTTGTTTATTGGATTGAAGGGTGGATGGAGACGTGGATGAGTAAACAGAGGGATGGAGGGGTAGATGGCTGGCTGGAGCATTATAACAACTCCTATGGTTTTTGACCCATTTCTGTTGGTCAGGTAATCACCATGTAGTTCCCCTGCATTATCTTATTTAATCTTCACAAACAGGTCTCTGGTGGTGGGGGTAGGGGTAGGTGCAATGACCCTCATTTTGCAGACGACAGACTGGAAGCTCTGAAAATGTACTTTGACCAGAGTCACACGGCTCTCAGTCCTGACTCCTGCTCTAACCTCGTGGACATGTTGTTGTTGTTTAGTCGCTAAGTTGTATCTGACTCTTTCTGACCCCATGGACTGTATAGCCCACCAGGGTCCTCTGTCCATAGGATTTCCCAGGCAAGACTACTAGAGTGGGTTACCATTTCCTTCTCCAGGGGATCTTCCCCAGTCCAGGGTAGAACCCTCGTCTCCTCTATTGGCAGGCTGATTCTTTACCACTGAGCCACCTGGGAAGTCCTCGTGGACATATATCCCTCTTAACAAGGCCCCAGGGTTTCCTGCCTCTGCTTCTCTGGCTTCTATGAGAAGGGGTGACGGGGCTGACCTTGTGGGGCTGTCTGATGCCCAGTGTAGGGGGAGGGGTCAGCCTGAAGTCTGGGTCAGCCCTCCTGCTCTCCTTCCCCATGCCCACAGGAGACTCAAGAGCTGCAGAAGAAGCAGCAGTGGTATCAGGAGAATCAGGTGACCCTGACGCCTGAGGATGAAGACTTATACCTGAGTTACTGCTCTCAGGCCATGTTCCGCATCCGTATCCTGGAGCAGCGGCTCAGTCGGTGAGGAGGCAGGGGTGTGGGGAGCCGAAAGGACCCACAAGGATGCTGGAACACCAGCTTTTGTTTTTTTGGCTGTGCTGGGTCCTCATTGCCATGCATAGGCTTCTCTGGTTGTGGCACACAGGCTTAACTGCCCTGCAGCATGTGGGATCTCAGTTCCCCGACCAGAGATCGAACCCATGTCCCCTGCAATGGAAGAAGGATTCTTAACCACTGGACCACCAGGGAAGTCTCGGAGTACCAGCTTTGTAACCCCTCCCTCTGATTTCAGACACAAGGAGCTGGCCCCACTGAAGTACTTGGCTCTGGAGGAAAAGCTCTACAAGGACCCACGCCTGGTGGAGTTACTTAAAGTCTTTGTTTGATGCTCTTCACCCCCTATACCTGTGGTCCTTTGAGTCCCTCCTGAGGCCTCAGCAAAGCTTCCAGAGAAAGAAACCTCCCCCAAAGCATGGCCCTGGTGTTCCCTATACCCAGCTAATGACCATCCATTCAGGCACAGTACCTTCCTGCTTTTCCTAATTTACCTGTAAATAAACACTTGCCATTTGCCACGTGTACCTCATGTTTCACAGACTCCAGCAGCAGCCTTTTTCTCCTTCCCTTCTTTATCTGTGGCCTGGGACTACCTGTACAGCCTTATCTTATTTAATACAGCAACTGCATCCCCATTTCACACATGGCTAATTAGTGGCTGATAAGATGCGCTGGAATTCAGTCTCTTGTAGTCTAGCGTCAAGAACCCAAGTTCTGGGGCACACACCTTAGGCTTGCCATTCCCACTTTGTGAGCTGGGCCACCCCAGCCATGGTGGGGGTGCAAGCCCCTCATTTTGCAAACAAGAAACTGGAAGCTCTGAAATGTACCGTATCCAGAGTTACATGGCTGTCTCAGCCTTAACCCCGGCTCTGACTTCATAAGCATTACATCCCTTTAAACAAGATCCCAGTGGCTTTCTCTCAAGATGTGTGTGACCCCTGCCTCTGCTCCTCTGACTTCTGTGGGTAGCGGCCCTTCCCAAAGCCCACCCCACCCGAGTCCCAAATGAAGTCGGCCTTTATCGGGTTCCAAGTCTAAACTGGCGGTCCCCCTCAAGCTGCAGCGCACTCATCCATTCATCGAGGCCGTGAGGGTAGCACTCCCGGGCTCCAAGACTGACTCGGACCCGGAATCAGACTCCGTTTCTCTCTAAGCCTCCCGCGTGGGGTTCAAGCCGGGGTCCGAGCCAGAGAAGAGGGACAAAGTTCTCAGAGTACGCCAGCACAGAACCCGAGGAAAAAGAAGAAACAGCAGTTTCGGCAAAGTGCTGACTAAGGCCTCGTCCCTCCTTTTACCCCAATCCAAGATGGAAGGTCCGCGGCTTCACGCGGCTCCTGATGTCCCCTTCCTATTGGCTATCCTGAAATTGGCTTTCCAATAATACGGTTGCTGATTGGTCAATTTGGGACGGTTGCTAAAGCGATTGGTGCAGCCGCCCTTGGAGGGCGTTTCGAAAAAAATTTTTAAGTGCAAACTAGTTTTCGTGAAAGAGATGGAAAGGGGAGGAAAGGGAAAGCTTGAGGCGGAGGCGGAACCAAGGAAACGGCAGCTCGCATTGGTTCACTAGAGGCCTAGGGCCGGCTCTTGAACTCTCCTTCCTCGAGATTAGTCCAATTCAGGAAAAGAGGGCGGGCACTTAGGCGAGGCGGCAGAAGCGCCTGCTTCTATTGGTCATACCCGAAGGGAGGTGGAGCGCTCGCGGCGGCTGATTGGTGTTGGGGGTGAGGAAGGAGGGGCTCTGAGCCGGAGGTTTTGTTGTGAGGGTCGGTTGTCAAGCAGCGGCCAATCAGGCCAGGGGATGGACGCGAGTGGGGGTCGCGCCTGGAGCGGAGCCTCGGCCTCCCGAACCGCAGCTGCAGGTGGAGTGGGCGAGGGGGCGAAGGGGCGAGGCGGCCAGGGGAGGTTGAGCCCTGTGCCGGGCCGAGCCAGGCGGGGCCAGGCCGGGATGAGACGGAGAAGGCTCTGGGCGGAGGGAGGCTGGAGCCAGTGCTGAGAGGAGTGGGAGGGTTAGGCAAGGCCGAGGGACCAGCTCCAGCTTCGGGAGGGGCGGGACCGGCGTGGAGGCCCGAGGGGAAAATACTGGGAGGCTGGAAGGAGAGCCGAGGGTCTGCAGGAGGAGGGGGGATGAATGGGGACTCTTGAAGCAGGAGAGTGAATGAATGGGGATACTGATAGCAGAGAGAAAAAGGGGGATTTAAGAGGGTCTGGCGAGGCAGGGGCCAAGTTAGGGAGCCCTGGAGACCGGATGTGCACACACAGGCGGCAGGGAGAAGGAGGAGAGAATGGAGAACTAGAGAGGCAGACCTGGGGAATCCAGGAGAAAGAGGCTTGGAGGAGCGGATAGGAGGCTCCATGAGGTTGCCTTTTAATGCTGAAGAGTCATACCGACTCATGCCCAGTCTGGAGGCCTAGTTCCCAGAGCTGTCCTTGGGAATGGCAGGGACCTGGAGTAGTTCCCTTGGTACATACTGGACCCCCAGGGCCCTCTTCAGGACTCTATCTCTCGGGTGCCTCTCTTGGCCCCCTAAACTTAGTCTCTGACTCCGCCCCCTTCCCATACGTCAGACAAAACTGACTCTGAGATCTCTCGGAACTGCAGACATGTGGTCTTTCTTCCCCGCCCCACTGCAGCTGCTGCATTTCAGCTGCATTTCAGGCAGCCAGCTTCCTGGAACAGAACCTCCTCCCATCATCCTGGCCTCTGAGAGAACCTTCTTTTTCTCTGTGCTTCAGTCACCCTGCCTGAGATACCCCCTTCTCCAGATTCTCAAACCCAGCTTGCCGTGGAGCTCTTGTCTCTAGTGGCTTTGGTGGGTGTCTGTTTTATCAAGTGGCTTTGGTCATCGAGGGAGCTGCAGCTGCAGTTCTGTAAACCCAGGGACCCCCTGAGCTCCCCCTGAGTGTTTGCTAACAAGCCATCACCTCTGTTTGTATTCCAGCCCAGTGTTGAGCTGAGATGGCTCAAGCCTGACATTCCATGACCCAGGATCCCAAAAGGCACGCACGGGCTGCTGCTGTGGATGATTTAAAACCACGAGGTGGTCCAGAGACGAGGCATTCCCTCTGCCTGCATGTGTGGAAACTCCCTGCCAACTTGATTGGTGGATCTGGGGGGGATCCACCCCCACCCCACAAGGAAAGCACAGTCTATTGTGGGTGGAGCTTCAGGTGCCAGCCAGCTGAAGGATGGCCACCCCTGTGGTCACCAAGACGGCCTGGAAGTTGCGTGAGTGACTTGCTTTCTTACCCCATTTACCCCGGTAGCTGTTTGTTGGTGGGTGGCCTGGACCCTCAACTTTGTCTCCCGTTCTTGGCACAAGGGGAGACTCCCAGGCTTTGGCATAAAATAGACCAACATGCAAATCATGACTTTGGCACTGAGTGACATTGGCTAAGTGACTTAACCTCTCAGAGGTTTAGTTTCCTGTCTGTACAATGAGATAATCACGCTTCCATGCTCAAACTGTTGTGAGATTCAAGTGAGAAAATGAACATAATGAAGCACTTAGCAGGATTTCCAGTTAGGCCGGCAGATGGGATGGCGCCCCTCAAAGATGTCCTTGGTGTTTTCAGACATCTCACCAGTCAAGCTACCCCATCAGATGAGAACATCTTGGGACTGGGGCGGAGGTGAGAGGGTAGGCAGAGGGCTGCTAATAGCCTCTGCAATGTATCTGAATCCAGGTACCACCCACCCCCACCATTACTGTAAACTGACAACTCTAAACTCTTTGATCTTAGGACACTTTTATATTCTTAAAACTTATCGAGGATCCCAGAGTTTTTTTTATGGGACTCATATCTACCAACATTTACCACTTCAGAAGTGAATATTGAGATATTTGAAAACATAATGTACAAACACACTGTTGGTGATGATGTCATCACATATCGTGTATCTTCTGGAAAACTCCACCATATTCTTGTGAGCAGATGAGAGTATAAAAGCCAAGCTCCACTTTTTATTATGATAAAAGTAGCTTTGTTCTCTTGGATCCCCTGAAAGGATCTTGAGGGTCCCAGGGTCCCTGGATCATATTTTGAGGCCTCTTGCTTTGCACCTGGTGCCTCTGTAGGCCATACTCCTCTAGTAATAACTGGTTGGCATAGATCAGGTGTGTCCAAACTGATCACCCTTTGCTATGAGCTATCCCTGGGCTGTTTTCAGAAGCAGGGCCGGGCTCCTCCACTTTTTAACTGTGAGAATCTGAGCAAAACTCTCTGCTGGGTCTCAGTGTCCTCATTTGTAAATGAGAAGATTCGGCCATGTTCAAATTGCTCCTCAGTCCCAGGGTTTAGGGAGCATCATGTTATGGGCTCCCAAGGAGGTGTACTTTGGGCAGAATGGCTCTATTTATTGGGGTTATGTATATATATCTTCAACAGCTGGGTTTTCCTGAGAAACCAGGAAAGAACCAGGCACTGGGGAGACAATGGAGGGCAAAATAGGCAAGGTCCTGGTACAGTGGGGCTTAGAGTCTGGGGAGCACAGGACGTGGGAATCAGGTAATCATGCTCATCTGTCTCTCCTTCTCTGATTTCAAGCTGGAACTTGTGCTTTAAATCAGTTAACTACATGATAGAGGGGGTGGGAGTTGAGGAGTGTGGTGGGCTGCCTAAACAGCATGTGCAAAGGCCCTGAGGCAGGAAGCATGGTGGGTTTCAAGGTCTCGGAGGAGGCCATGGGCTGCAGCATGCTGTGGGAAGAATGTGGTGCCACATAGGCTGGTAAGATCTTCTGGGACCTTACCCAGCTCTTCTGAGGCTTTGACTTTATCTGAAAGGCGGGGCCGAGCCATCAGAGCATTCAGGTGGGAGGTGACGTGATCAGGCATATTGGGCATCTGCTGACAATTTCATGTGCACAGCTGTTTCCATGGGTATAAACTGTCTAAAGAGCTCAAAGGCCAAATGACCTCTGGCTCCTTATGGTTCTAGAGTCTGAGGAGGATCAAAAGTGCTTATTGAAGCCTAGTTCTTTGCACCTTCTGTTGGCATGCAGGTGCTTAGCGCTTCTGACCAGAACACAGTGTCCCCCTAGCTCTGGCTGGGATGTGGGGTCCAGAGTGTGTCCCCTGAGCTTGGGAAACCAGCGTGAGCCTGGGCCCCACAGTAGAGCAGCAGCCATCAGCCTGGCCTACTGTGAGGACTTCTGTTTGTTTGCATTTAAATTCGGTATCCAGGCCTGGGCCACTGCAGGGTACCATCCTTCAGGCCAGACTGGGAGCTCTTAGGCCAGTGCCCTGTGCTGAGGCCTTCTCTGCCTGATGCCCGAGGTGTGCCCCCCTCTCCCCACACCACCTGCTGGTCCCTCCAGGGGTTCCAGCAAATCCCCTGGTCAGGCTGCTTGCAGGGGAGTAGTCTGAGCCCTTCTAGAAGGGCCCAGTATTCAAATTCTGCTTGCCCTAAAATCTGTGGTTCCTCGGGCTAGATGCCCTGTCCCCGGAGCCATCTGCCCAGGCTGGAGCATGGAGACGAGAACCTTATCACTGTCACTCCCCACTGTCTCTCAGTGCAGGGCCTCTAGCGGACACCCAGGAAACATTCATACTATGTTTTAATGGCTGTCTCTGCACGCAGCGGCCCTGAGATGCAGAGAGGGGTGACAGTGGGCCCAGAAGACCCAGTGCAGTGGGGCCTAGCCCACACTTTCCCTGGGAGAGCTGAGAGGTAGGGTGGGCAGCTCGGCCTCCTGGTGGGTCATGTGTGGAGGGCATCACATGCAGGGAGTATCTTCAGAGAAGGGGACGGGCTGTGGGCTGGGGGGGTCACAGTGCTCAGGGGGAAGGGAAGGCGGTTTGGCCTCTAGCTAGGTTGGGCAGTCAGTCTGGCCCAACAGAAGCTCATGAACAGATAACTCTCTGTGACCAGAGCCCCAGGGCACCCACGCATCTGTGCTACAGCGTCCAGGGGACTGAAGGCTCCTTGGCCAAGGTGTGGACCAGAGAGAGGCCCAGCTTCCTCGACTCCAGGGCCAGGGTCCCCAAGGCCCCGGCTCACGTTTAGGCCTGCCAGGAGCTCTCACCCAGCTGGGGCTAGCCCCGCCACCCCTTGAGGTGGGGTGTCGTCTGTGAGGTTGAGCCTGGGTCCCTGTCCCCCAGGCAGTTCTGACAGCCCCTGTGAGGCACGCCACCTGGCCAGCATCCTTCCCCAGCCCAGCTTCCCAGCCTCCCTGCGGTCTGAGGCTGGCACCGCAGAGACCCCCAGGTAGGTCAGAGGCTGGAGCAGGCACCCAGGACGGGCCTGTGCAGAGCAGCTGCACCGCCCTCTCCCTCAGCATCTCCCAGGCCAGCCTCCCAGCTGCCTCAGCACGTCAGCATGCTTCCCTCATCTGTGTGGGGACACTGTTTCTTTCCTCCCCCTTAGGAGAAACTACTCAGGCCCTGACTCGGAGGCCTAAATTGTCTCTTGGTTCCTTGCCTGTTCCTTCCCTGGTGATGCCCTCTGAGACTTACATCTGCTGCACCCTCGCCCCCACCAAGTCCAAGCCATGGGCCCTCAGGGCCACCCACAGTGACCTTTCCTCCCTCTCTGTCCATTTGGCCCTCACACCCGACCCCTCAGTTCGACTGCCTCCTGCTCCCTCCTCACGCAGCCCACCTCCTGGATTTCTCCTGGGCTGCAGTGCCCACTCTCCATGATGTCTGATCTGTAGTCTGCCTAGCAGCCATGAGTATTCAGCCCCTCACAGAAGCTCACAGGAATGTCCTCAGGGAATCCTCAGCAGTCCAGTGAGCCACACACTATTATTATCCCCATTTACCCAAGGACGAGTGCAGCACTCAGAGAGGGTAAGCAACTTGTTCAAGGCCACACAGCCTGCAATAGCAGAGCTCAGACCAGAGTCCAATCCATGATTCTGAAGCTGCGGGCTGAAGCCCTGGCTGAGCTCACCTGGGGACAGCTTGTCTGCCTATATAGTTCTGAAAGTGGGTTTCCCCAAGCAGGAACACCAAGCGGCAGTTGAGAGGCTCTTAGGTGGTACGTGGGTCAATATTTTTTAATCATTGGTTTCATTTTTCTTTTTGTATTATAGAAAAAATGTAGTGAACATATCAAGCTTGTAATTTTCATGCATGTTACTGCTTAAACGACAGAGCTAAATAAAAATAGCAAGTCAGTTTTTAAAACTGATCATAGTAACTTAATAATAGTACCCGTTGATACGCAGAAAAAGGAAATAATTCATGAGGCTTAAGGGTAGGATGGGAGTGATTGAAGTTGAGAAATTGTTGTTTCTGTCTCAGGCCCAAGCCCTGCACTGTCTCACCGCTCATGGGGTGTGTCTGGGCACCAAAGGGAGCCGCAGGGAGCAGGGCCCCTCCCTCTGGGCTTCCGGTGCCAGGGATGGGGGCCGAGCAGGATAAGGCCCAGCCTGCCTCCATGTGGCCTTTCAGGCCCCTGACTGTCTTCTCCCTCTGCTCTTCCCTGTATAGAGGAGATCGTGGCCCATGCCAGCAATGTGTCCTCTCTGGTGCTGGGCAAAGCCTCAGGCCGGCTGCTGGCCACAGGCGGGGATGACTGCCGCGTCAACCTGTGGTCCATCAACAAGCCCAACTGCATCATGGTGAGGTTCGGCCGGTGGGCGGGGTGGGGCAGGTGGGCAGGCCAGGGATGGTCGCTGGGAGTGGGCAGCTCTGCAGAAACCCAGCACATCAGTGCTTCCCCCGACTTGTCTGCTCAGGGAAGTCCAGGACAACCCAGATGGCTGGGACAGTGGCCAGTCCTCAGGAATGGGGAGTGGGGGCGGTCACCTGGTTGTGGGAAGGAGCTCTGGGGAGCCTGTATGAAAAGGCTAAAATAAGCCTACAGGGCCAAATCTGAGCCTCCCCTGCCTATTGGCCTGTCCGCTCGCCTGTCAGTTACCTGCAGGGTTATTTTGATTCATTACTCACCTCACTGCACAAAAGGGGTTTGAATGCCCCTGGTTGGAGCTGGTTAGAGGGCTGGTTCTTTAATAGTGCTAATGAACTCAACTCTGCTTGGCTTGGGAGCCAATACATGAGAGGCAAGTGTTTGTTGAAAGGAAAGGTGGCTTTATTCAGGAGGCTGGCAGCTGGTGGGGAGGCGGTCTTGTGTCCAATAGTCAGTTCCCTACTGTTGATCAGAGGCAAGAGCTTTTAAAGGGGAGTTTCAGAGGTGTGTAGCTGATGCGAGGGAGCTCAGTGCGGAGTGGCACAGCCAGCTCTGACGTCATCTTGAAGTCGGTTGGGTGGTGGTCCACCCAGTTCTCAGAACTGTGGCATCTCACGCCATGGTGACAGTCTGGTCGTCATGTCGTCAGCTTCTTCCATCTGGTGGGAGTTTCGATATCTACAAGGCAGCTCGCAAGATAGGGTTCAGATCAGTATCCACAGCCCTTGAGAAGAAACCGAAGTTCCTTGACTTTGTCTAATGACTAAACTCTTGTTATTTGGTCTCGTTTGACTGCTTTCCCTTGCTTCTTCTGCATTTTCCTTATTTCTTTGATTAGATTTGTTCTCTGACAAAAGCTTTTCTCCAGATAAAAGGCAGGCAAAGGACATGGAGGTGGGTGGCGTCTGTCCTAGGAAGGCCCTGTAGGGTTCTGCTGCATTTTGTTAGCCCTGTCCCCCTGGTTACAACTATATTCGATGCCAAAAACCGTTTTCCAAAACAGGAAATCACACAGAAGGGAAAAACATACAGAAATGAGTTCTATGCAGTTTGGTTATCCAAGGACCATTACACCTGGTACTTTGGTCTGTGCGCTGCTAGGGGCTGATACAGACACATGTGCATGCATGTGTGTGCAGACTTGTGCCTAGGTATACACGTGCAAACACGCCCACGTGCACACACACAAACATATAACAATGTGTTTCTAGTACACTGTCTTACTCTTCTGTAGCCTGGTTTTATATTTTTAAATATAGCAACAGTGCGAGTGTTTTCCTGTGTCAGCAAATACCCTTTTACAACACGATTTTTAATAGCTTTGTGGTATCCCATTGTAGGGTTGAGCCTGGCTCCCAGCATGGAAGTCATAGCCAGGTTTTTGGCTCAGCCCAGCCACAGTGGGGCACATCCTTGTCTCCCTAAATCTTCAAACAGATCTGCAATCATAAGACTGAATCTGTGGGTGTGTACTTTTTATAAAGCTTTCAAAACATATTGCCAAACTGACCTCCAAAAGTCAATTTGCATTCTCATCGATGGCACTGAAGCTTGCCCTCTTCCCCTACAATCTTGCCGCGCAGGGCGGTATTCTTTTGACTCTTAACTGAGTCAAGATACAAAGGAGGTGAGGTTTATTAGTAGAAACGTAATCAACTCGGTGTTCTTGTGAGATCCAGTGGGCAGCTGAGATCTGACCCAAACCGCAGGCAAGGTTAAGGTCAGAACTGAGATTGGGTTAAGAAGAGAATTGAAATTGTTTCGGGGGGTTCAGGTGTTTCCTGCTCCCTGAAATTCCAGAGTAACACACCCCAATTGGAAAAGAATCAACAGAGGCTGGTCTGAATTGGGGAGAGTGTCCATGTTTGCAGCAGAATCACTCCCAGGTCCTCTGGTTTCCGGAGCCCCTGCCTGAGAGCGTGGCTGGGTCCTTTGGTGGGGGTCAGCCCCTGGGGACCTGGGGGCTTCAGAGGCTACTGACGGGTCAGACCTCAGTTCTGCCGTGGTTTCCCCTCTGGAGGGCTGGGCCAGGCAGAGTAGAGATGGGAGCACAGTCCAGGAGGACAGTGCTTTGGACTTGGGACTGAAAGGTCAACTGCCCCGCTGCAGGGCCACTCCTGCAGGTGACGTTCCTGTCGGGAGCACAGTGGGTGATGGTGGAGCGTGGCTGGGGTCTGGCCCACTTTCAGCCCTGGGAGCCAAGAGGCCTGGGGCGCCACAGGATCCCTGCTTGATGAGCTGCCCAGGGATCCAGGATTGGAGGCAGCAGCTGGGGGTCTGTAGACATAGCACACCGAGGCTGCTACCTTCTCTCCTCAGAGCCTGACGGGTCACACGTCCCCCGTGGAGAGCGTCCGTCTCAACACCCCCGAGGAGCTCATCGTGGCCGGCTCTCAGTCGGGCTCCATCCGCGTCTGGGACCTGGAAGCTGCCAAAAGTAGGTGGCCACACCTGCCTCCCCACCGACGCATGCCTGCAGTTGGGCTTGTCCCCAGCTTTCCTGTCCAGCCACTTTCTCCAGGAAGCCTGTCCTGACTCGGACGGTGCTTCTTTCCTGGTTCACTGACCAGACGGTGTGTTTTAGGTTCCAGGGTTGCTTTGGGAGGTCATCCCTGATCCCCCTCGTGGGACCTGCTTCTCTCCTCCCCTGCCTCTCTCTCTCTCTGCAGGCTTGTAGGATCTTCCTCCCAGTGTCCTCAGGTTTCACAGTGAAGGGCGTTGGTGTGCGTGTTCTCATCCCTGTACTGGGTCCTCTCTGGGGTCTTGGTCTGGAGACTCATGCCCTCAGTTCTGGGCCAAATAGGGAGTCCCACTTTCCCTAGAACGGGAGCTGCCTCTCAGCATCACTGGCTGTTGCCGCATGGGAATGTGGGCGCAATGTTGCCAGCTCTACAGATTTTTTTAAGAGAAGCTGGGAATCTGGGCATTTATGTGGAATCCACCCATTTCTAAAGGTTGACAGCTAACTCAACGTACTTTTCAGAACACTGTGCAGGCCGACACTCAGAGGTCCAAGTAAAACCTGTTTGCCCACTGCTTTTTGCCAGCCTCTAGTCTGGACCTTGCAGCATGCCAGGTGGGAGGCCATCTGCTCCCTGAAGGATGGCAGAGGAAGGGGTGGCGTGGGTTTTTGCCGAGTCTGCTTCTCCCAAAAACAATGCCCTTTTTGCCTGGCTGAGACTTAAAGGTCATTCTGGCCTCTCCTCTGGTGCCTGCAGGTTGTTCTGCTGCAGGATGGTGGCCATTGGCCACGCACGCCCTGTGGCCACGCACGCCCCGTGGCCAGGTTCATTCTGCTCTCATGTAGGTGCTCCTCAAGTTAGGACCTCACTTGAGCCTCTTAGTGATACCTGCCCACCCGGTGGTGGACTGTTTCAGAAAGACAGAGCCCCAGGACCTCTTAGATAACAAATAGGGGCTGCAAGCTTAGCATCTCAGCACAAAGTCCCACTGCCTGGCACCACATAGGACCCACGAGGCAGGAGCATCGCTGGACAAGGGGCCAGGGAGGAGCATGCCCGGGCTGGCTGGGCTCCAGCCAAGAAAGCAGAAAGGCTTGGGCAGGAGTTGCTTCACCTCTGGGAAGCCTCTGCCTGGACCCAGATCCCAGTGTAGGGTACCAGCCATTTACCGTTCACAGAGGAGCAAGACATATAGAGAAGCCAAGACTTGTGATTTTGCAGCCATGACTTTCATGCACAAGGGAACGTGAGGAATTTCTTGAGGTCAGCAAAGAATGGAAACTAAAGACGTCTGGAATTCCTGGCTCCCAGGGCTGGCTGTTCTACAAACAACTTGTGACACATCCCAGACCCCACTCCCAGAGAAACTGACTCAGGAGAGGGATGGGCCCAGGATCTGGCTTTCATAAGCTTCTAGCTGGTTCTGATGCAAAACCAGGTTGGCACTATCTCCTTTTTTGACAGATGGGCAAACAGACCCAAGGAGGGCCATGAACTTAGTAAAGACTCTATGGCTGGGGTGTCTGACCTCGAATCCTGGTGTCAGGACTCCTGTCCCAGTAGTTTGCCCTGCCATTTGGCTGGGGTGGGTCGGTTTCGGTGACAGAAGAGAAACTTGCCCTCACATTCTCAGCAGGAAGACCCTAAGACCTCAGACCCACCTCCACCCCCACCCACCACAGTGTGGTGGAAATGATACAGAGGCAAACTGGCACCTCGTGTGCAGAAAGGGGTAATGTTAAAGGGTTGCCTGACTGTGGCTTCAGTTGCCCATCACTGGAGCGTCCAGCTGCTCAGCTGGAGGGTTTGGAAGTTCCCATGTCGGGTAGACAGGCCCTGGAGGCCCCTCCTCTCTGCAGCTCCTGGATCCCGTGACCAAGTTGGCATCAGGAGGCCCCGAGAGCCCTTCCAGGACAGAAGAGCGAGGGCAGAAATCACACCAGAAGAATGTGGTCCTGCCTGCTTTCCATGGAGAGCCAGAGGGCGAGGGAGGGTCAGCCCAGGATCCCACAGGAAGGCGGTCTGGGCTTCATGAAGCCGGCCTACGCAGGGGTGGGACCTGCCGCATCCTCTGGGGTGGGGCAGGATTTTGGAAGCCTGGCTCTGGGATGCAAAGCAGGTGGGCTGGCAGGGGCAGCATGGACTGGAACATGTGCGAGAGGAGTGTGCACCCTCCAGGGCCTGGGCTGGGCTGCATGTGCCCGAAGCCCCCTTGGCCAGAAAGGCAGTGCTGAGCCCCCAATGGCATGTGACAACTACAGTGTGGGGAGGGTAGCTGCTCAGATTTTAGTGTCTTCGAATTTTGCTCTTTAAGCATTATGTCTGGAGTCTGCTTGAACACCTGCTCCAACAGAGAGCTCACTACCTCACAAGGCAGCCTGTTTCACCTGTCTCAAACCTGAGGATCACTGGACTGCCACACTTTGTGCCAGCACCCTTGGCATGATCAGTTTCATTCAAACAGCAGAATTATAAATCTTCTAAAAAGCAAGGCATATGAGGCCAGAGAGAAGAGGCAAATTTGAGTGGTACTGGAGAACACTCTGATACAGAAACACAAGCCTCCCTCATCCACCACCCACTGACATCCTGCTCAGATACCACCTCCTCCAAAAAGCCCCCCTGGATTTCTCTTTTCAACCTAGCAGCTTCTCCCCTACCTTGGACTGCTCCTGCATCCCTCTCCTCGCACTGTCTCGGGTGTGATGGGATGCCTGGCAGGTCATAAGCTCCATGTCCACAGGGCCTAAACCGAGTACAGCAGCTGCTCGACTCTGCTGACTCTGGGGCTTCACTCTTGTGAGAACACGTTGGCACAAGCCACATGGCGCTTGCAGAGAGTTTCCTGGGGGCTCCTGTAATGGCAGAAACGGCTGGCATCTCTCGGGAGGAAAATAAGAAAAGTTAGTTGTTAGAGTGGTAGGACGGTCGACTTTCCTCCACATCTTGAAAGTGTGTTGCTGTTGTGTTTTTCTGTGCTGTCAGGACGAAAGCGCACACAGAAACGAACACTGAAGCCCTTTCTCTGCTGCCGTCCTGTTTGCCTCTCACACCACTGTCTCTGCTCTCTCCCTCGTTAGTCCTTCGCACACTTATGGGACACAAAGCCAACATCTGCAGCCTGGATTTCCACCCATATGGCGAGTTTGTAGCCTCGGGTTCCCAGGACACAAACATCAAGGTGAGACACCACTCAGCACCCTGGCTCTCCCAGGACTGGGCTGGCAGTGGAACCAGGATGTCGAGTCCCACCCGAGGGGGTGGGCTTCGGCTCTGCGGGGGCGCCTCCCCACTGTGCTCCAGCATCCATGTCCCCCCACCCCCACCCAGGCAGGGAGATGGGGGAGCACTGGCCAGACATTTGTCCTCGGAATGCCCAGCTTTACTGAGCAGTTTCCAGACCCCTGTCATTTTGGGGTGTAATGACCTGGAGGTGCTCAGAGCCCCTCTCTGCTCATGGCCATCTACTGCCCTCTGACCCAAGCTCCAGGACTGAGCTTGGCTCGACCTCCCCAGCGCAGCCCACCGTGGTTGTGACCTGTCCTGACCCACGCCCCTCTCTGCTCCCTACTTCACAGCTCTGGGACATCAGGAGGAAAGGCTGTGTCTTCCGATACAGGGTGAGTGAGGCCCCTCTGTCCATCATTCCACAAACGCCTTGAGGGCATGAAGCCTGGGGCGGTGTCTAGACCCTGAAAGGGGCGGCGCCTGGACCCTGGAAGGAGCTGGAGGAGCTGCTCATCCAGCCTGGGTGGGAAACAAAAAGTCCAGATGAGAAACGTGCATCTGGAGCAGAGCAGGGGTGCCCTGGGTGGTCCACCTGGACCCCCAGCTTTCCACGCCTCCCCACAGAGCCGTGTTCACCAAACTGTGCTGCACAGTTTGTAGGCTGGTAACAGGTGTTATTAAGTGAAGGGGTTCCTGTTCATATGAGTTTGGAAGCACTAGTTTAATAATTATTTTTTGAAGTTGTTAGACCCTTTCACATAAGAGGAGGCATTTAACTCTCCAAAAAGAGGCACAGGACACATTGCTCCTCAGCCTTGAGACCGTGAGGTCTTGATCTCCTGGAGTGTCCTGCAGGACTGGGGTCCATGACCACCTGTGGAGAGGCGTTCCTCTGTGGCATCTCCCGTGGGTGGCCGTCTGACACCTCTCTGCCTGCTCCCAGGAAGCACTTGCTTGTGGAGGGCAGGGAGGAGAAGGGGGTGGGGAGGGAAGCCCACAGGGCCCAGCCCCTCCAGTGTGCATGCTCTGTCCTGTCCTCAGGGGCACAGCCAGGCTGTGCGGTGTCTCCGGTTCAGCCCCGATGGGAAGTGGTTGGCATCGGCCGCAGATGACCACATGGTGAAGGTAGCTCCCAGCCAGACATGGGTCCAGGGCTGGGGACTGGGGTCTGCTGATCACACCCAGGTTGGGTCTTCACCTCCCTCCCCATCGGGCTCGCCCGCCCCAGGATTGTCCAGAGTGGGAGGCGGTTCGTGGATAAAGAGCATGGTCTGGATGAGAGGGTGATCTGGAGGCTGAGGGCCAGGCTGGTCCTGACCTCCAGCCCACCCTGCCCCAGCTCTGGGATCTGACTGCTGGCAAGATGATGTCTGAGTTCCCTGGCCACACGGGGCCTGTCAATGTGGTGGAGTTCCACCCCAACGAGTACCTCCTGGCTTCTGGCAGCTCCGACAGGTGAGGAGGAGGAGCAGGGCCCGTGACCTGTGACTGCCACACCTCTGTCCTCTGTGTGTGTTTCTGTCCCGGTCTGTCTTTTGGTCCCGGGGTGTCACATCCTACCTAGACTGGACTGACTGCCATCCATGCCAGCCTGGGACCCAGATCACATCTCTCTCCTGACTCCAGTTCCCCGGCCCCCGTGTCCTGGGCCTTGCTGGGGTGTCTGGATCCAAGGCCCGTCCACCTCCCACATGCTCAAGAGTGGCTCTGACCTGGGGCGGGTGGGCAAGTGTCTGCAGAAAAGCGGGTTTTCCCAGCCACCATCCTGCGTAGAAACCAGCATGGGACCTGGCTTTCTCTGCAGGACCATACGTTTCTGGGATCTGGAGAAATTCCAGGTGGTGAGCTGTATTGAAGGGGAGCCGGGGCCTGTCAGGTAGGCGGGCTGTTGGGTGGTGGGCGGGGCCTCCTCCGGGCCTTGGGGCGTGGCTGTGGTGGCCCTTTGTAGTCTCCACTTCCGCTCTGGTCCTGGGCTCCCGGCAGCCTCTCCGGAGGCTTCTGACCCACGGCCCCCTCTCGCCTGGGCCAGGAGCATCCTCTTCAACCCCGATGGCTGCTGCCTGTACAGTGGCTGCCAGGACTCGCTGCGCGTCTACGGCTGGGAGCCCGAGCGCTGCTTTGATGTGGTCCTCGTCCATTGGGGCAAGGTGGCCGACCTGGCCATCTGCAACGACCAGCTGGTGAGAGAGCCACCGCCCACCATGCACCTTTGCGCCGGGCCGCCGGCCTCCTCCCACTGAGGTCCCCAACTTCCTCCTGGTCCTGTGGGGACCCTACCGCCAGGGCCCCACGAAGGGTCCCGCCCCACCTCCTCCATTTCCTGCAGATAGGCGTGGCCTTCTCCCAGAGCAACGTCTCCTCTTACGTGGTGGACCTGACGCGGGTCACCAGGACAGGCACGGTGGCCCAGGACCCGGTGCAGGACAGCCGGCCTCCGGCGCAGCAGCCGCCCCACCCCAGCGCCCCCCTTCGCCGCATCTACGAGCGGCCCAGCACCGCCTGCAGCAAGCCTCAGAGGTGGGGTGCTCGGGGCCTCGGAGGGCACTGGGGGGTGCAAGAGGTGAGCCACCCGGCCTCACTGCCACCCCTCCCTGCCTCCCTTTGCTCGACCGGCCCCCCAGGGTGAAGCAGAACTCGGAGAGCGAGCGCCGCAGCCCCAGCAGCGAGGACGACCGGGACGAGCGGGAATCTCGGGCCGAGATCCAGAACGCGGAGGACTACAATGAGATCTTCCAGCCCAAGAACAGCATTAGTGAGGCCCTCCCCTCCCTTCCCTTCCCATCCCCGCCTAGCCCCACCATCCCCCTCCGGGACGCAGAGGCAGATGGTCCTTTCCAGGATGGTGTCAACATTGCCCCGCCCCCTTAGCCTAATTTCTCACCCACATCTGGGCCCGGCTCTGTCCCCAGGCCCTCTAGGCCTCCGCAGAAGCCCAACAGACCCTTGGTGCTTGGCCTGCCAGGGTCCAGGGCATGAGGAGAGGCAAGCCTGAGGGTTCAGGCCCTAGAAACAGATCACGGTCTACAGCCGTATGTGTACCCTGGAACCACTTACCCATCTTCCGCATCCTGTGGGGCCCTGGGGTCCTGGCCGACTGGGCCCTGAGGGCTCAGACAGCAGCCCTGGGCTGGCCCCCTTCACCTCTGCAGGTCGGACACCACCCCGAAGAAGTGAGCCCTTCCCTGCACCCCCAGAAGATGGTGAGTCAGGGGGCAGGGCCTGGCCTCCCGGGCTCCCCAGTCGTCTTCTTCCAGGCTGCCCCTCCCACAGGACAGTTCCCAGCCTCTCTCCCCTTGGGTCTTTTCCCTCCATTCACCCAAAAAGCACCTAGTGTGTGCCAGGCACTGCTCTCGACCCTGGTAACAGCGTGAAAAAGCAGGCAGGTGCCCGCACCCAGTGAGGAAGGCAGGTGGTAGACAGCCGTGTGGGAGGAACCAGGCATGGTGAGAGGCACTCGGGCCTTGTAGATGGGGGCTGTGAGGCTCTGCTGAGGTGGTGCATCAGGCAGGCCTGGGGGCCAGGTGAGGAGACGGCAGGGAACAGCCTCAGGTGGGAGGGAGCTGAGAGCAGGGCGGGGGTTTGGGGGGCCAGGTCCCCAGTCCCTGGGGGTTGGGTTTTGCTGCTGGAAGATTTAAGAAGGGAGAAAAACCTGATCTGCTTTGTGGTTGGAGAAGGTGGGACGGGGTGCCCTCATCTTCCAGCCCAGCCTTCCCCGCCACCAGCTTTCTCAAGGGGCCATTTTCCCGTGCCCCTAAAGCTGGGTTCCTGAAGCACCTCTCTTTCTCACACTCCTAGTCAGCATCCACTCAGCACCAACTCCCCCTGCAAAACACACCCCATTCCTAGTGAGGTGTTGGGGCCACCACTCCCTGGGTCCCATCCACATGTGGTGCTCAGTTCCTGCTTTCTGCCAGACCTGTGGTTGAGTAGGTGGAAAGGGAGGGGACAGGCCCCGCCCCCTCCGCCAGGCCTCCCCTGTTAGAGGCGAGGCGCCACCCAGAGTCCCAGCGCAAGCCTTCCTTCCCGCCTGTCCCTTCTCCCGACCTGACCTGACCCAGGGATCTTTCCCTTCTATCTCCAGACATGGCCACAGCCAAGGAGGCAGCAAAGCCCAGCCCAGCCACGGACGCACAGTTCCCAGTGCCAAACATATCTCCAGGCGGAGCGGGCACGGTATGAGACTCAGAGAGGGCCTGGTGTCCTGAATCAGGGCTGGGGTGACCCTTGCCAGAGAGAGAGGAAGAGGGGGAAGCCTTGGGCTGGCTGCCTGCTAACTCCAGACCCTTCCAGCTTGAGGTTCTGTCCCGGCCCCCGGTCATCACTTCTACCCCTGCACCCAAGGCCGAGCCTGCCATCTTTCCTGCCACCCGCAATGAGCCCATCGGACTGAAGGCCTCCGACTTCCTGCCCGTGAGTGGGGGGCCCAGGCTGAGAGTGGGTGGAGGCCCATGGGGCGAGGGCAGAACTTGGCTGCCAGCATCCAGGCACCCATCCCACGCAGGCCGTGAAGATCCCCCAGCAGGCAGAGCTGGTCGACGAGGATGCCATGTCCCAGATCCGCAAAGGCCATGACACCATGTGCGTCGTGCTCACCAGCCGCCACAAGAACCTGGACACTGTGCGGGGCGTGTGGACCACAGGCGATATCAAAGCAAGTGCCACCTCTGCCTGGGTTTGGAGCTGAGAATAGAGCTCCCTGGGATGGGGCTGAAGAGGTGGTAGGCAGCTCCCGTCACCACACCTTGCAGTTTTATGTTCACCCCCCAATAAAGCCCGTGATCACATCACACCCACGCAGGGCCACTGTGTCCCCGGTCCCCACTAATGGGTGCTCTGTTTGCACAGACATCAGTGGACTCAGCCGTGGCCATCAATGACCTGTCTGTGGTTGTAGACCTCCTTAACATTGTCAACCAGAAGGCGTGAGTGGCCATGACGGGGGATGGGAGGTGGGGGGCGTGGGCAGGGCCGGGTGCTGAGGGCATGTGTCCCTGACCCTCTCCCCAGCTCCCTGTGGAAGCTGGATCTGTGCACCACGGTTCTGCCGCAGATCGAGAAGCTTCTGCAGAGCAAGTATGAGAGGTACGCATGGGGAAGCCGCACCTGCCTCAGCGGGGTGGGGTGGGGGTGGACTACAGGAAAGACCCCCAGAGCTGGTGCACTTGTGAGGTGGTTGCGCCGTGCTGCTGTCCCCTCCAAGGCTGGAAGGCCAGAGTGACCGCAAGTCCATGCGGCCTCTGGCCCCGTCTCTGCCCCGCTCTGTCTCCATGAGCCATGCGCTCTGTGTGTTTGAGATTCTGTCCATCCCTCTGCCCTTGCAGCTACGTCCAGACGGGCTGCACCTCCCTGAAGCTGATCCTGCAGCGGTTTCTGCCCCTCATCACAGACATCCTGGCGGCCCCGCCCTCTGTGGGTGTGGACATCAGCCGGGAGGAGAGGTGAGGATCCCGGGCAGTGGGGAGGAGTGTGTGGTGTGTGTGCGCACGCCATGTCAGGCAAGAGCACACAGGCCTGCTTGTTGATGGCCCTGGTGAAACAGCCAATAGAGGCGGTCACTGTGCCTGGGACAGTGGCTCAGGGCACAGGGTGGGGTTACCAGAGCCTGGGCTCCTCCATGGCCTGGCTGTGGCCTGGGTCCTGCTCTTTGGGTCTCCGCCTTCCCCTGGGAGGAGGGCCAGTGTGGTTAGTACAGGAAAGGCCCTGGGGTTGGGCAGGGGTCATGGGACCGTGCCGACTGCCCACCTCCAGCACTGACCCTTTGCCCACAGGCTGCACAAGTGCCGGCTCTGCTACAAGCAGCTCAAGAGCATCAGCAGCCTCGTCAAGAGCAAGTCGGGCTTGAGCGGCCGCCACGGCAGTGCCTTCCGCGAGCTGCACCTGCTCATGGCCAGCTTGGACTGAGGAGCCCAGAGAGTGGGGGCACCCTCAGGCCTGGCCTTGGCCCCTACTCCTGTTCCCTGTGCGTCCACCGGCCCATGAGCCTCTACCCAGCCCCCACTGCTGCCCTGTGGCCATCCTGGAGGTGGCGGCGCTGGCCCACTGGCCACTCCTCAGCCCTGAACTGTGACAACTTCTCTGCAGCAACAGCTGCCCAGCTTTGCCCAACTCCTGCTTCCTGGGGCAGTGAACTGAGCCCTGGGGCTGCTGCTGTAATTTATAAGGTGAATTTTATTAAATTTGTAACTATTCCCTGCTTTCCTTACTGGGAGGTGCATCCTCTGGCAGCCACAAGGCTCTCCTGGGCCCCTGATGGCCTCTTCAGAGGCCTCCTTCTCCAAGACCCAGAGGTGGTACGCCACGCTGGGTGGCCAGCAGGGGGCAGCAGAGTGATGGGCCGGCAGGAAGGGGTAAGTTCAGACTTATTCTGGGGGAAGGCAGGCACAGCAACTCCCCGTTTCTTGGCTAGAAGAAACAGGTGAGGGGTGGGCTCAGGCTCTCCAGTCCAGCCCCTCTGTCTCAGCCACACTCCCACCTGTCCAGTGGATGCCTCTGAGGTCAGTCGGCAACTGTACCCTGCAAGGGGCTGGACCCCCAGCCTTGCAGTGGGACCACTTACTGCAGTGGCTGATCCAGAGCTCACCACCCTCCCCCGACCCCCGGAGGCCTCCAGGGATGGGACCAGAAAGGCAGCTACCTCATGCTCTGAACAGCTGCCCCTCCCTGCAGGAGCCCCCAGTGCTGGCTGGCCAGAACAGCTCCCTTGACCCAGAGGTCACCCTGCTTTTCCTCCTGAGGCAGCTTTAGCCCATTTGGTGTGAGGACCCCACAGAGCCCTGCACATGTTTCCCCAAGGCTAGGACCAGGTGCAGACCAGCACCGCTTCCATGGTGGGGAGCCTGGTGGGCATGGCACCGATGGTTGGGGTGCTATAGGCAGAGGGAGGAGGGGGTTGGCACTCACCTAGAGCCATTCACCTAAGGGGGCAAGGCCAGGGCAGAGGGCAGGCAGTGGAGTAGGGACCACCGTGGCTAGGTTTTTGACAAGCCTTTGGAGAGCTTGAGTTTCCCATTTACTAGGTGAAGGTGCCAGTACCTGTATGGGTCAGTCATGGTAAGGATGGGGGAGGAGGACACTTGATCCTGACTTAGTGGGTGACAGGCCAGCACTGGGGAACCACCCACACATGCAAACACCCTACTCGCTGCGTCTGATCAGGGGCTCACAAGACCAACTCTTCCAGACAATGTTTGTGTAAAAAGGTTATTTTAATAAGTAAAAATGGCTAAGCTTCCAAAAGTTCTTAAATAAGATTTCAGAGGGAGGAAAATGTCAAGAGGCTAGTGAGCAGGGAGACAGCCTGGTGCCAGGCAGAAGAGGGGAGCAGCAAGATCCCCACCCACTGGCCTCCTGCCGGCCATAAATAAAGCCCGACCCGCGGCGGGAGCAGGCCTCCTGTGCATACCTAGGAACACTATCTACACGCCTGGCGAGATGCTCTACTCCCGGAGAAGAGCAGGACAGGGCTGCCCACCAACTGCCCAGCTCCCACAGTACCTGTGCCTTGGAGGGGCCCTGCGGGCTGGGGAGGGGTGGGACAGCCCAGGCGAGGGCCCACCCTCTCACACAACACACTTGCCCTCCCCACAAGGGCCCACACTGATGGCCTGGGCCCAGCCTGTGCCACTTGCACCCAGAGCCACAGCCAAGAGACATGGTTTCCTTCTGAACATGTTGCTCATCTCTAAGGGGAGATGGGGTCAAAGAGACGCCTCCACTCTGGCCTCTGCTTCGCGGGCTCCAGACGCTTCAGCAGGGGCAGGTCAGCCATGCATGGAGACCCAGTCGCTGGTCCCTGGTCCGGCAGGGTGGGCATGTCCATCACACAGGCAACGGCCTGGACTTCCCTATGGGAGGGGTTAGGTTTTGTCAGCACCAGGACTGTCGGCCTCTGTCCCAGAGCAGGAGGCAGCCGGGCAGAAGCACACAGACAGCAGGCAGCGAGCCCCAGACCCAGCCAACTTCCCGGCACAGCCCTGCAACCCGAGGCGGCCAGGCAGGCGGGTGGGCGGGCAGCCCTGGGCTGCTGGCCCCCACACTCACCTGGAGACTGCAGCCCCAGCCGTCAGGCTGAAATCAAAGCAACAGGTGTCTCACTGATAGGCTTGCCTTGGGCTGGGACCCAACCCCCAGGACCCTGCTGCCCACACCCCCTTTAGACTCAAAACACTTGCCAGGCCCTTCTGTAAGTGGGCCAAGCTGGGGGCTGGAGCCTAGGATTCTAATCACCCATCCACGGCCTACTTAGGAGGCCATGTCTTTCATGAACCCAGCCTCAGAGAATTGCATCCTGGGCCTCACATCAGCAGCCGAGCTAGGAGTCTGGAGGGCTGGCCGCCCCCTGACACTGTCTCCAAGGGGCCTTCAGTTTCCCATCAATAAAATGGACTATCTGCCCTGACTAATTCCCAGGGCCAAGGAAGGTTGTGAAACTGGTCTGGAGAAGTTTTATAAATTTAAAGCTCACTCCCATAAGGGCAGCCCAGTGCCTGTGATCAGCCTATGGGGGAGGCTCTCCACCCTGGCTCACTCCCTGAAGACTCACCTGAGGGCTGCAGCTTCCTCCTGATGGAGCCTGGGCGGCTAGTGGTCCCAGAGCCGGGGGCCGAATGGGCTCGCGCTGAGGGCTGTGACGTCTGGCAAGCTGGCTCCCACTGTGGGCAGAGAAGGGCAAGTGGGCGGGTCCCCTGCCACCCATGTGTTTCCCCTCCCCAGCCACCCAAAACTGTTTTCTCATCTGCAAGATGGACATGACGATGATACAATAGCCATGGGAGGAAGATGGGAATTAATAAAGAAGTGAACTAGTTACTACTGAGCATCTGTGTGCCAGCCTGCACCTCCCTGCCCCACCTCCAACCAGCTGATGACCCCGAGGTACCTCTGAGGTCAACAAAAACACCTGGACTGAAGAGACTACTGGTTTGGGTTCAAGTTCTGGCTCCACCCACTCTGGTATCTTCCCCTCTTCCCCACTCCAGGCTGTCCTCCCCACCATACCCTCCCTCTTGCCCATGACTGGAAGGAAGTCTTTGATTCAGCGCCGGCCGAAGGCAGGCCTGTGGGGGGTCCCTGTACCTCTAGGTGCTCCTGGCTGGACCATGACCCGAGCTCTGTCCTGCGGGATCCGGGGCCCAGTTCCACAGAGCGCACCCTCTCAGCAAACTTGAGGGAGTAGAGCGTCTCACTGGTGTTCTTCTCCACAGGGGACACCTAGGGGACACACGAGAGCTCACTCTCCACCTGGCTGGCCGGCTGTCCTCACAGAACTGGAAGGGGCATCAGAGGGAGCTCACAACCAGGGGATTCTAGAAGGTTCCCTGGAGAAGACGGAGAGGGAGGGGACCTGGGGCCAGGGGCAACTTCACCAAGTGAAGTGGAGGAAGCTGCAAGCAAAGAGTGACTGTGGCCAGGTCTGTTGGGAAGGCTACGGGGTGGGGGTGGGGGGGCACATGTCACTTGACTCGGAAGCTGCTGAAGACAAGAGGCTTTTCTCTGACCAGCCTTTGGGGTACTCCGGCTGCAGGGGAAGGAAGGGGGTGGGAACCCCTGTTCTTGGCCAAGTCCATACACACTGATGGCCACCCTGTCCGGCCTGCCTGAGGCCCTCACCTGCACCACCATGAGGGTCTTGCTGTCCCCGCTGAGCGAGTCCTGCAGCAGGTAGGTGAGCTTGGAGTTGCGGAAGGGCACGTGGCCCTGACGGGAGCGCAGGGCGGCGATGACATCGCCCAGGGCCGACAGCGACTTGTTGATGTGCTGAGCCTCCCGCAGGCGGCTGCCCTCCGCCCCCGACTTGCCCACGCGCTCCGAGCCGGCCAGGTCCACCAGGTTCAGCTTCCCTGCGGGGAGGGCGCGGGCAGGTCAGGGCCGCCCCAGGAGAGGCAGGGGTGGGGGTGCTCGGGCCGGGCGCCGGGGGCCCTGGCTCACCCGTGGTGCGGAGGCCGGTGCTGCAGTCCACGCCGCGCACCGTCACGATGAGCAGGGCGTGCGAGCGGGAGCTGTGCTCGTTCAGGTTGGTGAACTCCGTGGTGCGGTTGGTGTGGCCGAACTCGAACACCTGGAGGCGGGAAGGCCGACGCACCGGCTTTGGAGTGGGGTGTTCGGAATCCCCAGTCCTGGAGCACCCCTATGAGGGGGCGTCACCCGCTACCTCCTCCCGGGGAGGAAACAGGCTCCCAGAGGACTGCGGGCCCTGCAGAGCCCGCATCCGAGCCCTGGCCCTTCGGGCGGAGCCGCCCCGCTGTGGGCGGAGCCGCCAGCGTTGGCCCGCCCAGCTCCTCACCTTGTTGATGTCCTCCACGCTCTGCACCTGGAACTCTGTCAGCCCTGGCACGTATAGCTGCCCGCTGCCGTCTGGACACAGCCGGATTTCCAGTTTCTCCTGGGGCTCCTGTCCCAGCAGGTCCCTGAGGGCAGGAAGGACGGTCACGCCCTCCTCCCAGTCTGCCTTCTGCTTACACTTGCACCCGCCCCCAGCCTGGAATGTTCTCCCAACCATCACACTTCAGGATGCCTTTCTGGACACCAAGGGACTCAGCCCCAGCTCCTCTCGGGCACTCAGTCTGCTGAAGGGCAGAGGCAGGAATGTTCCCCAAAAGTCCTGGGGTGGTGGTAACCAGCCCCCATGTTACGCTGAACCCCTGGAGGTAGGGTTCCCCAAGACCCCACTCTCACTTTTCACCACCCAGTGCAGCCTGCAGGTAGGGTGAGGGCACTTCGAGAGGGTAAGGAGGGCCTTGGTCTGGGTGTCCCAGGTGGGCTCAGTGGGCGCTTCTCCCTCCCGCCTGCTGGTGCAGGGGAGGGGCCTGGAACCAGTGAATCCTCTGGGCCTAGTCACAACATTCAACTTCGATCTGAGGCCCCCACCTGAGGGCCCTTCACCTGAGGGCCCCTCACCTGAGGACCTCATTGTAGATCTCCGCGGCACTGACAGTGATGGTGTATTCCCAGTCGGATGCTTTCTCCTGCACCTCAGAGAAGAGCAGCCGCAGGGCCCGCTGGTTGATGCCTGGGTTCTCAGGGGTCCCCTGGGGGTAAAATCAAGGCCCCAGTTAGCCAAGCCTCTCCCCTCTCCCCACAAAGGCTGACCCGTGCAGATGCTCCCCACCTGCTCTGGCTACCCTTCCCAGGCCAGCCTCCCCGACTTAAGCTGTCGCATGCCGTCCTGCCAGCTAAACACTCTCCACCAGCTACAAGCTGCTTCACCTCCTTAGGTCTCAGTTTTCTCACCTTTAAAATGGCCCCGCCCTCCCAGGATTGGGCCTGAGACTTAAAGCAGAGTGCCAGGTGGAACTTGGCCTGGGGCCTGCACACAGGGGCTGCTGATGGACACCTGGCCCTGCTGGGCCCCCTGGGAGGAGCCACTGGGAATGTGTGATTTCCCTGCTGCTGCCCAGAGTGGGGGCTCAATGTCAGGTACGCCGTGAGCCAGGTTCTGCGGGAAAGCTGGCAAGGGAACTGGGGCCGGATGGGCTGGCTGGCCTTTCTAGAGACAAATCTGGAGTCCTCACCTGGGCCTCCCTTTGGATGGCACCTTCCACCCCCACTTCCGCTTCTGCCACTGGGGCCTCAGTATCCTCCCCACACCCTCCAGCCCCGTGGCCTCTGCCCCACTGTCCCCTCTACCCCACACTCCTCTCTGTGACTGGCTTCGGTGTCTGCACCAAAGTCACCTCCTCAGGGAAGCTTTCTTTCCCTTCAAACACCGGATCCCTCCCTCACTGTTGGTTCCTCGTTCCTGGCTGAATTTTCCTCTCCAGCACCTAACTGAAGGACACATGGTGACTTGCTGTGGGCACTGCCATCTCCCCATGGGTAGGCCAGTTCTGTGGGGCAGGCACTCTGGTCACAGCTGAGCCCCAGGCAGGTTGCCTGATGCATGTGGAGCCTCAGGCTGGATGAGTTGGAGGATGGGTGCCCCTGGTGTCACCTCAACTCTGGGCACCCCAGACAGAGCTGGGAGCCTAAGGGTGTTGCACACACTCCCCCCAACCACCCCCTCCCCCTTCCCATCTTCCTTTGGCCTGCCTCTCACTAAACAGTCTAATCAATTCCTTCTTGAGGGAAAAGAAGGTAAAGATTGGGGAAGAAAGACCCACCACGGGAGCCTTCCCAAAGGGTGTCTAACAGCCTGGGCCAGCAGGGCCCTCTCATAGCCCTTGTTGGGACACCAGGTCACCTGCCCGCCTCCTCTACCTGGAGAGTCCTGTAGCAACCCTTAAGAGCCAGGGAAATGCTAATAAACTAAAGACATGCCCTGGGACCAGCTTTCCATTTTTGTCTACAGTCAAAATTCTTCCTCCTCTCAACGCCTCTATTCCAGGCCACAGTCCATGGAGGCGTGGGGTGGGGGGAGGGTGGTACAGGCAGGGAGATGAGGTCTTGCAAGCTGCAGGTAAGAGCTGGGCACCCCATGACAGCCTCCATTGGCCAGTCTCTCCCGTTGCCCAAGGATCTCCTTGAGGGCCGAGGTCCCCTCTCATTCATCCCAACACCCCCAGGGCCCAGCATGAGCAGCCATACAATGGGAGCCCAATACATGTGTGTGGCTGAAATCAGGGCAATCCTGAGATACGTCACAGCAATCTGCCCTGGACTCTTCGCCCAGGCTGAGACCCCTCTGGGGCCAGAGGTTGCTGTCAGCACACCTTCCACTCCCCCGGACCTACTGGGACCACGCAGGTGTGCTTGGGCAGGGCAGCCCCTCTCCAGGCTTGGTGCCTTAGGGTTAACACAAATAATTATGGGCTCGGCTCTAAGGCTGGGAAGACCAAGTGAGGCAAAACATGCCCCACACAGAACCTCGAGACCAGTGAGGGGCACCCCCATCTATGGCAGCAAGGGGGCAGTCTTCACTCTGAACCCCTGCTCCATCCAGTGGGCACACACCTCCATCGTGTATGTCTTGCCAGCCCCAGTCTGGCCGTAGGCGAAGATGCAGACATTGAAGCCGTCAATGCAGGAGGTGATGAGGGCCTGCACCTCCTGGAACACCTGCAGAGAAGATGTAGGATGGAGGATATGGAGCTGCCAAGGCTGCTGGCTGCCCCACACCCCAGCCACCTCCTCCTCCCGCTCCCCTCCTTCAGCAACAATATGGCACGTGTTATCATGGGCAATCAGCTCACTGCAGAGGAATTTGTGACTAATGAGTCATTTACACTAGGCGTCAGTGGGCAACCTCATTGTCGAAAGACTGGAAGGAAGTCAGGGTAGTAATTACTGCCCACTGGCACCTGAGGAAGGGGCAGCCTGGGCCAGGAGCTCAGGAGCCCTCCCCCAGCTTTTCGACCTCTCAAGGGAGAGGCAGCATGTGCCTGGCACCTCCACTGGCTCGCCTGTCAGCCAGAGACAAAGAACGGGGGCAAAGATAAAGCCTAGCCTGGGACAAGCAAAACAGGCCTCTCAGGTTGGCCCTGGCAGAGATGAGGGAAGAGCAGATGCTGAAAACACCTGGCTCATACAAGCTGCGGGCTCCTCCCTGAGGTCTGCGCGAGCAGCATGGGAGTCCCTAGAAAGGCCCGTGGGGTTGATAAAGGTGGTGCTCCTGGCTGGAGAGGCCTGCCTCCACACAAACCAGGGTCCAGTGCGGGGGCGAGGCCATGTGAGTGGGAGGGGCTGAGAGTGGGTGTGGTTGATTATGGGAGGGGACAGTGTGGGTGGGAGGGGCTATGAGGGTGGGTGTGGCTATAAGGATAGGAGGGATCACCTGAGTAGGATGGGCCCGAGTGGGTGTGGCTGTGATGGGCGGAACCACGGGGGAGTTCCCTAGCTTATGCATGGATCTGCCCTTCTGAAGCCCTTTTTGTCTTCTCTCCTCCAGAGGTAAAGAGAGGGACCATGTAGCCCTAGGCTTCTCCATCCTGTCTCCCTTCCCTTACGTTTATTTTCGTCCAGCTCTCCCCCTTCATGTGAGGTGAGTGTGTCTCTCTGTCCCTCTCCCGGCAGGGGCCACACTCACGTCCTGCTGTGAGGCCTGTGAGGAGAAGACCTTGTCCAGCTCGAAGGAGACAGGCTTTCCTTTGTGCAGCAAGTGAATGATGGAGTCGTCATCGGGATCAAAGGTCACAGCATTGGTCGCCTCAGGTCCTTCCCCATCCTCTTTGGTGACTGGCCGGACACGGGCAATCACCCGGATGTTCCCTAGATTGGATGGGGCAGGAGAGACAGGTACAGGCCAGGTCAAGACCAGACTACCTCCACACTGGTGTCCACTGGTGTCCAGAGCAGGCCAGTGGCTCACGAGATCCCTACCTTCTTAGTAAGGCCCCCAAGGGCAAGGTGGTCCACAAAGCTGTTAGTCATTCACACTATGCTATGAATTCATGTATCAATACGTTTTTTGCTTAGTAAACCAACTGAGGGTGGCAGCCTCACCTTGGGGACATAGAGGAAAGGTCAGTTTTCAGAGTTCAGACTTTGCACCTTGCACCCAGTTTGGGTGGGATACCAAAATGGACAACCCATTACACATCTGGACTTCAGTTTCCTCACACACACAATGAGGGGCTTGGATCCCGCTAAGCCAAGGAGCTTGTTCTCTCATTCTGGAAGGGCACTGTGAATGCCAGGATGGAGTCAGGGAATCAGATGGGCTGACGGGACCAGGTAGAAGATGGGCACAGGCAACAGGGCAGCCCTGGGGTTGACTGGGACACAAATTCAATCATGCCACGCCCCTTGCTTCAAGCCCTTAGAGGGGATCCCAGAGGCTTGAATGAAGAGAAAACTCCCCATCACATCTAGCATGGCCCCACCTCCCTGCACTTGGCCACTCCAGCTCACAGTCCAGGTCTCAGCCCTGGTTCCACCTCCTTCAAGAAGACCCTTGACACCCTCAATTGTCAGATATTTAGGAGCTCTGAGAACCCCTCCCTAGCCCAGGTAAAGGGTCACTGAGGGGGTCCTCAGGGTGATTAATGATCACCGTCTGCCCCCCCACTTCCACTGAAGGGAGCACCATGAGGGCAAGGGCAGGTTCCGTGGGGTCCACAGACATATCCTCAGTGTCTGGGACAGCATGTGGCACAGAGCAGGTGAACGGGCGGTCTCTCAAGCTTGACCAAGCCCCACATCAGAATAAGTGACATTCTAGCCACCCACCACCCAGTACTTCAGTGCCCCGCTCCTCCAACACCTGGTGGGCTGCCATGGGCACTAGGAAAGGCTTCAGAGTTGGACGGATCCAAGGTGGACCGTTCGTTTACTCGCCATGCAGTTTTGAGCAAATTCCCTGTGACATTTCTGTGCCTCTGTACCCTTATTTACAAAGAGGGGATCACAACAGTGCCTTAGAATGACAGGGCGCGGCTCCCAGGACTGGCACTGGGGGCCAAAGGGAGGGCAGGAGCACGCCCGAGGCCGGGCAGGGCCCCCTTTGCTGGGCAACCCCGCCCCCTGCAGTCACCTTTCAGCCGCACGAGCTCATTGTGGCACTTTTTACGCAGCTGCAGCTCCCGGCGGTACTTGCGCAGCAGCTCCTGGTTGTTGCTGTTGACCTCCTCGATGGCTTGGCCGATCTGGGGGGAAGGGCAGTGCCATCAGGGGGCCACTTCCACCCACCTCACATGCCCGGTTGCTGCCCCCACCACTGACAGCCTGCTCATCGCTGCCTGCCCTGCACTGGGCACCTGAGCTGAGCTGTCACACGTCAGACTTTCCCAATAACCCCTCTGGGTAGGTGCTGCGACCAGACCCATTTTACAGAGCAAGAAACTGAGCCCCAGAGAAGCTAAGCCAATCTCAGGGTTGCCCTGCTGATGAGCAAAGAGCTGGGACTCAGCCCTCACTCCATAGCACCAGCCCTTGACTACAGGATTCAGTTGGACCCAAATCTCAGCTCTACTCTGAGAAGCTGGGAGACCGGAAGCAACTGGCTCAATGTCTTCAAGCCTCAATTTCCTCATCTGTAAAATGGGAATTCATAGGAGCTGGTGATGAAGATTTCAAGTTCCATTCATAAGGAAAAGAAACAAGATGCAGGCCACACTCATACCTGTTCCCCTTTGTTGGGAGAAAGGAAAGTGCGTGTACATGCGCACACATGTCAACAGTTTTCAACATGCTCAGGATGCCCTTTAGGGGACATGCTGGGAGAGATTTCTTTTGGAGAGCGGGCTGGGAGGCAGAGAGAGGCCTTTCCTTTTCATCCGATGCCCATCTGTGAAATGTGTACTCTCAACATGTCCAGGTATTATTGACATGATTTTTTTTTATTAAAGGAGAAGAACTATTTTCAATTCCCCAAAGACATGCCTATCCTGCCGAGCTGTCACACAGACTCAAGGAGCCAATGGCTATAAAAGGCTCGGCATGTAGGAGGCACTTTAGACACGTTGGTTATTCTCATACTGCACAAGTACAGCTTGAAAAAATTAAATTAAACCTAACAGATGTAAAGATATGTGTAGCATGTTTGGGTTATAAAGATATGCGTAGCCCATATGGGATATAAAGATACATGTGACGTGTTTGCTTTACAGACTCATAACAAGACAAATATCCAAATACCTACCCCTGATCAGACTGTTTTTCCAATGGTCTGAGGACAGCCGTGTGCGTGGTAGGGAAGGGAGCTGCCCTCTGGGGGTTTGTCTGAGTTTGGGGGATGCTGTGTCTACCCAGGGGCTCCAGAGCCTCTCCCAGCCCCGCCACCCAGGGTCTGCACTCACCTCGGCCTTGACACTCTTGAGGGCCTCCTGCAGCAGCAGCGGGAAGCCGCGCACCTGACGCTTGAGCCCATTGTAGTCGTTGGTCAGGGTCCGCAGCGCTGGCTGCAGTGTCAGCAGGTTGGTCCGGACGCCTGTGGGGGCCCGAAGGGGTGAGTGGCAGCGGGGTGCAGGGCCGTGGTGGGGCAGGGTGAGGGGAAGCGGGGTGGAGGGCCGTGTAGGGGCAGGGTGAGGGGAAGCGGGGTGCAGGGCCGCGTGGGGACAGGGTGAGGGGAAGCGGGGTGCAGGGCCGTGGTGGGGCAGGGTGAGGGGAAGCCGGGTGGAGGGCCTTGTGGGGCAGGGTGAGCGGCAGCGGGGTGGAGGGCCGTGGTGGGGCAGGGTGAGGGGAAGCGGGGTGCAGGGCCGTGTGGGGGCAGGGTGAGGGGAAGCGGGGTGGAGGGCCGTGGTGGGGCAGGGTGAGGGGAAGCCGGGTGGAGGGCCTTGTGGGGCAGGGTGAGCGGCAGCGGGGTGGAGAGCCTTGTGGGGCAGGATGAGCGGCAGCGGGGTGGAGGGCCATGGTGTGGGGGGAGGCTAGGGCTCAGCCGGCTGGCTCACCTGCCAGGTTCTCGTGCACTGCCTTCATCTCCACCTGGGCTCTCGCAAAGGCCTCCTCGATGGCCCGGTTCTTGTCCTCCTCCAGGGACTGCATCTCTTCCAGCATCTGCCCATGGGCCCTCTCCAGCTCCGACTCGTACATGGCAATCTGAAGCCAGGGTCAGGAGCTCAGTGCAACACCCCATGGTACGGCGAGATGCCCCACCCCTCACACACACGCACGCACACGGGAAGCCATCTCTCTCCCCGAAAGGGCTGCCAGCTCCGTGCAGCTACTTCCCAGCATCAGCTCAGAGCCATCCAGGGTCCCACAGGCCCTGGGAAGCAGGGCAGAGGATCTCTTGTCAGTTATGATACGGACCAGGGTACCCTTCCAAGAGCGTGTGTGCCGGGCCCTGAGTCAATCTTGCAATGAGGTCAAGCCCCACCAGGAGCTGGGTTCTGTGATCAGACCATTTTACAGATGAGCAGAAACTTGCCCTTGGTCACAACGGCCAGCAGGGAGAGGGGGACTGGAACACGGGTCTGTGGGACCCCAAGTGCTCAGCCTCTGCACTGTGCCACAGGGCGACCCCAGTGTCATCCCACCCCGACAGCCATGCGATGATCCACGCACCTGTGCCCGGAGCTGTGCGGTCAGCTGGTGCGAGCTCTGCAGCTGCTGCTCCATCTCCTTCAGCACCTGCCTCTGCATGGCCACCTGCTCCTGCAGGTGCTGGTTCCGGGCCTGCGACTCGCTGAGGGCCTGCTTGGTCTTGGACGACTCTACCTCCACTGTCTTGATGACATACTGCGAGGGAGGGGCGGAGGGGCGGGCACACAGAGGTGTGTGGGTGCCTTGCCCTCACCCTAGGACCCTGAGGGGACCCTCAGGAGCATCCCACTAACAGCCCGCAGAAAAAACTAGAGGAGCCCTGAGGTCTTGGCTTTCCAGAATGCTGCAGGGGCCTCCTGCAATCTTCTCATTTTCACGAGCCCAAGAGGAGTCTGGCTGTGGCCCAAGGCTGGGCACAGAACAGACAAGGAGGGCAAAGACGAGAGCAGAATGTAGTGAAGCATCGCATCCATGCCTGGCTCACAGCAAGCACCCCAAGCCTCAGTTGCTGGATGCCTACATGGCCTGACCCTGGACAGAAGGAAGGGGAAGGGGCCAGGCTGAGGGCAGACCTGGAAGGATTCCTTCAAGCCCTCGCACCCACTTATTCACCAAGACAAGCCTGTTCTGTGTCTGGCCCGTCCTGGGCTCCGGAGACCAGTGCCGAGGCACAGCCCAGGTGCATACAGCAGGCAGCCACCCGGCCCCGGCTCACCTTGATGGGCGGTGACTGGGCGCGCAGGCTGGCGATGGTCTCGTGGCTGTCTCGCAGGCGCCGGCTGAGCCTCTCCTCCTCCTGCGCCTTCTCGGCCAGGCAGTCCTTGAGCCGCAGCTCCACCTCGGCCAGCCGGTCGGTCTTCTGCTGCACCTCCAGGTTCAGCTCTGACAGCAGGCCTTTGTTCTCCGCCACCTCCAGCTGTAGCTGGGACAGCCTGTCGCGGAGCTGGGCGCTCTCCTGCAGACGGACAGACACAGAGGCACGGGAGGTGGGGACGGGTCAGGTGTGAGACCCGCGGGCAAGAGGCAGCGTGAGGAGCCGGGGTGACTGCTGGGAGTGAAGCCCGCTGTCCCCCGGCCCCAGGACCACGCGGGCCCTGGGCCCACCTGGCTGTGCTCGCAGCCCGCGCAGGCGGCCGCCGGCTTGGCCCTCAGCTCCTGCAGCTCCGCCTCGCAGCGCCGCATCTCCTGCCGCAGTCGCTCATTCTCCACCATCAGCAGGTCCCGGTGCTTCTCCAAGTCGGTGCCTCCCTGCAGAGAGCCGGGGGGCGGGGGGTGCATGTGGCCAAGGCGGTGGGGAAGGATGGGGCAGCGGGGAGGCAGAGACCGTACGCGGGGGGGTAGGCAGAGGGCCCAGATGGGGAGGAAAGAGAAAGAAAGGCCGGTGATGGACGGAGAGAAGAGAGAAGGGGCTCCAGAGAAGACGAAGATGAGGGCAGAGGAGAGGAGAGGTGGAGGAGGGTGGTGGCTGCACCCCAGCCCTCTCATTCTATTTTCCTGAGTGTGAAAGTAACAAGGAAAGTCATATTTATATACCCAGAGATCACACTCCTGCTTTACATCAGCAAACAACAATTAACCTCCCTCCCGTTATGGGTCACGCAACCTTGTGGTGAAAAGTACCTGGAAGCTTCTCCCCACCCCTCAGCCCCATTTGGATGGCGTTGTTGGGCTCACCAGCTCAGATCGAAGGCGGCTCACTTCCTGGGCCTGGCTTATGAGCTTCTCCTTCAGGTGTTCCACCTGCCAGCACAAAGCCAGGGTGGTAAGCCTGGTTCCTCACTCCTAGGCCTCTCGCCCGACCCCATGGCCCCAGCCCTCTCTGTGTTCATACATCAGACCACACCTGAACTCTAGGTGTGATGCACCTGACCTCGTCCTTACAGCTCTCAGCACCCTCTCCCATCTCAGGACCCACCAGCCTGGGCTCTCAGGAGAGTCCAGGGAGCGAACACAGAGAGGTGACCCCTGGGCCCACTCCAGGGGCGGCTTGACGGGGGACTCAAGGGGCTGACCCTCAGGACACTTGCCTTGCCCAGACCCCTGCCCAGGTCTGTACCTACTTTTGTATTTGTAACTCTTAAAAGGTCTCCAAATTGTATAAACTTCAGGCACTACAAAACGTGGATTGGTCCTTGATCGGTCCCTAGAATTTTCCACTCTGAGTGGTTCCTGGGGAGTTTGTCTGTGGAGACACCAGCCTGCTAGTGATCAGCACACCTATAGGATCTGTGTCTACCCCGGCTTCCAATCTGCCTTGCTGGAGAGCCGTGAGGTGTGCACTCCATCAAGAGGCGAGGGTGACCTGGTTCAGCCAGAGCCCAAGGAGGAGAAACCAGCCCCCAGACAGCAGGATTCCAGGGGTGCTGCATGTTCTCCCCACAGGCCTAGACCCTGGTTTCACATCAGCCCACCCCTAGGAACTCTCCCCTCGGAAATAACCCAAAATGCAGATGAGGACTTTGACACCAGCATTCATCAGAGCATGTTTAGGGATTTCCCTGCAGAACATTCTGTGATGACCACAGAGAACCTTGGGAAAAGTACCGTGAGAGAGTCAGGCTTCCTCCACGGAGATGAGGAGGTGCAGTTTACACAAGCAGGCCACGAAGCCTTGGGCTGGCTATTACTAAACACCAGGAGACAAAGCCTACTGCCTACAGGGTCCACCAGCCAGGTAAAGCAGGTGAAAGGCGATGCAGGACTAGACACCCAAGATCCAGCTGAAGAAGGTGGGAGTGGGGCGGGGGGTGGGGACACAGGCCCAGTGCTGCCAAACTTCTGACCTTTCAAGCGAGCCCAGACATTGGGATTTTCAGGTTGTGCATATTAAATCTCCCCACTACATACGGCTGAGATGTCATCCACAACTGGTCGAGCACGAGCTCAGAACCAGCCATCTCCTGGGGCTGGAGAAAGCGGCTGAACCACAAGTTGGCCTCTGCTTCTCTGAGCAGGTTGGGGGAGGAACTGGGTCACAGGCGTGACCCCACCTCCGAGGGAAAGACCAGTGACACCAGCGAGCTGCTCACTCGTAGTTGAGGAAGTGGAGTACAAGACACAAGACCCAGAGAGGGGCTTGGAGGACAAGCCTGGCTGCCCAAAGCCTGCTGGCGGACAAGCAGGTGACTTAAGGGCGGGCACCTGAGAAGGTCACCTCTGTCACCTGTTCCACCAGCACGTCCCTCCTAGCAATGCACTGGACATGGACCAAGGCAGGCAGCAAAGCCTATGCCACTTCTCTGCCCACGCCAACGCCCGCTTCTATTAAGAGTCTGGCACACAGAATGCTCAGTCCCTTTGCCCAAGAGGGGAGTTTGAATAGAGCTCCCTTTCATTCCTTAGTCACGAAACTGGCAATAACCTGAATGCCCGGCATTGGAGGAATGGTTAGGTGGGTCACTGTAAATGCACTCATACACTACTGTGTAACTGTTACTTACATACTTATCATGAATTTTAAATGACGTAGGGAATGGCTCCTCAAAGTATTAAGTCAAAGAAAAATCCAAAAACAAAATTGCATTTGCAATACAAAAAAGTAGAGGGTGCTGGACAGCAGGATTATGTTTGACAAATATTTAACACTTTGCAGTAATTTTTAAGTCTCAAAGAATATATATTTATCTTGCACTCCTTCCACCCTGAAACAGGTGGAGTCCACCTCGTTTTGAAAGGTTGAGGTCCCCCACCTTCCTCCCCTTCCTCAGAAATCACCCAGTAAGACCCACTTGCACAGAGTTGGTACCCCAACAGACTGCTTCCTTGGCACCGGGCTGGGGGTGCTCAGACCTCATGTGTCCCCAACGCCACTGGCATTCAGATCCAGTGCAGCGAAAGTGGGGGTTTCCAGTGTTTACCTGCGGGGGGTGATCAGGATGCTTACCTGCCATCTGCCTGCAGCCCAGTTCCTATTCTCTTCTTACATCACAATTGGAACTCTGAGAGTGCCAAGCCTCTGTCTGGAATTTCAGAGGGGTACCCCCAAAAGGCAGAGGCTGCCCTGGGGGCCCAGGCTAGGGGTGAGGTGTGGCATGAGGAAGAGGCTGTAAAAGACCCCTCTTGTCAGAGATGTCAGACCCTCGTCCTCTCCCGGCTTGTCTCGGGCAGTGGGGGGACACGCTGACACCGGAGGACAGCTGGTCAGGCACAAACCACCCCATGGTGTGCGGTGGCTGTGCCCCAGCCGACCAGCTCCATTAGGGGCCCGGGAATGAAGAACATGCGCTGCCCAGGCGCGGGACCCCTCCCCCCACACAGAGGGCTCGGCTCCGAGTCGGGGGGGCCGCAGGGAAGATGGCAGCTTTCTCCCAGTCTGGGAGGGGGAACGGGTGAGTCCCTCAGAGTCAGGGAAAACAATGGGCAATGGAGACAGAGACAGAACCACAGACGGGCGGCAGAATCAGAGCAGAGACGGGGAGCTGAGGATGAACCTGACCAGACGGCAAAGCTTTCTGTGGGAGGGGGACCCCACAGGCACACCCAGCACAGCTCTGAATCAGCGACCATACCTGGATCTGTACACAACGAGAGTCAGCCAGAGGGGCAAGCAGGCTCCTAACAGGTTGCCATGATGACCCCCAGGACAGCACACAGTCAACCCCAGGGCTGAGAAGGGACCAGGCTGAGTTTGCGCAACACTCCCCCTGGGGCTTCCCAAGTGGCACCAGTAGTAAAGAACCTGCCTGCCAGTGCAGGAGGCATAAAAGACACAGGTTTGATCCCTGGGTTGGGAAGATCCCCTGGAGGAGGGTATGGCAACCCATTCCAGTATTCTTGCCTGGAGAATCCCAGAGGAGCCTGGTGGGCTACAGTCCATGGGCCGCAAAGAGTCGAACACGACTGAAGCGACTTAACATACACACACTCCCTGAGCTCAGTCTCCTCGTCATCCAGAGAAACTGAGTCACAGGCCTGGTGCAGGGCAGCCTTGGGGGAGACCTGGGAGATGGGGCCCGTCTGCTGACCTGACGCCAACCCATAGTTACATCTCTCAGCAGAAGCAGGTTCAGCAGAGGGTGGGGCTGCCTGAGCTGGTCTGCGTTTTCCCAGTTGTCTGCTCCTTTCAAGGCAGACAACCTACTGATTACCTACCCTCGACCTCCCACCAAGCCTGGCCCTCCATCATCAGCTGTCTTCGGAGGAACGGAGGGCTATCCCAGTGGTGAGATCAAGGGGTTCCTGAGCTGGGAAAATGAGAGGGCCTGGGATCCAGACTGCCCCAAGGAAACACAGTCCAGAGGCCCGAGGGGCAGCCCCCAACACACTCCCCATCCCAGAAGACCTGACTCCTGGCTGCCTACATATGTGACCAATGACCAGGCCTGTCTGGCTACGTCCATCCACCCTGCCTCTACTGCTTGGTTTTCACATGTGAGTTCTCTGCCACCAAGGGTCATGGGATCATGGACTCTCAGGCCGGACTTGCCCAGCTTTCTAATACAGACATTGCCCTACATGCCGGACAACCTTGGACATGTCTCAAGCCCACCATGCCTCTCTCCAAATCCTTAGCTGTAGAGTGACGCTGCCTTACAGAGGAGGTCCGGAGCATTAAGTGAGATTACAAGAGATAACGTATGCAAAGTGCTTAGGACAGGGCCCAGCTCCGTAATGAGTTCTAGTAACAGAATGAGAGTTCAGACAGGCAGAGCCATTTGTCTACTGTGTCAGCAATGCACTCCCAGGGCCTAGAATGGCACCTGGTATATAGGAGGTGCTCGGTAAACACATGTAGAGAGAGTGTTGAATGCCTGAGCGAGTGAGCCGTAAGGCAGGGCATGGGGCAGCAAAGGTGGTGCAGGCTGGGGCTCACTGAAGGATGCTCCCTTCCACCAAAGGCAGGACTGGCTACTGGGCTCCAGGCAGTGGGTACCATGTGGGAATGTCAGCCCAGAGGTGCCACATCTTCCAGCATTTTATAACAAAAACAGGAAGCTGAGATTTTTATAGGAAATTAACTAAGATTTAAATGGTGGCAACTGACTTGAGCATTAAAAAATCAGGCCAACTGGAACTAATAAATTCAGCCAAGTTGCAGGATACAACACATTAAAAATCAGTTGTGTTTCTATGCACTAATACTGGACAATACAAAAAGGAAATTAAGAAAACAATTTCATTTACAATAGCATCAGAAAGAATAAACTATGTGGAAATAAAGCAACGATGGAGGCAAAACCTTGTTCACTAGAAACTATAAAACATTTCTGGAAGAAATTAAAGATGATAATGGTAATGGAAACACATCCTGCATTCATAGTTTGGAAACAATATTGCTGACATGTCAACACTACCCCAAGCAATCTATAGACTCAATGCAATTTCTATTTAAATCCCACCAACAGTTTTTGCAGAAATAGAAGAGTCCATCCCAAAATTCATATGAAATCTCAGAAGATTCCAAATAGCAAAAACAATTTTGAAGAAGAATAAAGTTGGAGGACCCACACTTCTTGATTTCAAAACTTACAATGAAGCTCCAGTAAACCAAAAAGTGTGGAATTGGCATAAAGACAGACATATAGACCAATGAAATAGGACTGAGAGCCTAGAAATAAACCCTCATGTATCTGGTCAACCGATTTTTGACAAGCGTGCTAAGATTTTTAATGAGGAAAGGATAGTCTTTTCAACAAGTGGTGCTGGGAAAATGATATCCACATGCAAAAGAATGAAGTTGGACACTTACTAACACCATATACAAAAATTAACTCAAAATGGATCAAAGATCTAAACACAAAAGCTAAAACTATATATAAAATTCTCAGAAGCAAACAAGGAGAAAGCTTCATGACATTAGATTTGGCAATGATTTCTTGATTAGATCTTTACTCTGAACCCTCCAATCCTCTGAGGTACATACTATTATTATCTCCATTTTACAGGAGGAAAAACTGAGGTCCCAAGAGATTAAGCCTTGGTTAATCTTACTCAGGGTCACTTGACTATTAAGTGCTGGCCCTAGAATTGGAGCCCCTGCAGAGCCCTCAATCTTAACCAGTAGGCCACGTGAGTTTTCAGGAAGAGCAACATGGCAAAGCCAGTTGAGTTCAAAGACAAATCTGGACAAGAATGGGAACCAGGATGCATCCTGAGAACGAGGTGGAGGGTACTCCATGGTGGGCTTTTCTTAGAGAAGCAACATATAGAAAAACCAAGAAGGTCAATCTGTGTCAAACCACAGTGAGGCTGACAGGAAACCAAAGCACACAGATGTAACACCTCACAAGGCACAGCATTTTACAGTTTATGATCCACTTTTCTGTCCAGTTTCATAACTGAGCTGCTCAGTAACCATGAAGCAACATTAGACCCAGTTTAGAGATGGGTAAATGAAGGCTCAGAGAGGAAGTGACTTACTATAGCTACACAGCCAGTACTCAAACCCTGCGCACATGATTCCAAATCCAACACTCCTCCCAGTAACAATGAGGGTGGTGATGGTGGTGACACCAGTAATACTGGTCATCTCACTAGCTACTGTTATTATGTCCATTTTACAGATGAGGACACTGAGGTGCAGAGTGGTAATTAACTAACCCAAGGTCACACAGCTGATGAGTAGTGCCAAAGTCAGGACATGGACAGGGCTCCAGGCCCTCAGCTCCACAGGGTCAGACCCTTCCAAGAGTGGGTCCTTCCAAGACCCTTCCAAGAGTTCAGAGACCTGAACCTTCAGGTGCATCTCCTGAGATACTTTTTCAGACAAGAGCTTGCAGGAATAAAATATGAGCCAAGACCGGGAACCATTCTGAATTCTCCAGATCATCCAGAGGAGTGGGGGTTGGGATAAGGGAAGGGGTCAGGACTTCCTGGAGAGCTGCTGCTCAAAGACACCAAAAAGGCTGAGATGCTTAACCCTCAACTTCCCATCTAAAAAGTAAGTCAATTTTGCTAATTAAAGGGGAAAAAAATGTTTCTTAAACATTCGTTTAGGGGCGTCCCTGGTAGCTCAGTGGTAAAGAACCTGCTTGCGATGCAGGAGACACAGGAGATGTGGGTTTGATCCCTGGGTTGGGAAGATCTCCTGGAGAAGGGCACAGCAACCCATTCCAGTATTCTTGCCTGGAGAATCCCAAGGACAGAGGTGTCTGGTTGGTTACCCCATGGGGGTCACAAAGAATCAGACACGACAGAGGAGACTTAGCATGCACGCACGCAAACATTTGTTTAAAGTCACAATAGGCCACGTATTATTTAATTTATATGAAATGTTCAGAACAGATAAATCCGTATAAACAGAAAGCAGGACACAGGACTTCTCTGGTGGTCCAGTGGTTAAGATTCCATGTTGCCAATGGAGAGGACACAGGTTTGACCCCTGGTCAGAGAACTAAGATCCCACATGCCATGCAGTGAGGCCAAAAGATTTTTTAAAAAGCCAGAAAGCTGGGCAGTGGTTGCCAGGGGTTGCGGGAAAGGGGACATGGGGAGTGACTTAATAGGTCTTTGAAGGGTGACAAAAATGTTCTAAAATTAGACAGCGGTGATGGCTGCATCATCACCCTAATATACTTAAGACCATACATTGTATACCTTAAAAGGATGAGTTCTATGGAATGTGAATTCTACCTCAGTGAACTTCTTCAAAAACCAAAACAAAACTTGTTTCAAAAGTGAAGTGCCCAGACAAACTAAACCAAGGGAAGTCGGGGAAGGGAGAGCTCTCCCCGCTACAGGTCCTGATCTCCCTGACAAAAGCATCTGGTAAGAGCCCTCACGCCCTCTGTATGCGCCCACCAGCAGAGACTTTGTTACTCTCCCAACTTTACACAAATGCAAGTGACAAATGTCTGTCCTCTCCTAGACTGCAGCCGCCACAGGCCAGGGCGTGCCTGTCCACCTGGGCGCCCCCACTGCTCAGCTGGACTCAGCACCAGCCTCAGAGCATAACATCCCTGCGCCTTCCTGCTCTGCCCACATCTACACATGCTGCCTGTCACTCATGGAGAGGCGGATCTGGCCACCTGGTAACCATGAGGAATGGCACGTGGAGGACCAGGCTGGGAGGCCCAGGCCTCCGTGTGTTCCCAAGCCAGGGGAGGAGACCCCATCTGTCCATTATGCGGGTGGCCTGGAGGGTCCCAGGTACCCTGGGCGACGTCCTCCGACCTGTTCCACAGTGGGCAGTGGCCTCAGCCCGTCCCACCCTCCCCAGATACCTGGTTCTGCAGCTGCGTGGACGTGGCTTGCTGCTCACTGTCGCGGACAGCCAGCCTCTCCCTCAGGGCCACCAGCTCCTCCTGCAGCTGGGCTTTCTCCTCCCGCAGCTGGGACATGGCCTCCACCATCCTATGTACCACGGGGGCGGCACCGGGCGACCCCGACAGGCTCGAGCACCTCCCGCTGCCAAAGGGCCGCCCACCTATGAGCAAAGTAGCGGCCGATCAGCGGGGCAGCAGAGGCCCCAGCCTGGCTGAGGACAAGGGGCCTGTCATGGAAGGATGGACCAGGGGGATGGGGAGTGGATGCAAGCAGAGGAGACAAAGGAGCTGGGCAAAGGCTGGGGCAGCAGCAGGGGTTAGTGGGTGTGGGTAGGTTAGTGCAGGGGCCTCCAGGGCCTGCCTTGGAGGAAGCCATTTTAGCGGGAAGTTTCTGGTGGGTAGAACTGCCTGGACCAGGAGTCAGGAAAGCAACTTCCACTCATTACTCCCCCAAAGCCTATGTTCTAGGTTTGATGGGCAATATCCTCTCCATGGCCAGCCTGCAGGGACCTGCAGTTGAAAAAGATGTGACTCTGGCAACCACTGTTGTCTCCCCAGAAAACATTATCCTTGGTGGAAAGTGATTTCTTTACACCCCAAACCTTCCCCAGAGTGGAGAAGAGAGGTGGGGGCTCGCCAGCCTGGCCCCTGCCCTCCGCAGGGAGTGGTCACCGCACAGAGAGAACAAGCGGAGGTGTGCGTGTGCAAGAACAAGGACACAGGATCAAATGCAGCAGCTCACAAGCAGGAACATCACCGAGCATGCTCCCAGGCACACCCCTGTGGGACTGAGTACAGGGACCACACAGGCAAGAGGGAGGGATAAATACTGGGGTGGGGGGGGGGTCTCCGCCTTCCACCATCCTGTCACCAGGAGCAGAAGAGACACAGACAGATGGACAAAAGGACAGAGACACAGAATCAAGGCCTGGGACCTGCTAATGGGGCCTGGCATGCCCACCACAGCCTGCTTTATGGCACCAAGAAGGACCACAGTCTCTGCAGGTGGGGAGCTGGCAAGGGGGTGGGGCAGTGGACAGAGGAGAGGCTGGAAGGGCAGGGATCTGCCTCCCGCCTTGGGCAGCCTAATCCGGGTCCTGGCCAAAGTCCGTGAGGCAGGACGAGGTGTCCAAGAGTGAGGCGTGAAGAGTTGCTGCAAGCCTCCACCCTCGCGGAGCACCGGGGCATCTGAGCTCCCCAACACCAGGTCCCAGAAGCTGCAGCCCTGTGTGGACAGGACGGCGGGGGGAGGGGGGGACCCCAGCCTCCAGAAACAAAGTCATCTGCACCTGAAGTCACACAGCCCAGCTTTGACCCACGGGAAGGTGACAAGTGTGTTCAATGAGACAGCAGAGAAGCTGAAATGCCAGCCTGGCTCTTGGACTAAGTGGGAACGTGGGGCACAGATGGCACTGGTTCCAGGCTGGACAGGACAGCTCAGCACTGGGCCCAGGAGGGGTGGACAGTGAGAAGCCATCCACTCTCGAAGAAGCAGGCCCTGCACACACAGACTCTCTTTCCCTTCCTCCCAACCCCAAGGGTTGGCTCTGACTCAAGGCCTTCTGGAGAGCCAGAATGGGGGCCAACACTGGTTGGCCAGGGGACTCTGGCCATGCGGCCCGCATGTGACATAGCATGCGTGTCACACACAGCTGGCCAGGCTTCTGCTCTCTGTTCTAGAGAGCGCGAGGTCAGACGGATGCTTCCAGGCCAGCACCCGGAGCTGCCATAGACAGCATGTGACCAGCACGGCCCTGTGCCCTCTGCAGACTGCCGTGGGGTGGCAGGAAACACTCTCAACTCTAGGTCCAAGAGCTGGCACTGCCACTTCAGAGCCGGGTGGGAGGATCGCTCTGGGGCTTCCCTCTGAAACAGGGACAATGGCAACTTGTCCAAAGAGGCAACCTTGGGCAGGCACCTGAAACCCATGAGGGGTGCGCAGGTGTGTGGCCCAGCAAGCCTGGAATAGCCCTCCTTGCTGGAACATGGCTCATCTCACCCTCAGCCCACAGCCGGGGGACTTCATCCTAACCTTGGCATGGTGCCCATGTGCCAGGGGAGCTGCAAGGGGCCTGGAGAGCATTTACTGGGGAGGAAAAGACCTTGAGGAAACTAACAGAGAACAGCAGAGGAGGGAGAGATGCAATTAAAGGAGAACTTACAAGGGAGCTGAGGGACCACTGCACCATCATAGTAGGTCAGCTGTCCATCCTCATTCTCAGAAGACAGTTTCTTTCTCTGAGACCTTGCCTGGACACTGCCCCTCAAGGGCACCCAGGCTCGGGGAAGCTCAGCCCCGAACCCACAAACAAGAGTCAGACCTCTGGATTGGCTGGACATTGCCCCCACTTTCACAGCCTGGCCAGACCCCAACACCCGGCCCCAGATGAGTGCCGGGCCCAGACAGGTGAAGGAGGCCCTGGATCAACCTCAGAGAAGCGGGTGGCTCCTTCCACCTTGCAAGTTCAGACACAAACCAATCTCTGGTGACAGGAGGCAGCAAACAGAAAGGCCAGCTCCTTTCCCCACTCACTCTTGGCCTTCCCCTCGGGCTTCTTGAGAATGCCCTTCCCCAACAGCTGCTGGGCTCTGGGTTCCTGCTGGGGAACTCCACAAAGGGGGCCCACAGAATCTTCCAGAACTGTCAGCCTCGCCAGAAAAGACTGGAGCCACCAGCTCCTCTTTCCCAGCCTCGACACGGCAGAGCGAATCCCCGTCCTAGGGCCTCTGGGTCCCTGATGGACCCACGGATACACAAGAGGAGGGGGCCGGGCCTCTCTCTGCAGGCAGTGGCGTCTTTGCGGCTGCCACCCTCGTCCTGCTTTTGACAGACACTGGGGAAAAGACAAAAAAGCAGGGAAATTCAACCCCAGCGTGTGCTAGCCAAAGCTGCTTATCACTGGCTGGCGCCCAGTGGCACCAGGAAGAGGGCGTCCCTGGAGTCAGGATGGGCAGGCTGGGGTCTCCAAGTTCCATGTCAAGGCGGCCACTCCAGGAGAGAAGGACAGTGTCTGGGGACAAGAGCCTCCCCTCTGACATCAGCGTTAGCCAGGGCTCTGCCAGGTGGGTGGGCAGGCTTCCTTTACCTGTTTTCTCTACATTCATGGCGCCACCAGCTTCCTGGGCCTCCCGGTCCCTCCTGGGGGCCGGCGCCTGCCTCTTCAGGGGCTTCTCTTCTTTCGTCCCCTGACTCTTGCTCTCGCACCCCTTGTCCCGCAGGGCCTGCTGCCAAGACACAATCAGAATCCTCACATGAAGAGGGGGGATTGCAGTGGGGAGGGGACCCCCGTGGAGCCTGAGGATGGCGCATGCTCCCGGAGCTGGTGAGGCCCCCAGACCCAGCCGGTCCACCCCTCACTGTGTGGGTGGATGGGAACAAGGAGGCCCGAAGTCCGGAAGAAAATGCACCCAGATCTCACAGCGAGAGGGAGCAGTGCATTCCCCTGGCCCTCATCGGCAGCCGGCCCTCAGGACCAGCAAACGAGGTTCCTGGGCATCTAGAAATCCTCAAGTGAAGTTCAGCTGGCTGACCTGTGAGCCCTGAGTCACCAGTGCAGTGGTGACCCTCGTCCCACCATTCACAGGCCTGTCCAGCCCCACCAGGCACATGGCAATCTCAGGGCAACAACCCCCACCTGTGATGTCAGCTGCCCCCATACCCCTTCATATGGCACCCAGTCTGGGACTGCCAAGGAGGGGGCACACGGGTCCACACGAGCAGGGCAAGGCCATGGTGCACATGCAGGCATGGCTACCCGGGATCATGAGCCCTTGTCTCCAGGTTAAGGAGGAATTAGGCAAAGAAGGCTGGAGGAGAAGAGACCAGAGAACTGGCGGGGAGATGAGGCAAGAGGCAGAAGGAGCCTTTCAACCAGAGAAAATCACATGCAACTCGCACAAGACGACAGGTAAGGTGTGAACAGAACCACAGGTAAGATGTAATCCCATTTAAGGATGACGGAAATAAGAGGCTTTCCCCTCCCTCTCCAAATCTGGTTTCCTCTGGAGGTTGGGTGATGGTACAGGGGCATCATCTAAATTTGGGGGATGGGCTTCCTTGGTGGCTCAGTGGTAAAGAATCCACCTGCCAATGCAGGAGATGTGGGCTCAATCCCTGAATCGGGAAGATCCCCTGGAGGAGGATATGGCAACCCACTTCAGTATTCTTGCCTGGAGAATCCCATGGACGGAGGAGCCTGGCAGCAAAGAGTCGGACATGACTGAGCAACTGAGCACACATGCAAACTTTGGGGAAATCAAAAGAAACTTGTTGCAAGAGAAAATGAGGCGAAAGGAAAGGCTTTATGTTGCAATCTGAACCTTTCTGGCATTTGCATTTTTAACCTCGTAAGCATCTGTGGTGTTCTGCTTTGTTATCTTTGATAACAGAAGCTATCCAGAATGGGAGATTACAGGCACTTTTTGGTGTGTCTTTGTGCCAACCTTATTCAAAACAAAAAGACAATTGCTATGTTTAAAAAATATTCCAAGTCTACAGTCAGAAAGGCCTGGGTGTGAAGTCTGACTCAGGTGAGCTGTGTGACCATGGGCAAGTTACTTAACCCTCCCTGAAGCTTCATCATCCCATTCTTAAAACAGAAACTCCACTTTCTACTCCAGAAGGAACGGTCGTGAGCATGTCTCGTATTTAGGAAAATTCCCTCCGACTTAATTTTATCCCCACCCTCTGACCAACTGCCACACCAGCACGAGCAGCCTTGTCACTGGCGGCAGCAACGGCGGCAGCTGGAAGTTTCCATTTGCCGTCCAGAGCAAAGGTTACACTATTTCTGGCCCGTTGGCCAAGCCACAGGAAGGGCAGACAGGCCCCTGGGGGTTGGGAATTTCTGCAGCCTCCAAAGGGAGCGAATCGGGTTTTAACTGCTTGAGAAGCTGGTGGAGGAGGTCACCAAGCCCACCAGGTCACTTCACTGGGTCTGGGTCCCTGTTTGAACCTCACACCCCATGTCGAGCGAAGCTCCTATAAACATAATAAAGCTTCACCAGCCCAGAAGAACACGCATGTGGAAACTGGCGGCTGGCAGCAGCATCTCACATCCTCAGTAGATCTGCTGACCCCAGGACTCAGCAGCAACCACAACCCAACAGCCCATAATCAAAATTCAAGAACAGAGCCTCCACCCAACTCAAGGCTGCCCGTTTCTGACCACCTCCCGATTTAACTACCAACGGCTTGAGTCCGATTTAAAAAAAAAAAAATGGTTCTCCAGTATTTTTTAACTGTTCCTGCACCAGACCTGCATTTCTAGCAGAACTTACAGGTTAAAAAAAACCAAAACGGACCATTCGGTTCCATCTTCAGATGAACCACACCAGAGGGGATGAGAGAAACCAGGAAGCCCAAGACTGTCTCTGAAGCAACAAGCAAGGGGTTCATGTTCAGATCAGGACTTGAAGCCACACGCTCAAATGGCACCTATCTCCCGCACCCACCCTGCCCTCCATCTGCCTGGGTCCCTTCAAGGTAGCCCCTGTCACACACAATCTTTCTTGGGGGCAACACCTTGACAACACCTCCAGATAACTCTGATCCTTCATCCTCAGCCATTATGTCAATGTTTGCCCATCCTGGCCTCTCTGCTAGACTGCCGGGTCTATTTCTCTTCTTGACTGTGTGCCAGCACAGTCTTCTAACACAGAGTAGGCACTTGCAAAAATATCTGTTAACAGATGCGTCCATTTAAAAAATTACAAGGACTTCCCTGGCAGTCCAGTGGTTAAGACTGTACTTCCAGTGCAAAGGTCTCAGGTTCAACCCCTGGTCAGGGAACTAAGATCCAACATGTTGTGTGGTGCAGCAAAAATAAAACTGCAGAGTCTGTGCTATCCTGAAATTGCTCAAAGTTTTAGGTGCATGAATTCATAGGTATTTGTTTAAGGAGCTCTTTGCAATCAGAAACAATACAGATCAGTGAGATAAGCCCTGAAGCAGAATATTATGAAGCAGTTTAAAAGAATGAGGTAGTTCTCTATATACTGATACGCATGAAGAAATCACCAAAACTTACTGTTGAGGGAAAGAGCTAGTCAAAGAATAGAAGGCAAAAATAAAGAATAAAAACTGTATAAACACAATCAAGTAGTTGTATAGAAAAGATAAATTAATAGTGGATTTCTCAAAGACACAGGACCACAGGAGACATTCAGTTTCTAAATATTAGATACCACATGTGTGAGTTCTTTATACCATTTTTAAAGTTCATCATGTTCAGATCCCAGCTTGCTGTGTGACCAGTAGCAAATCACTTAACCTCTCTGAGCCTCCTTTACTTCATCCATAAAACAGTAACCGTGTCTTGGACTGATGTGAGATATATAATATATGCCACAACGCCTGGGATAAAGCCAGCGTTCAGTAAATATCATTATTGCTATCAAGACGTCTTCATTCTACAACCAAATACTATACATATAAATGTAAAGTCAGTCTTTTGAGAGCCCCGTGATAACTGACTTGCAGTGACAACTGCAAGAGAAAAGAAATCAAGTTTTGGTAAAGTCCTCACTTTAAATGAGGAAATTTAAGTATCGCTGCCCCCATGGACTCATATGCCCCAGTGGGAATAAACAGCTCCCCTAAAAACCTGCCCATCTTCCTAATAGCTTCTCACTGAAGGCCCCACATTTCCCACTTTAACACTTCAGTCAGGGCGTGGCTGAGAAGCTCCTGTCATCTCCTGTGAGATTTCCCGCCAGATAACCTAATAAAGCAAATTGCCCCACGCAGGCAGGCTCCCAGTGGGTGTGCTATGAGGAGCTTGGCAGGAGGCGTGAGACCCGTCTCCTTCGTGGCCTCCTTCCCCAGAGGAGGCCAATGGCTGGTATTCAAAGGGCCACGGCACACCTGCCCGGCTAGACACCTGGCTTTTCTGACAGCCCCCGGACTTACCTGCAGGGTCAGGTAGAGCCTGTGGGGGCTCCCGGGGCCAGCCCAGTCCACGCTGAGGGCTCGGCACTGAGCCAGGGCCGGGCGAGCTGCACTTCGGGCGCCCGAGTCCTCGTCACCGCCGGCCGGGCTGTCTTTTCCACGCCCTGTCCCAGGACAGAGGAGACAGGTGAGACGCCGGACACTGGTTGGAAGCTGCTGGCCGGGGATCAGTGGCCAGGGCTGAGGCTTAGCTCCCCTTTCACACACTCAAGGCGGCCCAGGCACTGCCAGGAGGGACTCACACGCCCTCACATGTCTGCCCGGCACGGAGGGAAGGCCTGGCACTGAGCAGGGGCTGCGCTCTTTCTTCACCACAAACTGCCCAGGGATCCTCTGCAGGAGGTCGCCCAAGAGCCCCCCCCCACCCCGGAGGTGGGGGCTTCCCCTCCCTCCACAGTGGCCTTAGGGCTGGCACGTGCCCACCAGCAACCCTCTACAGAGGGCAGCAGAAGGAAGCCGACGCCACCCCGGCTGTGCTAATCCTCACAGGAGGTACACCCCGGGGCCGTGACCTCATTACCAACGCTGCCTCTAGGTGGCAATTTCTCCCCTGCCTTCATAAAGACCAACCCCACACTGGGTGGCCTGGTCCCCGCGGCCTTCAAGAGCACATCCAGGACCAGTTAAAGCACATCCTCTCGAGTCTCTGACACGTCACCTTCCTCACCGGATGGCAGAAGAGGGCTGACTGTGGCTTCAATACCCCATTCACCCCTAATCCCCAGCCCTCCACCATAGCTTGTGGAGCTGGACGGGATGGGAGAGAGGACTCGACTCAAGGGGCAAACTGCAGAGCTCCCAACCTGGGGAGCTATCACATCCTGACTGCCAGCACTGGACCAAGTGCTTTCCAGGCCTTATTTCCCTTCCCGATCCTCAGTTTCCTTGTCAATACCATGGGCATTAAGAACCAACTTCAGTCACATGATGAGGATTAAATGGGGTGACACATGTAAAGTGCTCACACAGAAGGTAGTCATCAATGCAGACCAACAGCTCCTTACAACAACCCTGAGAGGTGTGAACCGGAGGCCCAGAAGGGTTAATAATATGCCCAGGGTCACAAGAAGCCAGTGTTCCAATCCCATGTGCTAACCCACCTTCTGCTTGCTTTCCCTTCTCAAAGTGGCAGTAAGTGGGGGGCGGGGGTGGGTGGGTGGGTAGAGGGGCCTAGGGACACCCATACTGGCTGAAACTCTACCCAGTGGCAGGCACCATGCTTAGCATTTCACTCACAGGATTTCATCAGACCTTTGTCTTAAATTTTAAAAGTGGATAAAAGTCTGTATGGTCACATAAGCCTCATAATACTAATTTAAGAGATCTATATGCGCATGCAGGACTGGAAGGAACTATATAAAGTGTTTGGCGACAAGCTTCTAGGTGAGTCTTCTTTTTTATACCTTTCTATGTTTTTTTTTTTTAGTTTTCCAAGATAACATGTTTTTGTTTTTCAATTTTTGCTTTCTTTTTTTTTTTTTAAACCAGAAAAGCAATACTATTCATTCATATTACAGTCTTAATCCTTTGGACAATCTTGCAGGGTAGAGATCATCTTCAGCTCCTTCCAGACAACTGGGGCCACCTGATTCAAGAGGCCAAGCTTTCCCAGGAAGACTCCAGGGTCAACATCAGCCTCACTGGCCCCAAAGATGAGACCGTGGAGGGCAGCGCTTTGGCTGCCACTGTTGGTACAAGTGAGGTGGGAGAGAGGGAACTGGAGCTTGCTATGTGCCCTCTCTGGGCCTCGGTTTTCCCTTCTGTACATGGAGGGGCTTGGCCTTATGTCCCAGAAGGGCTCTGCTAACTCAGACAGGCTGGCCCTCTACAGCCCTCTCCCAGTAGGTCAGGAGCAGTCAGACAGCAAACTCCTGAAGGTCCCCTGCCTGAAGACACACCCCCTTCCCCCACACTTCCAGGACGACCTGCCCAAGCCAAGGCTGGCAGACACCCACGGGGCAGCTCCCCAGGCCTGATGATCTAGCCCCCACCGGGAATCACAGAAGCCGCCCACTTCTTGATGTTGGCAGCGCCAGGGGACATGACCCAGAAAGGAGAGCCAGTGTTGACAGCTCCCCCAGGGGCAGGGAGGGCCCAGACTCAGGGACTCCCTCACTGCCCACCTGCTGTCAGGGCCACCTTGGATGGCACCTAAAAGGAGCGCATGGCACCCACCCTCTGCCAGGCCACGCTCGAGAGCAGCCTTTCCTCCACTCCGCGCCACCCGCCGGCGAGCCCCAGCGGGATCAAGTGTCGGCACGGCGCAGGGCGCCGGGCAGCTCTGCACCTACCTTGTTTACCAGCTGCGGGCAGAAACCGGGGCGAGACCACTTGTGCTCGGCCGAGGACGGGCGGATCACAGAGCCACAGCGACCCGGCCGGCCAGGGAGCGCGTGGCTGTCCGCCGCGTTCCCCGCTCTGCGCTACAGACTGCGTTAACGTTTAACTCGGCGTCGCGGGCCGGTCTTTACAGACGGGCGGGCGCGGGGCAGGAGTGCCCAGCGAAATTGACGCCCTGACTCCACGCCCGGCTCGCGGGCTGCCGGTACCCTGTAATTACCTGACAGCTCTGACTGAGTCTAGGAACTTGCGAGAAACCCCGGTCTCATCGCTGGTATCTGGAGGAAGGAAGGGAAATAAAGAGGCATTTTAAAAATGCGGACTCACCAGTTCTCAACCTCCCCGGGCCGGTGTGTGGGAAAGGGCGGGCGGCCGGGCTGGCTGGGGCGGGGCGAGCCATCCCCGGCTCGGGCTCCCCGGCCCGGCCCACTCGCCACAGGCCGCGCAGCGAGGGCGTGGCTCCCAGGTTCCACGTCCTGCGAGACGGGACCATGGCCCGGCGGGGCTTAGTAGCCTCCTCCGGGCGCCGGGCAGCCTGCAGAGAGAGCAAGAAAACCGAGATTGAAGCCCGCTGGCCGGCACCTTACCCCGCCTCAACCCCAAGCAGATCGGAGCCTGCCATCTGCAAGGGTCCAAAGACCTGTTAACCCAAAGCCCCAATTCCAATGTCCTCCAAGGACCCCCCTGGGCTCACGCGATGAAACAGGGCCTAGCACCATTTCAGGGTGCTCATTAAGGAGAAGGGAGGCTCAGAGGTGGGCAAGGAGCCCACCAGCTGCATCTGCAGCACAGTGTGGAGACCCCACATCTCAGCCCCTCCGCTCGGAGCCTGGCAGCACACAGACAGGGCACAGCCCCACATGGAGGCACCGCCAGGAACTCCAACAGCATCTCCATGAACCTATTACGAAAGGACCCTGACTGTGGCCCTGACAAGTCAGGCTTATATACATCAAAATTCTCTTTAAATCAGCTCATTCATGTCTTCAACTAGCCCTTATGCTGTACTACAACTGGCAGACATCCTGCTAGGACTCGAAAATACAAAGATTCATTCATTCTTCATTTAGTAATTATTTACCCAGTACCTGCTGTGTGCCAGGCACCTGCCTGGGGTCCTCTTTGATCAGCAGAGACATGGCCTCAAAGCTCCCTGTCAGGAGGGAGGTAAACACTTCAACAAACCTTCACAATCAGAACAGGAGGTAAGGAAGCTCCAGGTGGTATGGAGAATGGGGCTGGGGGTGGGGAACACTGGTCTGGGTAGAAAGCCCCATAGGGCCCTTATGCACTGAGCAAATGAACAGGACAGACTCCATTTACTTCGCAAGTCATCATGGAACACCTATTGCGTTCAAAGCAACACTGAAGGCATTTAAGGTGATACACCAAGCTACAGTCCCAGACTCAGACAATAAGTGATGCCATGTTTGAAAGAAGCCAAGTCAGCTCAGAGAGGTAATGTAGAGTTTGCTTTGGGTTTAAAATGGAGTTGGAGGCACCCAAGGATTTCCTAATGATGCCACCTGGGCTAGAGACCACTCTCCCCATCCCTCGCTGCACTGACTGCTTTCTATCAGGCAGTAAAGCTATCTAAACAGTGTCCATCCCCCCTGACCCTCTACAGTTCCCCAGGGTGAGTCCCACAGCACCCAGCCTGGAGCAGCAGCTACATCCACACCAAACAGCTGGCGAAGGCTTGCTGGGTGAATGCCTTGATAGGAATGCACACAAAAGCCTGAACTGAAGCTTGGGAGACAGCAGGGCTAGAGATGGAATCACTGAGTTGTGAGGCTGATGGGGGTCACCATGCCATAGGTGAGGATCCAGTCGTCAAAGGTAGTGCAAGATGAAAGGCCATCAGGGAGGACAGAGGTGACTCTGAGTGGGAAGGAAAGCTGGAGAAGGAAGGTCAGAGGTAGCAGAAGCAAAAGACAGGTGCAGAGTCCTCAGAGGTGATCGGGAGTGAGTGAGAAGGAGAGGACGGTCAATTACCAGGGAGCCATGCCACAGAGAGATCAAATTGGAAGAACGGTCAATGGAGCAGAGCGGAGGACAGACCTGGGAAGGTCTAAGGTGGGCTGGGGGTGGCTAGAGGAAGCTGCCACTTCCTTCTCTTTGGAGAAGTTGGCTAGGATGGGAAGGAGAGGATGTGGAATTTAGAACAGGAGAGATCTGCACATGCTGGGTCAACAGAGGAACAGAAGCAACGGAAGCATCGAGAGGCAAGAGAAGGAAGAGCCCAAGGATGGGTGGCCTGAGGCTGGCGGAGCTGAGCCCTGGAGGAATGCCAGGCTCTTGGCTAGGGAGTCCTGGTCTCTGCCTTCCTTGATTAAGGACGACACCTTGGAGGAGGAGTCTCCTGGGTGCCCTCTCCCTGGCAGGGGGTCAGGACTGCAGGCCAAAGGGCAGAATGGACGTTAATCCTGCCTGTGGGCAGCTCCGCTGAGGAAATGGAGATGGACCAGTTGTGGAGCGGAGGGAACTGGGATACGTAGCCAGACGTCCCCTTCTCCAGGCTATTCAGCACAGAGCTTGGCACACAATCAGCCCTGAGGATCAGCTGCCCAGTGGGTAAAGAAAGAGGGAGCGAGACAGGCTCCACCTGCATGCTGAGCTGCTGGAAGGTGAGACGGCAAAGGGCACTGAAGGCCGATTCCACGGTTGAGGGAGAAGACTTCCACGTGCCTCTGTGCTTAGTTGTCTTGGACTCTGTGCAACCCTTTGGCCTGTAGCCCGCCAGGCTCCTCTGTCCATGGGAATTCTCCAGGCAAGAATACTGGAGTGGGTTACCATTTCTTTCTCCAGGGGATCATCCCAACCCAGGGATCGAACCTGCGTCTCCTGCATTGCAGGCAGATTCTATATGCGCTGAGCCATCAGGGAAGCCCCGAAAAGACTTTTAAGGACATCAACTAAGCCTGAGGGGCAGGGACAGAAGGACACGTTATTTCTTGGCTTTCAGGAAGGGAAGTTGGGAGGCAGGAAGATATCAGGAAGAAAGAGGAAGGGTGTGTGCAAGATCCTGAAGAGGAAAAAGCAGCTGAATTTAGCAGTCTGTGGATGTGAGAGTCAAAAGCATCAAGGACTTTCAAACAGCCCAAGACTGGAGACTCAAAAACCCCGTCATAGGACAGGGTGATGGGGGCACAGCGTGATTATGACCAAAAGCTAGTTCAGAGCCCGGCTGTGCCACTTAGTAGATGTGCAACCCTGAGAGAATGACTTTATCTCTAAGCCTCAGTATCTCCATCTTTGAAATGGGAGAACTCTACCTTAATATGGTTGGTATAAAGTTTGGACAATACATATACACAACATCAAGAACAATACTGACATATACAAAGAACCCTCCCCCCACCAAATTTTATTTTTCAGTGACCTATATCCAGCGGTGGTGAACGCAGGGGGCGGGCTGCCGGAGAGCCCCATCGGCCTAGGTTTAGGCCAGGGTGGCAGAGGTGCAGCTCCCTTCCCCCAGACCAGGGTTTCTGCAATGATTGGGGGACAGACTTGACAATTGCCCAGAGACCACTGCCCAGGAAACATAGCCTCTGTCTCCCTGGGAGAAGGGGCAGAAGGTCTGGGAGGGTGGACAGGGGCTGGACCTCCCCTGTGCACAGTCACACGTCCTGGTTCGCAGCTCAACCCAGATTTCAAAGCCTCTGTTCCTTGGTGCCCAGAAGGAAAGCAGAACTCATTACCCCCACATCCGTCAAGTCCAGTCACTGCAAATACAGGGCCCCATTCTCAGACTGTATTCTTCGCAAATGACTCTCTGGCCAAGGAGACGGCTACTTTTATCAAGGGCATGGGGAACAGCCTGGGCCAGCAGAGTTGCTCGCTCAGCCTCAGGCTGACAGAAAGCCAGAGAAGGCAAAAGGCCAGGTGTGGCCAGGACCCCCAACCTTGAGACAAATGTGTGTGTGTGTGTAGGGGGGACTAGTGACAAATGGTACTTGGGAATTTAAATACAGCTTTATCTTTAAAATCTGCCAGGACCAGGCCCTTCACTGCGCCAGAGTTCCGCTCTAACTCACAACAGGGGCTGACAGAGGTGGCTTGGGCTGGCCCTCCCAGCTGGGAACCCCTCCCCACCAGGCTGCAGCTGTCAAAGGCTCAATTTCCCCACTGTCCAGGGGGACGCCAGCCCAGGCCCTCCTTCCTAACCTGCGGCTAGCCCACCCCATCCCGGCCCTGAGAAGGGGCAAGTCAACTGCCCAGGGGACCTACGCGGTGGGAGGGCACTAAACTGCAGCGTTCAAGGGAGCCTGGCGGACCGGGGACCTCGGCCCGGGGAGGGGGCGGCGCTGACCGGCACGCGGTTCCCCGGCAATCTCCGGCTTTCCCGGGCCATTGAAATCGGAAAGGGGGTCCCGAGGCTGCTGGCATTCCAGGGGACATGTCGCCCCCATGCTCTGATCGGCTCCGGCTGGACAGCGCGGGGGGCGGGGGCGGGATAGCGCAGGGCTGGGTCTCCCGGGCCCGGCCCCCCCCGCGCCCCACCTCGGGACTGGGCAGGGGGATCCCGGACGCGACACCCCGAACGACGGGCTGGGCGGAACCCGAGCGCCCAGCCCTCCCTCTTCCCGCCCGAGCCCCGGACTCACCGGCCTGGCGGAGGCACGATCCCGGCGTCGCCGCAGCGCCCGGGGCTCGGCCCGGCCCGGCCCGCCGGCGGGAGGCAGCTCCACGCCACCGCCTCCTGGGCCCGCCCCGCTCCCGCCCCGCTCCGGCCCCTCCCGCGCACTTTCCACAGGAAATGATTAACTCGGGCCGCGGCGCGTTCCCATGGCAACCGGCTCAGACCCCGGCGGGGGGCGGCGGCGCGCGCGCGCGCTCCCGCGTGCACACACACAGAGACTCACACTCTCGCGCGGGGCCGCCCGCTCCGCTCAGACCTTTCTTCTGGGTCTGCCGGCGCTCCGCACACACCCGTGCACACGTGCGCGCTCACCCCAGACGCAGACGCGCCGTCCTACGTGCTCACATACAATACACGCGGCTCTCACAGGTTTGCACACGCGCTCTAGTGAGTCCACATGAACACATTCACAGTTCTCACACACATCCCAACGTTCGTTCCTACGTGCATGCTTTTGCACTTAAACTGACGTTCTCATCCACACCTCAAACCGTAGTACAAAACCTGCACACACTAGTTACCAGTAACACACAATTCTCACAAGTGCTCCCTTGCCACCCTTCACAGTTTCTCACAAACTGTAGAAGACTTTTTTTTTAAACTTTCTAGCACACACACTCTAGCTAGTATGTGCACACTGCACATTCTCACACACTTCCAGTGTGCACTCACATTCCTGTACGGAGTTCAGACTTTCCTCCTTGCTTTCCCACAAATACTGCACACGCCTCTTCACATACTCTTGAACGCTTCCTCACGTTCCACACAGCAACTTTCCTATGTTGTTAACCCCAGTACAGACTTTCATGGGCTTCCCTGGTGGCTCAGCTGGTGAAGAATCCACCTGCCAATGCGGGAGGCTTGGGTTCGATCCCAGGTCCAGCAAGAAACCCTGGAGGAGGAAATGGCAACCCACTCCAGTATTCTTGCCTGGGAAACCCGGACAGAGGAGCCTGGCAGGCTACACTCCATGAGGTTGCAAAAGAGTCGGACTTGACTTAGCAACTAAACAACACACGCTTTAGTGAGCACACGTGCATATGCATGCACTGTCACACACCAGCACACGCATTTTCACTCGTACATTCTCACTAGCTTTAGTAGGAGTGCACAGGCCAGGTTGCCTCCCTAGCCAGGGCACCACCTGCTGCCCCCTGCTCCTCCCTGACCCTGATCCGCTCTTATACCCGCCTCAAGACATAAACATCTTGCAGAGCAGGGAACTTGTTTGGGATTTTTTAAGGTAAAATATTCCTTTAATCTCCAGTGAAAACGCATTCAGAATGCCGGCTCGGAGCAGACAGCAGCTCCTGGTGTAGACCCAGACGGCCTTCCTCAGAGGATGTCCCAGAAGAAGCTGGGGGAGTCAGGGAGCCTGCCAGCCGAGGAGAGCCAGCTGACCCGGAGGAGCCACTCTGTTCTTTGTCCCTCAAACAGAGGCGGCATTTTATTCCAGAGTCAGCAGCAATATTCCCCCTCCAGGGTGCGGAAGGAGGAGAGAGCAAAGAAATTCAGGAGCCAGTCCAGTGCAGGCTGATGGTTCCTGCAGATAATCCCAGGAGGGTGGGTGCTCTGCCTCTTCCTGTTTAACAGGAGGGGAGGATGACCTGACTGGAGGGGGGCTTGCAGCTCCAGGTGGGTTCTGTCTCATGTTGCTGAGCAGGCACTGGGCTGGTGATCAAGAATCCCAACCAGAAGCAGAGCCAAGGTCCTGGGCCGCAGATGGTCCTGGATGCCAGACCAGGACACTCACAACCCCTCTACTGAAAATGGGTTCATGTGTTTTATCTTCTCACTGAGATGTCCCACTGCAGGCCCAATAAGGGATGCCTGTCACTCTTCTGGTTTTTGTTTTTATATTTTTGTCAAAGCCACAGGCATGGGGGATTCCAGTTTCCAGACCGAGAATCAAACCTGCGTGCCCTGCATTGGCAGTGCGGAGTCTTAACCACTGGACCACAAGGGAAGTCCCGAGTCGCTCTTCTGGAATGGTTTCCTAGAGAGTTAGATTTCTAGCTAAGAACCCCAGATAACCCTTCCAATGGGAAAGCAGGTCATAATTTGAGAGGCACTTTCTCTCTGACTGCCCTGCAGATAGCAGTGGTCAGGGGGACTGCAAGGTCAAATGAAGACAAATTATCTCTAGATCCTTGACCAAGTATCTCCTTTCATTATAGACCCTAATGTTTGACTGGGGAGAGGGATGGGGTGGGAGAGTTTGTCTTTCCAAGTCCTGATACAGAACCGGAGGCCTTGTCTTACGTACAGCTGGCACGTTGACATTAACTGCAGGTTCCTTCCGACAAAGCCAAAGCCAGATTTTTAAATTAATAATAACATTTATTGTTCGTTTCCTCTGATTACAAAAGTAATAGATGTTCATTGTAACCATAATCCCACCCACTAGAGATAAGTGCTGCCAACATTTTAGTACAGTCTTTTTCCTCTATGCACATAATAGCTACCATTTATCATAGTTATCACTGTGCCAGGCACTGCGCTGAGCTCTTTAAAAACAAGATCTCATTTAACCCCAAACACCCTATGAGGTGGGTACCATCATAGCCCCCATTTTCAGGAGGGGAAACTGAGCCTCCTAAAGTTCATTGACAAACCTGGTGTATGCTACTGCTGAGATATGAACCCAATAGGGGTGTGGGTGTGTGTGTGTGTGTGTGTACATGTTGTTGTTGTTCGGTCGTCAAGCTGTGTTTCACTCCTTGCAACCCCACGGACTGTAGCCTTCCAGGGTCCTCTGTCCATGGGATTCTCCAGGCAAGAATACTGGAGTGGGTTGCTATTTCCTTTTCCAGGAGATCTTCCTGACCCAGGGATTGAACCTATGTCTCCTGCATTGGAAGGTGGATTCTTTACCACTGAACCACCAGGAAAGCCTGTATATATATACATATACACAAGCGTATAGTACAACCATATGTATATAGGTGCTGGAGTTTACTAAGTTCAAAGCACCAGTGAAGGAAAAAGAAAATTGAGATGGTTGAGGAAGCATTTGCCAAATTCCAGTAAAACTCTGTCTTGAAATGAGAAACCAAATTGCTTTATGATTGCTCGAGTTTAGTTTAAGGTTGCACAATGTCAGAAACTACAGACCAGTGACTTCGGGGTATATTTCTATCCCAGAAACTTCACTGATGGTTTGATACAGAGGCTGCCAATTCTCCCCAGCCACACAGAAAGTAAAACTTGGCCACCCCGATGCTGAGGTCCTGAGCCCATGAGTGAGGACTCTTGGGTTCAGCCTACCTGCCTCCTGGCAGAGGCATAGATGTCCCTGGGAGGGCCACAAGAATGCAGTGGCCAGAAGCTGAAGCTCCAATACTTTGACCACCTGATGCAAAGGGCCGACTCTGGAAAAGACCCTGATGCTGGGAATGATTGAAGGCAAAAGGAGAAGAGGGCAGCAGAGGATGAGATGGTTAGATGGCATCACCAACTCAATGGGACATGAGTTTGAGGAAACTCCAGGAGATGGTGAAGGACAGGAAGCCTGGCATACTGAGTCCATGGGGTCACAAAGAGTTGGGCATGACTGAGTGCCTGAACAATGGAACACTGCAGGCTCATATCCACATTGACCCATCCTCCAGGAGAGAGGGGGGAACACCATTGTTGTTCAAAGAGTCTGAAAGCCCTTAACTCTCAGGCACCCATATGAGAGGTAGTCAAGGGCTCAAGGGGGTTCTTCTGCATAGAGGGCAGCAAAGAGTGTGTGATAATAAGCCAGTTCTGTTTAATCTGATTCTTGTAGCAATCAGAGTAGAGAGCACCTAAGACGATTTTCCAGTTCGAATGACTTTAGTTGAGACTCAGCCACCTTCGGGCCTTTGCAGTGCTGTTCTCTAGAGGCCTCTCTTCTCACCTCATTCCTGCCAGCCTCCACCCACCTTCACCTGGGCAGCTCCTGTTTCTCCTTCAAGCTTAGAGGTCACCTTCCTTGACCCTACCAGGCACTACCATACCCTGACTGCTCACTCCCCTGCAGCATCCCCCATGCCTGATTGTAAAGGTCTCTCCTGTCTACACCATCATCTCCTTGAGCTCAGGACTCCTTCCTAACTTGATTACGGGGAAGGCCTCTGCTACAGACTCTGCTCCAACAGGCAGTAGGTGCCTGGCATCACATCAGGTAAATAAAGAACTAGATCACACAGGGATCACAGAGGGAAAGAACAGGGTGCGCTAAACATGTGTGAACAGACTTTCTTCCCATGTAAATAACATAAAGGACTTAATGAGATATACACTGCTATATTAAACATGGATAACCAACAAGAGTGATCGAAAGATTGAAGGCAGAAGGAGAAAAGGATGATAGAGGATGAGATGGTTGGATGGGATCACCGATTCAATGGACATCAGTTTGAGCAGACTCCAGGAGGTGGTGACGGACAGAGAAGCCTGGCATGCTGCAGTCCATGGGATCTTAAAGAGTCGAACATGACTTGGTGATTGAACAGCAACCGAGGACCTACTGTACAGCACAGGGAACTCTGCTCAGTGTTATGTGGCAACCTGGATGGGAGAGGGGTTTGAGGGAGAATGGATACATGTATATGTATAGCTGGGTCCCTTCGCTGTTCACCTGAAACTGTCACAACACTACCTGTTAATTGGCTATACCCCAATACAGAAGAAAAAGTTGAAAGAGAAAAGGAAGTAAGTGAAAGGATCCTTAGGGAATCATTCCAATGTGGTCAGTTAGGAGCCCCCTGCCCCTGTGAAAAGTGTGATAGGTACATGTTCCTGTAACAAACAGCTTCTTGAAGTCAGAGGGTACCTCCTGGAGCTGAGTCACACAGTAAGTAATTCTGACTCAATTAGCTGCTGTTTTGAAGCCATTCCAGTAGCCTTGATACAGCCCATCATGGACAGTGCAGAACGAGCTTGGAGGATCCTGGGAGGGCTCAGGCAGGGCTCTGCACCCAGCCCTGCAAGTGCGAATTTGACTTCTCACCAGCAGCAGGACTCAAGCCTTTGATCTCTGAGCATACTTGGGGGTTGGCCCTTTGTGGGGGTAGGGGGGTGCTGGCCTTTGATTCACACCTCCCAGCTCTGAGGAAGTCACGCTTCTCAGTGGACGTGAAGGGGTGGGGTCTTAGATGACCCCGGGGCTGGACTGTTAATCCTGACTCTCCTCTGTCACAGGCTCAGCTCCTGTGAGCACTCAGTACTCATCAGGTATTTGAACAAATGGTCGCCACCTCTCCCCTCTCCCCTCTCCCCTTCGTGCTCCCTCTGTGCACCTCCTCCTTCTAAAAGCTGTATTAACGAGGGAAACCTTGCTCCCACTTCCAAAGGACTCTGCTGGGAATCAAGGCAACCTTCCCCCCAGACCACTTTTGCTCTAAAATATTTAGACAGTGACTGACCTGCTGCATTTGCCAAGGAAGTTCTGCTCAGTAGTGCTTCCCAGCTCCCAGGTGAGGGGAACCTGAAGCCTCTTGATGATCTGAGAGAGAATTTGGCAGACAGCCCCCTCCTAGCATTCCAGGGCAGAAAGAAAACAGAGGGTTTTTTTCCCCTTATCATTTCCTGTAGTCTAAAAAATGAGAGGAATGCAGACGTTAAGGAGATATGTTCTTAACTATACCAGGTAATGAAGAGATGGAGGAAGGGTGACCGAGGGAGATGAGCCCTGCCCCCACGGCCTCCCTCTGAGTCAGCCCTTCCCTGGGATCGTGCAGAAGCCCTGGGTTTCCTCTCCCTAAAAGCTCCCTCCCTGGCTCTCTTCTTGCTCCTAAATTGTTCTCTCTCCTTGTTCTAAGCCAAGACATGCATTATTCACATCATCCCTGCTTTTTTTTTTCAACTTCCCCATTCATTTTTCCCCATCTGCTGCAAATTCTAGGTTGCTGGGGTGGGGGTTTGTTTTTTAACTTCAATTTTTATTTTTTCCTGCACAAATGTAGTAGAAATCAAGAGAGGACAAATCACCCGTGCCCCCAAATCCCACCACTCTTCACTTATTGTCATTGGCCCAGATTTTCTTTCTGGTGAAAGTGTAACAGTGTTAGACGCTCAGTCGTGTCTGACTCTGCATGACCCCGTGGACCATAGCCCTCCAGGCTCTTGTATCCAGGCAAGACTACTGGAGTGGGTAGCCATTCCCTTCTCCGGGGGATCTTCCGGATCCAGGAGTCGAACCCGGGTCTCCTACATTGCAGGCAGATTCTTTACTGTCTGAGCCACCAGGGAAGCACAGAACACAGTTAAGTTTCAAAAGACATTATTTCTGTAGTAAGGGGAGGCAGTAGAGAGCAGTGGTTAAAACTAGGTTTGCTTGTCAGGTGGTTGGGAGTCTGAACTCTGGCTCCACCAGTTCTCCTGTGCCTCAGTTTCCTCCTGTGACAAGGTAATTATCTCATTGGGCTGCTGTGAGAAGTAAATAAGAGCAAACACGTTACACCCAGAGCCCGGCATCTGGAGCACCAGCTGTGGTTACAGTGGGAGGCAGACCGTGGAGACAGTTTTCTACTTTGCCTTTTTCTCACGTTATATCATAGAACAAGGGATTTTCCAAGTGACTTTTTCCTACTAAGGTCTACCCTTTTCTGAACTGCAGAACCAAGACAGGATGAGGCCCAGGGCCCGTTCAACCTTAGGCTTGCACGGTGTGGGGTACACCTAGCACCCTGTAAAAATGACTGAAAGGAATAAGCATTTCAAATGGCTGCATAATATACCTCTGAATGGCTCTGCCAGCACTGAACTGGCCATTCCATGGAATCAGATATGTGAGTAGCTCCCATTTTTACACATTTATAAACAGCATTGCTGTGACATCTCCCTACACACAGCCTGTTCATTCCCTGGGGACAGGGTAGGAGACAGGGCAGGGGGAATGGGGTTGTTAATTTCATAAAATCCGAATAAAGAGTCTGATCATTTTTTTTTTACACTTTCTAAACATGTTGCCAGATTGCCATCAGATGAGCTCTACCAAATTTACACTTTACACTGTTGCTGGCAGCATTTTAGACGAGAGCTACTTTTTGTACTAATTTACAGTTTTTCTCTTGGATCTGGAATTCTCGCCTGGGCTGGTTCCCCTGTGAGGCATGAGGCACATAAAACGTCTGAGCGATGGCTGTCAGGGAGGGGAGTGTCTGGTTCCTTTGCTGGGTTTCTGTCTGCTGGGCTGGCCCAGGCCCGGCCGAGAGAGCTGAGTCAGCACACCCCCTCCCTGTCTGCTCTTCAAGCCCCCAGACACCTTCCCAGGTGGGTTCTGGAACATCCCACAACCTTGGAAGACTGCTCAGGTGGCCATCAGCATTACTAAGATTATCCCTGCTCTGACACCAGCTAGCAACCGCATCCTGTGTTCTCTCAAGAAGTCCATCAGCTACACATGTGCTCAGTGGTGTCCAACTCATTTGCGACCCCATGGACTGTAGCCCTCCAGGCTCCCCTGTCCATGGGATTTCCCAGGCAAGAATACTGGAATGGGTTGTCATTTCCTACTTCAGGGGATCTTTCCAACCCAGGGATCCAACCCACGTTTCCTGCATCTCCTGCATTGGCAGACAGATTCTTTACCACTGCGCCACTTGGGAAGCACCTATCAGTCACTCCTGGAAAGTAAATCCCTCAAGAGGCCCTGGTAACTGCAATCAGCTTTTCATTTCTCAGGGGGCAGGAGTGGGTACACAGAGGCAGCAGCCGGGTGAGGGAAGCTATATTTTTTCTGGCTCCTGACCACCTGCCAGCCTCTTGGCGCTGCCAGCATGGCTCACCCAGCTTCTCCAGCAGCCCCACAGCCTCTCCCCTGCCTCTGGCCCTCCTTCTCTGGGGGTGGCCCTTGTTTGCAAACAGCCACGGGAAGTTTTGATGCTGCTGATTAACCAGACTCCCACAGTTCCGGGTGGTTAGTCATCACGGCAAGTCTCAACCTTCCGCCAGCCCTGCCGACATCACTAGCTCCCAGGTGACGGGGAAGCAGTGACTAGGACCTGAGCAGTTTCAGTGGCTCCCATCATCATCTTCACGGGGTGGGGGAGGACCGCCACCCAGCCCAAACAACCGGAGCATGCAGGGCCTGGAATGCCAGGGTGGGACTTCGATGCAATTTAGCTTGCTTCTACCGAGGGATCGCTATGTGCCAAGCACTGGGCTAAACTTTACATACAGGATTGCTTTAGGTTTCATTTAATCCTCACAATGATATGTGAGGTAGGTGTTATAATTCTCATTTTACAAGATGGAAAAACTAGGGTACAATGTTGTAAGAGTGGCTGGGCCCAGGAATGTGTAGGGGGCAGCTGGGGGAAGGCAGCTTGGAGAGCTGAGAAGGCGGGGTACTCCAGGCCAGGAGTTGTGTTCCCACCCGCTGCATGACTCTGGGCAGGTTTCTTCCCTTCTCTGGGTCTCCTGTCACCTCCCTGGATAAATGAGGAGGATGAGCGGGTGAACTAAAACCACAAGGGAGTGAGTAGGCAAGTTGGAAAGGATGACTGTGTGATTCTGAGGTTCTGCTGCCTGAAGTCCTGGTCCGAGGGAGGGGTCATTCCAGCTGCGAACTTGGGGCTCTGGCCTCACTGTTGACAGTTGCTTGATAAATGAACGCCAGGAGAAGAAAGGAGATGAGTGGTTACCAGGGGCTGGGAAGGGAGGGGGAAATGGGGAGTGACTGCTAATGGGGATTCTTTGAGGGGGTGATGAAATGTTCTCAAATTAGGTTATGGGGAATGGTTGCATAGTTCTGCAAATATACTAAAAACCACTGAGTTGTACACTTTAAATGAGCAAATTTTATGCTATGTTAATTACATTTCAATAACGCTGTTTAAGAGAGAAAGGAAAGAAGGAAAGAAGGGAGGAAGGGAGGGAGACCATACAGGGGTTGGGCTGGAGCTCCCTCTGAGATTTGCCTCCTGGAGGCCTCACGTCCAACCCCTCCCAGTCACCCCTCCTGCAAGCACCCTGAGCCTGGGAAATGTATGTACCAAGACACCCAAGAGGCAGGTGATGGTTCCAGATTCCAACCAGCAGTGATGGGAGCCTCTGACCTCCTTGGAAGCAGAAGGAGCCACGAATCAAAGAGCAGGTGCGGGCCTGGAGGACTGGGGAAGGGGCGGGGATGGCAAGAAGACGGATGGAGGCCAAGTCAGGGCACGTGGCTAGGAGGAGACCCTGAGCATCAGAATTGTGGCTCTGATGGGAAGGCCCAGGAAACAGAGAGCCTGGGCTGGCCCGGGTCTCTCTTGGTGGCCTGAAAATATCACGGCATCTCAGAAAGTGCGCATAGAAAGTAACTTCTGCAGCTGAGGGCTCCTCTAGTGGGGTGCCAGACAGATGCAGCCATTTCAGAGGCAACATCCACCCAGACTTGCACGTGCACAGGTGCAGGGAGACCCAAAATGAAGGCAAAATTGGCCAGTAGGAGTCAGGAATTCATTCCACCTCTGCTGTTTGGGCAACTTGACTGCTGCAAGAGGAGATTCCCGGAGGGTCTTAGAGGCACAGCTTTCCTGTCTAGATTTCCAAGGGCAGATGACCCAGAAAGCACCGTCCCCCAGACAAACCTCTCCCGGCCACGTAGGCACATCCTCTTGCACCCACCTCTTTGGGCAACTGGCCGTGGACAGTCCAGCCATAAGGGAACAAAGGAAGCTCTATCTTGGAGATTGTAACTGCCTCTGAGAGTCTCAGCACTGGGGTCAAACCCACATGCCTGGCAGCCAGGCTGACAGAGGCTGAGGGGACATACCCCGAGGCTAGGGGCTCCTGGCTTATTCCTCCAGCCCTGGAGTACACGTGCTGCTATTGGCCCTGTTCTGTGGAGGTGACCCCAGGCAGACTGGCTCCAGGGGCCAGGCTCTTTTCTGTTTGGTTGGTTGGTTGGTTTTTTATGGCTGCACTGGTTCTCCGTTGCAGCGCGTGGGCTCAGGAGTTGTGGCACACAGGCATGTGGGATCTCCCCAGATCAGGGATCAAACCAGTGTCCCCGGCATTGGCAGGTGGATTCTTAACCACTGGCCCACCGGGGGAGTCCTTTATTTATTTATTTGGCTGCACTAAGCCTTAGTGGTGGCACGTGGGCGCTCCGATCTTCATTGTGGCATGCAGGCTCTATCGTTGTGTGTGGGATCTAGTTCCATGACCAGAGGCTGAACCTAGGCCTGCTGCATTGGGAGCATCCTCGCCCCTGGATCACCAGGAAAGTGCCAGAGGCCTGGTCTTAAATCATTTTACCATACGGCCTCTCCAGGGAACAGTTGGTGGGGTCCTTGTCGCCTGTGTCAGTCCTACGGATGCATTCAAGGCTCTGTGCCCTCTGCCTGCAGCCTCCCTGCCCAGCCCTCTCTCCCAGTGCTCCACCCAAGGCACTCTCCTGTTCTGAGTTTACTCTGTCCGCGCCTCCCTGCATTCGCACATGCTGTTCTTTCCGTGATGACAGCCCATTCACCAAGTGAGGCCCTGGAGAATTATCACCTCCTCATGGGCCTTCCTGCTACTGCCTAGTCAGACTGCCCCCAGGACCATCTGCCCTTCCCTTAGCTCACTCAGGACACTGAACTGAAGCTTCTGGAGAACTAATCACCCTCTCCCATCACCCTGGAGCTCCCTCATTCGGGCCCCCAAGCTGTGTGATCTTAAGCAAGGCACTCAACCTCTCTGAGCCTCCATGTCCTCATAAATGGCTGTCCTAATTATAATAGCTATTATTCTTATGGGTAATATTTACTGTGCATTTACTATGTGCCAGGCACGATGTTCTAAGTACCTTATGGGCAAAATCTCATTTAATCCTCACAGCACCCTAGGAGGTGGATGTTATTATTATCCCTTGTTACAGATAAAGAAACGATCACTTTTGTTAGGATGACTGCCTTTATCACGGTTGCTATTCTTTCTTCTGCCGCAAAGCTTAACATGCAGCAGATACTCAAATCCTGTTTGTTAAAGTCAAGTGTGGTTAAAAATAGGAGGGGACTCAGATAGGAAAAGAGTTCCAGAAATATGGCCGTGCACACGCTCCAGAATGTTGAGGTCTAGCCTTGTCCTGGCTGGAATGATGCCATCTCTGGAGCCTGATGCTGGCAGACAGTGGAGACCGGGGACCTGGGTGGCCCACTTTGGATTCTCCCATCAGCCCTAGCCTTACCGGTAGAAACAGACTCTGCCCACACCAGCCCTGCAGTGCTCAGAGCCCCACAGTTAACAGGGGGTTTTTGTCGTTGTTTAGTTGCTAAGCCGTGTCCGACTCTTTACGACCGCATGAACTATAGCCTGCCAGGCTTCTCTCTCCATGGGATTTCCCAGGCAAGGATACTGGAGTGGGTCATTATTTCCTGCAGGGGATCTTCCCCACCCAAGGATCAAACCTGCCATGTCTTGCATTGCAGGCAGATTCTTTACCACTGAGCCACCTGGGAAGCCCTCACCCATCCCCCCACAGCAAACAAGCCTCCTAGGTAAATGGTGACTGAGACTCTGGGGGTCCCAGGTGGTTGACTGAGGGCAGAATTTGTGCATATTCATAACTAGAATAGCTTCAGAGTTGACTTTGCCGAGCTCAAAGCCAAAGGTGCAGAATGCCCTGTATGTCCATGCTCCAAGCTCCAGATGCCGCAGTGTTTCCTAGGACCCCTCTCCACCACTCCAAACATTTCCTGAAAGCCTCAGGGGTTGCTTGCAAGGTCCCTGCCCATCACTCCCACTGACTGATCAAGGACCATATCAGAATCTGGCCAACTGTGCAACCAGGATGCTCTCCACGACCAACGCAGATCCCTGACCCCACAGCACCCAGGAGGCTGCACCCAATGCTGGAAACACAGACTCGGAGAAAGTGAGGGGCCAACTGCTGAGAAACACTTCACTCAGGGAGAAACATCTACTGTCTTGATTAGGCTCAGACATGCAGCTCAGATGGTATAGAATCTGTTCACAGTGTAGGAGACCCAGGTTCAATTCCCACGTCAGGAAGATCTCTTGGAAAAGGGAATGGTAACCCACTCTAGTATTCTTGCCTGGAGAATGCCATGGACAGAGGAGCCTAGTGGGCTACAATCCATGGGGTTGCAAAGAGTCTGACACAACTGAGCGACTAACACTAATGCTCATCCCATGGCAAAGATGCCTGGGTTCGTGGCATCACAGAGTCCTTCTGACTTACCACCAGCACCTCCAGGACACCAGACTCCTCTCCTGGTCACTGCTCCACCTGGACACACATGTAGTCCTTGGTGCCTCGATTAAGTCTGTGCCCTGTGGTAAGCTCTGCTCCAGGGGATCCAGCATCCATTCATACAGTGGACTCAGCTGGGCTGCCTTCTGCCCAACAGACAGGCTTTTACAGCCTTGACCTTCAGCTGGGGCAGTCAGGAGTCCTGTCCCCTTTCCCCTTGAGGCCTCCTCGACCCTAATGTAAGTTTGTGGACGTAAGCAGAAGGAGAAGAGGGTGTCAGAGGATGAGACGGTTGGATGGTGTCATCCAATGGACATGAACTTGGACAAACTTCAGGAGATGGTGAGGAACAGGTAGGCCTGGTGTGCTGCAGTCCATGGGATCACAAAGAGTCCGACACGACTGGGCAACTGAACAAGAATCAGGAAAACCGTGTTCAAACCCTTCCACCATGCGACCTGCTACTCACAGTCATTCACCATGGGGCCCACTCCACTTCTGATTATTTCTCAAGCCCTTGAGACATCTCCATTTACAGGAGTGCAAACCGAAGCTCTAAAAGATCAAGTGGTCCATCCAAGGAAAGTGCCAGAACCAGGCATTCTGTGGCTACTTCTCTCCACTGCTCACTCTTACTTGGAACCCACACATCGACACTGCTTACCCCAAACCCAGAAGCCATGACGGGCCCCTGAGGGAGGCAAGAGATGAAGTCAGTCTGTCCTGGGGTGTTGGAAGGACTCCAGAGGCCCGCGCGTCCCTGCCTGCCTGCCAAGGGAGGGCCTCGGAAGATCTGCCTCCAGGGGCTGAACAGAAGCCAGGCGGAAGGTGAGGGATCCGAGCACCACAGGGGAACCGCTGGGCTCAGAACTGCCCAGTGAATTGCAGTTGATGCTCCTCGTTTACAAGTTAAAAAACCACAACGAGCTGCGGAGTGACAGCCGGCTGCCCAAGTGTCGGAGGAATGTTGTTGCCAGACAGGTTGACGAGGTGTCTGCCAAGACGGGCTCCAGAAACCAGGCCTGGGCTGTTGCCACGCCAGGCGGCTCCTGGGAGGCCAAGGCCACAGGGGCAGCTGCCACCCTTCCCACAACAGGGGCCCCTGGAGACTCACTGCAAACCTCGACAGAAACCCCCCTAGATGCATGGGGGCCAGTCATCGCCCCCATGGGCAGTCACCCTGTCCAGACAGGGCTCATGGAGACCAGAGCTGGGGCAGCCACCCCACCCCACCTGACTCCTAGCAAGGTCTGAGGTGGGAAAGCTACAGGGCTTTCCTCCAACCAAGTCTGTAGCCATGACAACCTACCTTGAATCATTAATGAAGGTAATTCCAGGAATAATGTGTTTCTCCGGTGGCTCAGTGGTAAAGAATCTGCCTGCAGTGCAGGAGACTCAGGAGATGTGGGTTCAATCCCCAGGTCAGAAAGATCCCCTGGAGAAGGAAATGGTAACCCACTCCAGTACTCTTGCCTGGAAAATTCCATGGACAGAGGAGCCTGGCAGCCTATAGTGCATAGGGTCATAAAGAGTCGGGCACGATTGAAGTGATTGAGCACACACAGGCATGATAACAGTGGCTAACTTTTTTAAAGCACTTACACCATGCCAGGGATCACGCTGGGCACTTTTTCTGGATCTTCAAAAGTATTAGTTTCCTGTGGCTGCTGTAACAAATGACCACAGACTGGACCGCTTAAACCAGCAGTCCCCAACCTTGTGGGCGTCAGGGACTGGTTTTGTGGAAGACAGCTTTTCTGTGGACAGGGATATGGTGGGGGTGGGGAACTCAGACAGTCATGTGAGCGTTGGGTACCAGTCTGTGACCTGGGGATTGGGGACCCCTGGCTTAAACAACAGAAGCTTATGGTCACCCAGTTCTGGAGGTTAGGGGTCAGAATTCAAGGTGCACCAGAGCCACACTCCCTCTGCAGGATCCAGGAAAGAAACCTTTGCCTCTTCCAGCTTTTGGTGGTTGCTGGCAGTCCTTGGTGTTCCTTGGTTTGTAGACAAATTCTTCCAATCTTTGTCTCCACATCATGCTTTCCTCTCTGTGTGTCTATTCAAACTTTCCTCCTCTTATAAGGACATCAGTTGTATTGGATTAGGGCCCATTCTAATCCAGGATGACCTCATCTTAACTTGACCGCATCTGCAAAGACCCTATTTCCAAACAAGGTCATGCTCTCAGGTGCCAAATGGACATGAGTCTGTAGGAGATGCTTTCTACCTACTGTATCACATATAATCCTCCCAACAACCCTGGCACTGCTCTTATTCCCATCTTACAGATAACATGACTGAGGTTCAGAGAGGTTAAACAACTTGCCTGAGGTCACAGAGCTGGGAGACCAGAACCCAGTTTTACTGATTCTAGAACCCACATTATGTTGTCCCAAGCATCACGCTCATCACCACCTCCTCTGGGGCCCAGTAGTTCAATGTTCACAAGGATTTTCCTGGCCATTGTTAATCTTCCTGCCATCACAACCTCAAAAGACCCTGTTTTCAGTTTACAAAGGAAACAGAGACTCCATTAATTAACCTGGCCAAGGTTTCCCTGGTTGCTCAGCAGTAAAGAATCCACCTGCCCCTGCAGGAGACACAGGTTCCATCCCTGATCTGGAAAGAGCGAAGGAAATGGCAACCCAGTCCAGTATTCTTGCCTGGGAAATCCTATGGACCGAGGAGCCTGGCGGGATTCAGTCCTTGGGGTCACAAACAGTCAGACACGACTTAATGACTAAACAGCAACACAAAGGTCACATAGCTAAAAAGTGGCAATCTCTCAAACCCAGGTCCAGCACTGTCCACAATGCAGACTCCAAATGGGGAGTTAAGGGGAACATTTCAGGGCTTTGTCAAGTCAGTCAAGGCTATTTCCCCAGTGTGATCAATGACTGCTCTGTGTTTACTAATACCAACTTCAGCTACCCCTGCCAAGCTCATAGAAGGTATTGTAAATCTGCGGCTTAAATTTACCTCCTCAGGTTTCAGCCCGTTGCCCAGAACTGTTCTCTGCCAGCAGCAAGGCCAGCTGTTTGAGTGGTTCCAAAGCAGAGAAAAACCAGGTCAAGAATCCACAAGGCTCTCACAGCTCACATTTGAGCCGCAGATCTTGGGCCGCAGCAAGAGATCCAATGGGCACCGTTTGTCCAGTCACTCCTGGCCCAGAAGGGCAAGACTCAGACATAGGCCCATTAGCCCAGTGCCAGGCATGGCTCCAAGCACCATTCAGCTTTTTTCCACTAAACCACACAAGTACCCATGCGTATGTGCATGCTAAGTCGCTTCAGTTGTGTCCAACTCTGTGCAACCCTATGGACTGTAGCCCGCCAGACTCCTCTCCATGGAATTCTCCAGGCAAGATTACTGGAGTGGGTTGCCATGCCCTCCTCCAGGGAATCTTCCCGACCCAGGGATTGAAGCCGCGTCTCTTATGTCTCCTGCATTGGCAGGCATGTTCTCTATCACTAGCACCATCTGGAAAGCCTAGTATCCATGAAGTAGGTGCTACTGGTACCCCTATTTTTCCAGAGGAGGAGACAGGCTCCGAAGAAGCTCATGTTCTCCTGGTGAGTGGCTACGCCAGGACTGGGCCACAGGTCTGCTTGAGTCCAGAGCCCCAGCCTTCGTCTCTGAGGAGGGACATCCACGGAGGCCTGGAGCCTGTAAGAGTGACCACTGTGATAGAAGCACCTTAGAACATTCAAGGGCCAGAGTGGGGCCAGAGGGGGGTTTGAGAGAGGGAGGCCAGGCCTGAGGAACAGAATGCCTCGCAAGCCAGTGTCCTCTGGAGCCAAACAGGGCAAAGAGGGTGTGAGGGGATGCAAACAGGCACAAGCAGGAGGGTAGGACCCTGGGGGACCTCCCTCGGATCCACTGCAATAGCCAGAGAGGTTTAACATGAAAAGGAGACCACATCACCTTCTGACTTTAAAAGCATCATTGGTGGGACTTCCCTGGCGGTACCATGGTTAAGATTTCACCTTCCAATGCAAGGGGTGCAGGTTCAATCCCTGATCAGGGAACTCAGATGCCCTGTGCCTCGCAGCCAAAACATAAAACAGAAGCAACGTTTAACAAAGTCAGTAAAGACTTCAAAAATGGTCCACATTAAAAAAAAAAAAAAAAAACTTAAAAAAATGAAAGCACCAGTGGCTTCCTGTGAAGCTTACAACAGAATCCAAACTCCTTTTTGTGGCTGATGACCCTAACCCCGTGGCATCTCACAGCTCAGTCCCGCTCTAGCTGCACAGGCTTCCTTCTTGTTTTCCAAGTATGACACTGAGCCTTAGTACTTGCTGTTCCCTCTGCCTAGAATGCTGTTCCCTGAACTCTGCATGCTGACTCCTCGTCCTTATATTCTTAGCTCAACTGTCCCCTCTTTAGAGTGGCTTTCCATGGTCGCTAGTCCAGAGTCAGTAGCCCCCCATTATTCTCCAAGTAAACCCCCTGTTTTCTTTCCTTCTTAGCACATACTACATCCTGCAATTGCTGTTTGTTGATTGTTTGCCCTTTAATCTTTCTCCCATGAAGCCAAGGACTTTATCTTGTTCCCTGCTGACCTCAGCACCTAGTACAGCGCTTCACCCACTGTAGGTGCCCAGTGGATATTTGTTGAATGAATAAATTCACTAGAAATATGGAGTCATAGATGGATCACCCAGAGAAAGACCTGGGAACAGACTGGGCCGGCAGTTGTGATGGGCTGAGAAGAGCAGCCCAAGAGCAAGGCCCAGGTGGAAGCTTCTAGGGAAATCCTGGGAAAAGAGAGAAGTAGGAGCCACAGGGGCCAGCCTGGCCACAAACAAGGGCAGAAATGCACAGAAAAGAGGTAGTTTTCTTAAGAGCAGTGCGGGCAGAACTCATGCCAACCAACTGGCACATGCAACAGTGGAAAGGCTAGTGAGAACTTAAGGGTGATTTGTCAGAGTGACAACAGAAGGTAGGTCCCAAGGCATCCTACATCCATTCATTCATTCATTGATAGGTACTGAATATTTACCACGTGCAGTGAGTGAGGAAGGCTGTTCTGGAGAGGGCAGAGTCAGGGATGGCGTCAGAGTAAAGGGCGTGGGGCTACTTGGGGTTGCTGGGCCTTCAGTCTGGAAGACTTCCTGGAGGAGGGTGACCAGGCCCTGTGAGAAGATGCTCTACCTCAGGCTGCGGCACTGGGCAGGGGCAGAGGCAGTAAGTGGAGCCAGGTGACTGTTTGCCACTTCAGCTCCAGCCATAACCAGACAGACCAGACCAGAGAGGGTTCCTTGGTTCATATCCTGTTCCAACCCATAGCAGGGACTCAGATCAGAACCCAGAACAGGAACTCATATCATGGACTCAGATCAGAACCCAGAACAGGGACTCAGATCATGGACTCAGATCAGAACCCAGAACAGGAACTCATATCATCGACTCAGATCAGAGCCAAGAACAGGGACTCAGGGTTTTTAGACTCAGAAGTGCACTTTCACCCCATAACCCTCTGCACCCACCTGCTTACAATCTCAGGGCTCTCGTGGTTAATTGCCCCTCTTTTCTTACAGGGGAAAGTCCATAGGTCAGCCACCTTATCTCAATCGGTGTATGGGGAGCAGTTCTGGGTAGAGGATGGCTGGTGACCTTGACAACAATTTGCTGACGTTAGAGTTTCAGAAGTTAAAAGAAACAACACTTGCAAATAAAACAAGAAAACTCTCTAGGACACTATGGCCCAGCAGTTAGGAGGTTTGACTCCAGAGTTAAAATCCAGGCCTACCTCTCTCTGGCTGGACCACTTCAGGCAAGCGCTTTAACATTTCTGAGTCTATTTTCCTTGAGTGCACAATGAGCATAATCATATCACTTGTCCTTCCAAGGTTGGTTGAACAGATGAATGAGATAATGCTTGAGACAATCTTGGTACATGGTGGGCACTCAAAACATGGTAGCAGTAACACGCAGCCAGTTACACACCAGGCGCTGCTGGAGGGCCCTGCAGTCTACAAAATACCTGGCCTGTCCTCTTCAAAAATATCAACATCATGAAATACAAAGAAAAGACCCAGGCATTGTTGCAAGTTGTTGTTGTTTAGTGGCTAACTCCTGTCTGACTCTTTGCAACCCCATGGACTGTAGCCTGCCGGACTTCTTTGTCCATGGGATTTCCCAGGCAAGAATACTGGAGTGGGTTGCCATTTCCTTCTCCAGGGGATCTGCCTGACCCAGGGATCAAACCCACGTCTCCTACACTAGCAGGTGGTTTCTTTACCATGGAGTCACCAGGGAAGTCCAAAGTCTGTAATTGTAGAAGGGAAAAAAAGAAAGGAATGCATAATCCCTGCCCTTGAAAGGATGCAGAGAGCCCTGGCATGTCCCTCTGGTGGCAGACTTCCATGGAGGGTGATCAGCCATCCGGGTTTGCCCAGGACTGTCTGGTTTTAGCGCTGAGAGTCACCCATCCTGGGAAATCCCTCAGTCCTATGTGAACAGGCATAGTGGGCCACCCACTTCCAGGTGAACTGTATGGATGAATACTGTGGGCCCCTGTGGGTCCAGTGAGCCTCCCTGCCCTGGTAGAGGCCCCCCCGGTTGTCTCTTCAGTGGGGGGGACAGGTTTGCCATGAGTGGGCAGAGTGCAGGCTGGACACCTCATCCCACCCAACAAGAGCCAGGCCAGAGATTTACAGAAGAGTGAGGTGTTCTCAGAGAACAAGATTTCAAAGCTCTGTGCCGTGAGGCCCCAAGAGTGGAATGAGGCAGCTTGGTGAGGACAGTCCCACCCCACTGACACCTCTTGACCAGTTGCTCACTCTGCCTCAGGCAAATAGTTAACCGACTTCGGAGGCCTACTCAGCTGTCACTGTGATCAGAAATCGGTGTGAAGGATGGATGGACACCAGGCCTCTGGCCTTGTCAACCGGGTGCTTCATGGCCGAGGAATGTGACCTACAGCTCACACAGCCTGGCCTGCCTAGCAGGTTGGTAGCTGCCTGGGGCGGGCCTGTGGGCAGTCCAGGCTGCTCGTGACCTCCTGGGGGGACTCCCTTCCTGGGTGAGGTGGAGCAAAGGCACTCCTGCTGGACGTCATGAATCACGACCCAGTCCCCCGGCTCCTGTCCCTCCCAACAGATGTCGAGAGTCTGTGCTATAGCCCCCCAGCCTCGAAGGGCTCTGAGGAGAGTACATGGGGTTTGCACATGTGCTTTGAACTGCACCCATGAAAGCCTTAGGTGTCATGATCACGACAAGAATACCAGCTTGCATGTGGCAGGCTGTCAGACCCCCTGCAAGGAGGGCCCCCCTCTACTGAGCTCCCTTGGCTGCTGTGGGGCCAGCTGTGAGTTAGCCTTTGACCTTGGCTACCTTCTTAATTTAGAAAAGTAGCAGCTGCCCACCCAAATTAGCCACTTCTTGCTCAGCCCACAGTTCCGCCATTCACAGGCCTCAGGTCCTCTTGAAAGTCAAGTTGGCATATTGCCCTGTGGCGTTGTTCTCTGGTTAGACTGTTTTGACACCAGACGAGTTCAAACAGTACAGACTCTGATGAAAGCAAGCCTTCCTCTCACGCCTGAACTCTGTCCCAGAATTCACTTCCTCCCAGATGATTGCTGTGGCCAGTGGCTGGTGGATCCTTCCGAGAGATAGTCCCCGCATACAGGAAATGCCTAGCTCACCCACGAGTGTCAGCACAGCACACACTCTGTGCCGCACCTTGCTTTTCTTACTTCACCCTCCCAGAGAGCCCTCCAGATCACACAGAGAGACTTGCCCCCTACCCTTGTGTAAAGGGTGAACACACCCAAATGATTAACCACCTCTGTTGGCTGATAATTGAGTTATTTCTAGTCTTTTGCAACCACAAACATTGCTTCCAGAAATGTTTCAGTCCCTGGATCTTTGCTGTCACTTACAAGTAGTCATAGATATTCCCAAAAAGTGGAATGGTTAGCATTATCATTTTTAATTTTGGGGTAGGGACCGACTCCTTTGAGAATCTACTGCAAAATAAAAAATCCTCCTCTCCAGAAAAAAAAAAAAAAAACAACCCTATGCAATGATTTTATAGAAATTCAGATTTCTGGAGGGAGACTCACAGATACCATATTAAGAAGTCATTGCATAGGGGAACAGAATATATGTAAGAAGACTGCATCTGACTATCACTTCTCTGCATGTCTATGTATGTAGGTTTCATTGCGATATAGGAAGAAACCGGTTTGTGGCTCTGACAGTCACAGAAACAGCCAGCAAAGTTCAGTTCAGATTCCAGAAGTCAGATTCCTTATCACACTTTGTTCACCAGGGTACATACCTCTCATGGCTGTCGTGCTTCTTGACCTCAGCTCCCTGGAACCTGGCTGTGGAGCAGGTGCGCTGGGCCAGGGCTGCACCTCTCAGCGGGCGCAGGGCCTCCGGGCCCCCCAGACCCTGCCTGCAGCTGTCGTCTCGCCTCAGGATGTGAAACCAGACCCTGCCCCTGGACGGCTCCAGAGCTCGCACACTCACTTAGGTATTAATATTTTATGCCAGCAGCCAAGGAGCACTCGGGTTAGCAACAGTCTCTCCAGGAAAACACCGTTCAGAGAGAGTACAGACTTTGATATCTCTCAGTCAGGATCCACGCTGGACTAAAGAGGGACTGCCCTGGTGGTCCAGTGGCTAAGGTTCCATCCTTCCACTGCAGGGGATGCAGGTTTGATCCCTGGTCAGGGAACTAGGATCCCACGTGCTGGGATATACAGCCAACAACAATAGCAAAGAAAAAGAAAAGAAAGGGAATCCACTAGAGAAAAAATAAAAGGAAACAGAGCTGGGAGCAGCCTGTGACTGGTCAGAGTCTGGCACCAATGAGTTCAGGGTCTGAGTCTGGGGCCCTCAGAAGCCAGAAGCTACCCTTGGGCGCATTCTGGTGTCCAGCTGGCCCTGCGACCGAGGGCCCTGCCCCACAGTGAGGACAGAGAAAGAGCTGAAGCCAGGAAGCCAAAGGCCTTGACTGACAGTCTCCCAGGCCACTCCCCTGACAGAGCTTCATGCAAAACTGTTTCCACAAATCCGGAGCAGAGCCAAAGAGCCACCTGGAGCCTGGCTCTGAGGAGGCACTCAAGACCTGTTATCCCTCCCCTTCTTCTCTCTTTCCTTCAAAGTTCCTGGAACTCAAACTCTCTCCAGGCCCTCCTGCTGCTCACACAACCGACTGTGGTTATTATCAGGGTGACAGCACCCCCCGCCTCCGGTACATGGTCATTTCCTGAAGCGGAGATGTCAACAGCTTGAGTCTCAGCAACCAAGAGGCCATGGATTTAGGGGAAACTCCCCAACACTCCCTGAACGACAAACCTTCCAGTGGCCAATTTGGAGAGGAAGGAACTGAGGACTCTCATTTCTGGAAGCCCATGTGAGTTCTAGAAGGTTCTGTCCTGGAGGCTATAGCCACATTGCCACCTGTGGCTTGTGTGTGGGTGTGTGAGCACGCTTAGCAGTGTCTGATTTTTTGTGACCCCCATGAACTGTAGCCTGCCACATTCATCTGTCCATGGAATTTTCCAGTTGGAATGAGTTGCCATTTCCTTCTCAAAGCTATCTTCCCAACCTAGGGATAGAACCCATGTCTCTTGGGTCTCCTGCATTGCAGGTGGATTCTTTACCAACTGTGCCACCTGGGAAGCCCCTTTGCTATCTGTGGCTTATGTACTGAGAAAAAAAATTACCCAACATCCATTGAGCAGCCACTGCAGACCAGGTAGCATTGTAAGTGTTTTCAAATGTGTTCACTTTTATTCCTCCAGCGGGCCCTTGATGTGAATTCCAGGATTATTCCACTTGGATCTGTAGCCCAATTGGAATTCCAGTGGCTCTACCCTGGGCCGCACCCCGACCCCAGGCGTGGGCTTTCCCGAGTGGTTTCCTGAAGGAGATGGGAGGAGAGAGCAGCTCTAGGCCCTCCTGCTCCTCAGGATGGAGCTGTGTACATGTGTGTGTGTGTGTGTGCGCGTGAGTGCTGTCACCTGTGTCACCTTTGCAATTGCCCCGTGAGGTAAGACGTGTGTTTACATCCCTTTCTCAAGTAAGCAAGCCGATGTGAAGCAACCTGCCCAGTCACTCAGTGGCAGAGCAGGGATTCAGCCCCAGGCTGGGCAGTCAAAGGTCAGGCCCTGGCTGGGCGCTGCATGTGGTGGCCCACATGGGGACGTGGCCTTGAGGAAATGGTGCAGCAGTGGAGGGTGATGGGGGGTGGCGGGGGGTGAAGCCTTTGCAACATGGGCGGCAGGAGCAATGTTTGCAGCAAAGTCTGGTCTGCGTCTGCGCCCAGATGCGCTTGTGATTGTCTCCCTGAGGAGACAGCCTGGGGTGGGGCCTGATGGCTCTGGGCTGGGGTCCGAGCCTGGGTTTCTCATCCCAGCTTTGCCCTGACAGATCCAATCTCTCCACAGGCCTGGGCAGAGGGCGGGCTCTGCTCACCCTTCTGGCCATGATGCTTTGTGAGGCAGGAGTGGGAAGCAGAGCCGATGGCATAAACCCTCACCCATACGGGCCTTTGATTATGTACCTCAGAAGCAGCCCAACCCCAGGGGAGCTACTCAGTCCCCCTAATAGCAAGCCCATCACCCCCAGCAGAGAGCAGTGACAGCAACCTTCCCAGCTGAGCACTAACTAGATGCCAGGGGCTGGAGGCCACCTCTACACAAGCTGATTGCTATGGACCAAAGCAGATGCTGTCACTACACCCATTTTACAGATGAGGAAACTGAGGCTTAGGAAAGTCAGTAGGTACAGTAAACACAATGCCCAAGGTCTATAGTATTGGAGGGGGGGTCCATGAAGATATTTTAATATCACTTAAAAGCAGAAGGAAAAATATTCAGGATGAAGAAGATGGTTTTACACATAACAAAATATTTATCTTTAATGCCAACATTGTGGTAAATATATTTTTAGAGTTTTCTTTTTAAAGAAAACCCTAAAGACTCTACACAGAAAACCCTAAAGACTCTACCAGAAAATTACTAGAGCTAATCAATGAATATAGTAAAGTTGCAGGATATAAAATCAACACACAGAAATCCATTGCATTCCTATACACTAATAATGAGAAAATAGAGAAATTAAGGAAACAATTCCATTCACCGTTGCAACGAAAAGAATAAAATACTTAGGAATATATCTACCTAAAGAAACAAAAGACCTATATATAGAAAACTATAAAACATTGGTGAAAGAAATCAGAGAGGACACTAATAGATGGAGAAACATACCATGTTCATGGATTGGAAGAATAAATATTGTGAAAATGAATATATTATCTAAAATAATTTATAAGTTCAATGCAATCCCTATCAAGCTACCAACGGTGTTTTTCACAGAGCTAGAACAAATAATTTCACAATTTGTATGGAAATACAAAAAACCTCGAATAGCCAAAGCAGTCTTGAGAGAGAAGAATGGAACTGGGGGAATCAACCTGCCGGACTTCAGGCTCTACTACAAAGCCACAGTCATCAAGACAGTATGGTACTGGCATAAAGACAGAAATATAGGTCAATGGAACAAAATAGAAAGCCCAGAGATAAATCCATGCGCCTATGGACACCTTATCTTTGACAAGGGAGGCAAGAATATTCAATGGAGAAAAGACAATCTCTTTAACAAGTGGTGCTGGGAAAACTGGTCAACCACTTGTAAAAATGAAACTAGAATACTCCCTAACACCATACACAAAAATAAACTCAAAATGGATTAAAGATCTAAATGTAAGACCAGAAACTATAAAACTCCTAGAGGAGAATATAGGCAAAACACTCTCTGACATAAGTCACAGCAGGATCCTCCATGACCCACCTCCCAGAATATTGGAAACAAAAGCAAAAATAAACAAATGGGACCTAATTAAAATTAAAAGCTTCTGCACAGCAAAGGAAACTATAAGCAAGATGAAAAGACAGCCTTCAGAATGGGAGAAAATAATAGCAAATGAAGCAACTGACAAAGGATTAATCTCAAAAATATACAAGCAACTCCTGCAGCTCAATTCCAGAAAAATAAACGACCCAATCAAAAAATGGGCTAAAGAACTAAACAGACATTTCTCCGAAGAAGACATACGGATGGCTAACAAATACATGAAAAGATGCTCAACATCACTCATAATTAGAAAAATGCAAATTAAAACCACAATGAGGTATCATTTCACGCCAGTCAGAATGGCTGCTATCCAAAAGTCTACAAGCAATAAATGCTGGAGAGGGTGTGGAGAAAAGGGAACCCTCTTACACTGTTGGTGGGAATGCAAACTAGTACAGCCACTATGGAGAACAGTGTGGAGATTCCTCAAAAAACTGGAAATAGAACTGCCATATGACCCAGCAATCCCACTCCTGTGCATACACACCGAGGAAACCAGAATTGAAAGAGACACATGTACCCCAATGTTCATCGCAGCACTGTTTATAATAGCCAGGACATGGAAGCAACCTAGATGTCCATCCGCAGATGAATGGATAAGAAAGCTGTGGTACATTTACACAATGGAGTACTCAGTTCAGTTCAGTTCAGTAGCTCAGTCGTGTCCGACTCTCCGCGACCCCATGAATCACAGCATGCCAGGCCTCCCTGTCCATCACCAACTCCCAGAGTTCACTCAAACTCATGTCCACAGAGTCTGGCATATGCTCCTGTTAATATGTTGTTGAATTCTGTCTGCTGATATTTTGTTGAGGATTTTTGTACCTATGTTCATCTGGGATATTGGCCTATAATTTGTGTGTGTGTGTTTCAGCGATTAAAAAGAATACATTTGAATTAGTTCTAATGGGGTGGATGAAACTGGAGCCTATTATACAAAGTGAAATAAGCCAGAAACAAAAACACCAATACAGTATATTAACACAAATATATGGAATATAGCAAGAGGATAACGATAACCCCGTATACGAGAAAACAGCAGAGACTTGGATGTGTGAAACAGTCTTTTGGACTCTGTGGGAGAGGGCAAGGGTGGGATAATTTGGGAGAATGGATTGAAACATGTATATTATCATATGTGAAATGAATCTGACGTGGTTGGGGGCTCCCCACCTCAACACTCTGTGGATTTAAGAGGTCATTTCTTCCGGAAGTGTATAAATTAGCCTGGGATAGAAACTGCACGCTGAATTTACTAATTACGAAATGAGAAACCAGAACTATAAAGGTGGCATAGAAATACAAGAAATTATTCTTAAGTAATTTTTTAAAACTTTGAACAGAGTTACAGATTTTGCCATTTGTTATAAACTGGTATATGTAATTTAACCAGAACCATGAGAAAGTTGGTATTGTGTGAATTCTGAGGCACTTTTGATATGTTATAGGAGCAGCAGCAGCAGCAGCAGCAGGAGTGATGTGGACTTTTTTGAGTTTTACACATTCGTAAGTGAATGGTCTGTATCTCGTGTCTTTGTTGGTTTTCTGTGAGCTGTAGTTTCTGGGAAGTAAGCAACTCTCATTCCTATAACTCTTGTAATCTAGTCATTCGTGTGCCTCCTTCTTGAGGATTCAGTGTGGCTGTGGTGCTGTTATCCCTCTGATAGGAACTCTAACTCAGTGTAAAGCCCCAAAGATCTGTTAGTTCAGTCAGTCAGTTCAGTCGCTCAGTCGTGTCCGACTCTCCGCGACCCCATGAATCACAGCACGCCAGGCCTCCCTGTCCATCACCAACTCCCGGAGTACACTCAAACTCATGTCCACAGAGTCGGTGATGCCATCCAGCCATCTCATTCTCCGTCGTCCCCTTCTCCTCCCGCCCCCAACCTTTCCCAGCATCAGAGTCTTTTCCAGTGAGTCAACTCGTCTCATGAGGTGGCCAAAGTATTGGAGTTTCAGCTTTAGCATCAGTCCCTCCAATGAACATCCAGGATTGATCTCCTTTAGAATGGACTGGTTGGATCTCCTTGCAGTATAAGGGACTCTCAAGAGTCTTCTCCAACACCACAGTTCAAAAGCATCGATTCTTCGGCGATCAGCTTTCTTCACAGTCCAACTCTCACATCCATACATGACCACGGGAAAAACCATTGCCTTGACTAGACGGACCTTGGTCGGCAAAGTAATGTCTCTGCTTTTTAATATACTATCAAGGTTGGTCATAACTTTCCTTCCAAGGAGCAAGCGTCTTTTAATTTCATGGCTGCAATCAGCATCTGCAGTGATTTTGGAGCCCAAAAAAACAAAGTCTGACACTGTTTCCACTGTTTTTCCATCTATTTCCCATGAAGTGATGGGACCAGATGCCATGATCTTTGTTTTCTGAATGTTGAGCTTCAAGCCAACCTTTTCACTCTCCTCTTTCACTTTCATCAAGAGGCTTGAGTTCCTCTTCACTTTCTGCCATAAGGGTAGTGTCATCTGCATATCTGAGGTTATTGATATTTCTCCCAGCAATCTTGATTCCAGCTTGTGCTTCTTCCAGCCCAGCGTTCCTCATGATGTACTCTGCATATAAGTTAAATAAGCAAGGTGACAATATACAACCTTGACGCACTCCTTTTCCTATTTGGAACCAGTCTGTTGTTCCATGACCGGTTCTAACTGTTGCTTCCTGACCTGCATACAGGTTTCTCAAGAGGCAGGTCAGGTGGTCTGGGATTCCCATCTCTTTCAGAATGTTCCACAGTTTATTGTGATCCACACAGTCAAAGGCTTTGGCATAGTCAATGAAGCAGAAATAGATGTTTTTCTGAAACTCTCTTGCTTTCTCCATGATCCAGCGGATGTTGGCAATTTGATCTCTGGTGCCTCTGCCTTTTCTAAAACCTGCTTGAACATCTGGGAGTTCACGGTTTACATACTGCTGAAGCCTGGCTTGGAGAATTTTGAGCATGACTTTACTAGCGTGTGAGATGAGTGCAATTGTGCGGTAGTTTGAGCATTCTTTGGCATTGCCTTTCTTTGGGATTGGAATGAAGACTGACCTCTTCCAGTCCTGTGGCCACTGCTGAGTTTTCCAAATCTGCTGGCATATTGAGTGCAGCACTTTCACAGCATCATCTTTCAAGACTTGAAATAGCTCAACTGGAATTCCATCACCACCACTAGCTTTGTTCGTAGTGATGCTTTCTAAGGCCCACTTGACTTCACATTCCAAGATGTCTGGCTCTAGGTCAGTGATCACATTATCGTGACTATCTTGGTCGTGAAGATCTTTTTTGTACAGTTCTTCTGTGTATTCCTGCCACCTCTTCTTAATATCTTCTGCTTCTGTTAGGTCCATACCATTTCTGTCCTTTATCGAGCCCATCTTTGCATGAAAAGTTCCCTTGGAATCTCTAATTTTCTTGAAGAGGTCTCTTGTTTTTCCTATTCTGTTGTTTTCCTCTATTTCTTTGCATTGATCACTGAGGAAGGCTTTCTTATCTCTCCTTGCTATTCTTTGGAACTCTGCATTCAGATGCTTATATCTTTCCTTTTCTCCTTTGCTTTTCGCCTCTCTTCTTTTTACAGCTATTTGTAAGGCCTCCTCAGACAGCCATTTCGCTCTTTTGCATTTCTTTTCCATGGGGATGGTCTTGGTCCCTGTCTCCTGTACAATGTCACGAACCTCCGTCCAGAGTTCATCAGGCACTCTATCAATCTTTTATTTTATATTGTACTATATTTTATTTATAGTGTTGTGTTTGTTTCAGGTGTATAGCAAAGTGATACAGTCATATATATATATATATATATGAATTAACAAAAGCAGTTCCCGTCTTTTGATGGGGAGCTTGTGGTTTATAATACAAATGGCATTATTTTGAGAGAGGGATAGCTTAGGTAAGGCATTGGGTTTTTTTTTCTTTTTGCAGCTTGAGGCAGTTGTAAAATAACTTAATGTAGCTTTTTGCAACTGTGTATTCTATAGTATTTTTTTCATTTGGTGATATTTTAACTGTTAATGTTTATGGCATTGTGCTTTGTACCATTTATTAAATTTAGATTAAAAAATTAAAAAAAAGAAAAAGAGAAAGGGCTCCCCAAAGGCAAAAGTGCTGAGAGGGCTTCTGAAACTTGTCATGGGAAAACTTGAACCTAGATCCATCCCCTCTGAAGGTCAGAGCTGTCAAAGAACTGCCCGGCCTCTCCCGTGGTGTCAAAGTAACAGCAACACCCAGGAATTCCCTGGCAGTCCAGTGGTTAGGACTTGACCCTTTCACTGCCAGGGCCCGGGGCTCGATCCCCGCTCAGGGAATTAATATCTGGTGTAGCCAAAAAAAGAAAAGGAACAGCACCAGGGTCTTCCCGGGAACTGCAGTATGCACCTGTCCCTGAGAACAGAATGGCCACTCGGCCATTACCCTACCCTACCTGCCGCTATTGCTGGGGACAGGCCACCCGGGCTTTATTCCTGGCCTCCAAGAAGCCACTGGAGCAGAGCAGTCATAGTTCAGAGGCCGGTTTGCTCATGGGGAGAAACTAAGGAAAAATGGGAGCCCCTGGAGGTGCCTACCTGGGAGAAGCAGGAGAATGACAAAGATCATTCAGAAAAACACTCCAACTTTCCTCCTTGCCTGAAGAAAAGAATAGATAGGCATCCTGGACTGTAGGAATTCTGTGCTTGATAGACTCACTATAGCCCAGGTGGACAGAGAGTCCGGTGGAATCACACATGCCTGGATTTGGGTCCACAGTCTGTCATTTAATTTACTGTGTGGCCTTAAGAAAGTTACTTTACTTCTCTGATTTTGTTTTCCCTTCTGAAAAGTGGAATAATTAACAACACCCCTTCCTCTACACATACCCTTCCAATAGGGTTGCTGTGAAATAAAATGCTGGTTGGAAATATTGGTGGAAATAAAATGCTTTCTATAAAATAGACATTTCAGCTAGTAAAAGAAGAATACTCATTTGTTTGGGAAAGAAAAAAAAATTGATCCCAACATCCCTAGGGTCTTGGGTAACTGTGGTGCTGTGCACTTGCCCGAGATGTGATCAATTTGGAGAAGCCACCAAAACCAGCATAACTGAGGACACACCATGAGGTCGGCTTCCTTGTCCCTCCAAGTCTTCTGAGGGGACAGTTTAGACGGGAGGCAATAACCTGACCCATGAAAGGGGAGTGTCCTCTCCAATGAAGGTGTCACCGGCGCGGGGAATTCATCAGCCTGGTGACTTTCGCCATGTTTGAGCCTCGCAAGCCCAGGATTACACAACCGCAGGCAGAAACCGTGAAATTAGAACAGAGGCATGAGTAATGAGCAGACCCAGGGTTCCCTCCAGGTGAACAGCGCTGTTGCCTAGCAGGTGAGCCTGTCTTACACGAAGGCTCAGGGCTGTAGTTAGAACCACAGCTGTTCACAGCAGGGAGGCTGAACCCTGCTAATCCAACACAGAGCTTCTCAAGGTTCCAGAAACCCTTGGCAGGAGGCAACCCCTCCCACAAAGCAGCACTTCTCAAACTGCATTGCACACACGAATCATCTGGGATGTTAAGATGCAGCTTAAGATTCAGTGGTGGCTCAGTGGTAATAAATCTGCCAGGATGCGCAGGACATGCGGGTTTGATCCCTGGGTTGGGAAGATCCCCTGGAGGACGGCATGGCAACCCACTCCAGTATTCTTGCCTGGAGAATCCCACGGACAGAGGGGCCTGGCAGGCATACAGTCCATGGGGTCACAAAGAAACATGACTGAGCACGCACTCATGCATATATTAAGATTCCGTGGGGCTTCAGATCCTGCATCTCTGACAAGCTCCTAGGTGATGCTGATGCAATTGCTAGGATGAGGACCTAGTCATTCCTCTGGTCCCATCAACACCTGAGGCTGCCCTTCACCAGGTAGACCAGGGCCCTGAGCAGTTTGCACTCCAGAACTTGGGATTCAAAGAGCCAGTAGCATGACCATAAGTGAGATCCCTCACAATTTCTTTATGGGGGGATGGGGTACAAAATGAATTAAATGTAAGCATCTGTGGCAGCATAATTTGTGAAAAGTTAATTTTCTTTTCTCCCAGCATACCCACTCCCTTTTTGGGCAAGTAGCAAGACCTTGTGCTCTCTTGCCACTGGTATTTTAAAGGACAGATAATTGCAGCCATATGATGCTTTCCTTTTAAAAACAGAAGGCTCCAATAAAGCTGAATCCTCTGCCATTACCCCTTCTCCTACCTCCTCCCTGCTTAGAACTCCAGTGCTTATGTTTATGGAAAGGATTTTTGCAGAATCATCTTGGACTGTCCTTCTTCTTTTATAAAAATATCAGCCCAAGGACCCGTGATGGGGGAGGGGACTGTAGCTCCCTCTTCCCATCTTGCGTGAGATGTGGTAACAGGAACAGTGAAGCTTGGGGGTTGTCAGCCTCCCCATCGGCTCCACCAGGACCCCCTCCCCTAAACTCTTGAACATAGACACTTAGCCATGGAACTCTGGGGATGAGGGTCCAAGCACCCTGGGCCTTTCTCACCAGTGGGGACAAGCCTGGAACTGGGGAGCTGGACTGTGCAACCACTGAGGCACCCATGCAGGATCGACCTCAAAGAGGTGCTTCCAGCCATGTCCTGGGCTCCTGGCTCCAAGCATGTTCCACATGGAAATGGCCCCCAGGGACCCCCCTTGAGGACCCAAAGACCAGGACACCCCTGGTGTCAGCATCAGAGACCAGAACATCAATGGGCAGGGCCTTCCCCCCACCTTTGGTTGAGTTCACCTCTATGATGACACCTAGGAGGAGAAGAGGCCTTAACACCATTGAAAAGGAATTTGAGGCCACCCCCCTGCTCCCCAGGGGAGCCTGGAAATAGCACCAGAGCCCATCAGTAGCAAGTTTTAAAGCAGTGCCGTACCCACTGCATATACTTAGTCTAATGATATTCAGTATTCAGGAAAGCATTTACCATTTTACTTTTAAAGTAATACACGTATGGTGATTTAGGCACACATGATCAAATATATTGTTTGATTAAAAATCACTAAAGGTTACCATCTGCTAAAATAATCTTAGTGCTGTTTCTTAGTGGAGCTCTCCTCATTTCAACTCTTCCAGGCCTAGGGAACATCAGTTCGTTCCCGAGTAAACCGTGCTTCCTTTAAAAAAAAAAACAAAAAACATCGCAAAGGTTATACACATTCTACAGTTCATTTATTATTCAGTAAAATATTCACCTTGAATTTTTTTCTTTTAAGTATTCAAAATTTGAAATTTCTGTAAAAGAAAAATACCTGCGATGGCATTTTTTGGTGTCTCTACCGCACTCCCTTTGGCAGAAGCAGCAGTTAATTAGCGATGCTCAGGCTTTCTCTCTCCCTGCAGCCCATTCCTTCCCCAAGGAAGTAGCTCTAGGAAACAGTGGCAGATACCTGCCTCTGATAGTGAAGTTCAGGAGGGTTAAAAAAAAAAGCAACCACCAGAAACTGCCTTCTTTGGCTTTCCTCTTTGCTAAGACTGGATTCCTGCAGGGCCTCTCCACCCTCTGAGTAAGACCGGAGATTCATTCCCCTTTTTTCCAGGCACGGTCATGGGAGAAAGACTGCCTGTGCCCCACAAGGCACTTCAGCCCTTGAGCTATTTGAGTTGGTGATAGCAGATTTCATCATCAGGAAGTTTTCGCATCAGGGAAAAAATAAACCTTTCAAAAACAAAATTTTTAAATTACTAAATCAAATCAAATCATTTATCAAGAGGGAGAAAAAAAATGAATGTTTGCTTATTGCAACCCAGCTGGCTCTGACAGAAGCTGGAATGTATTCTAAAAAACAGCAAAGACACACATATGGAAAGTTTAAGCACACGTCTTTCAAAGGACCGTGCACCTTTCCTTTGTGGATTTCTGGAAGTGACCAGCATGAATAGAATATGAGCATAACCTAATGGGTCCTTGTTGGCTGTTTAGTCCCTCATTTGTGTCTGACTCTTTTGAGACCCCATGGGCTGTAGCCCACCAGACTCCTCTGTCCACGGGATTCTCCAGGCAAGAATACTGGAGTGGGTTGCCATTCTCTTCTCCAGGAGATATTCTGAACCCAGGGATTGAACCCATGTCTCCTGCATTGGCAGGCAGATTCTTTACCACTGAGTCACCAGGGAAGCCCATTGGGTCCTTACTCCATGCCAACAATTTCTATGGCATTTCATTTAATTATCAGAACAGCCCCACGAGGTAGCACTCCTTTTGTCAGCTCCATTTCATAGACAAACAGAGGGATTAAGCAACTAACTCAGAGTTTCATAGCTAATAAAACTTGATCCAATCCAGACATCTGTCTCCAGGCCCGTGCTCCTCCTCCTGGCTGAGCTGGACTCCACAGTGAAGCTGAGCCATGACCAGCATACAGGTCACTCTTCAGTGGAGTGCAAAGGTTGCAGGCATTTTCTTGTTAGTCTTCATAAGGCTGCCCTCCTCTTCCCTCCCCTCCTAGGGCTAAGAGCATTATGTTCTCTTCATCAAGAGCTTAAACCCCCTGCTCAAGGAGTTGAAGAGCTCATGCAAGGTCAAAAAGGAAATTTTAACAGGAGAGTCTTTCTGGTGTCAGACTGGAAATTCTATCTCTTTGAGCTATCCCCAAAAGTCACAAAAAGAACACAGGAATGTGCCCGCTTGCTCCAAAATAATCTTCTTGGCTTTTTATCTCAGCCCTTTAAAATGCATCATATGCTCTGTTACAAACCATTGTGAACAGTGTGTGAGTACAAACCATTGTGAGTATGTGAGCATGAGTGTGTGGTGTGTTGACAGGGTGACAGAGATGGGGAAAGAGGCAACAATTGAGGAATTCAATCAACCCAATGGGAGAAAAATAATCACAACGCTGCAAATGTAGCCGCAAACGTGAGATCGGGTTGCCATAGCAACCATTTAATTGACATTTTCATTTTCCCGGCATTTGTTCTGGGCAGGTGTGGGCAGATACGTGTCCTCAGGGATGTATGAGGAGGCGGGTAAGCCCATTTACCACTGTCAGTGTTCACAACTGGGGAAGGGTACTGCCCCCCAGGTAAGACCCTTGGAATGGGGGTCTTGGACAGTCAGTGCGCAGAGCCTCCACGCCATGCACAGCATCATTGCTGTGTAACAGAGGTGGAGAGGATGATGTTCCCAAACTTCATCACTGCAAGATGGGACAATGGGGCCCAGGCTGAGGGTCATTCAGAGCGGCCATGGCAGAGCCCGGCTCACACACAGGTCCACTGACTCTTGGTGGCCGTTCTGCACTGGCTTGATGAACCAGGGTCAAGTAGGAGGGGTGGGTGGTGATGGGGAATGAGACGAGGCGGCAGCACAGCACAGCTTAAATCCACCCACAGAGCGCGGTCATCTCTTCTCAAAGAGCAGTAGTTTTCTGCACTAAGCCATGCATGGCCAGCGACTCTGCCTCCAGAGCACAAAGAACAGAGAAACGGGGGTTGGGGGTAGGGGCGGCAGCGTCCCCAAGCTCAGCGATCGAGGATGGAATTAAACTTCCATGTACCTGGAAGAACAGCCTATGTTTTAGCTACAAACCTCCTCCAAGCAGCCTCGAGATTCTAACTCCCGTGCTTTGCAAACTGCACAGCAATCCTAGAGGCAGCCCTGGCTGGGTCCTCGAAGCCCCGACGCGTACGGAATAATAAACACACCCTGAGTTCCCGAAGCAGCCACCTGGTTACAGCCCTGCCCCAGCTTGTCTGCAGCAATTTCTCTGAAAGGCGAGGCTTCATGCGTGTTTGTTACCAAGCACCCATAGACAAGACGGTGTTCCGAAAGCACCGCGCCGCGTGGGAAAATATGAGCCGTCAGCCCATCATTTGGCAGGGGCAGGAAAGTCTTTGGGTGGAAAATACTGCTTTTATGATTTCCCCGAGAGGAAAGAACCAGCTGAAATTGCTATGCGCTAGAGCTTCCATTTTCCAGAAAGCAAAATGCCTTCAAGAAGCCCATCAAGGTTGTACTGTAGCGTAGCTTTGTTTAATCCATTTCTTCCCAGGTTTTGTATCGTCATGTTGGCTTCCTGAACCATTCCTGAATTTTTTTTTTAGGCTCCACTGTGCGGCATGCAGGATCTTAGTTCTCGACCAGGGGTGGGGGTGGAGGTTTCAATTCCTGTCCCTGGCATTGGGAGCTTGGAGTCTTAACTCCTGGACCTCCAGGGAAGTCCCACTCCTGCATCTTATAGTGACCACAAGTTTTGCATCTCTGTGTGTGAAAACCAAACAACAAAAAGGCACCACTGCAGGAGATGCACTAAACTCTAGGTGGAATGGTGACTTGGTTAAAGATTATTTTTAATTGTCTCTGTAACTTAAAGGCTAAAAAGAAATCCTATATATTGGAGACCTCCCCCATGGTAATTCTCTTCATTGCATTTTAAATTCCATTGAAATTTATTTTTAAGCACTTCTTGTGACCTAAAATATAGGCATTTTGGCTAATAATATTATCGTTATTGTTATTGGCTGCACTCACAGCACGTGGGATCTTAATTCCCTAACCAGGGATCAAACTGGTGCCCCCCTGCAGTGGAGGCATGGAGTCCTATACCACCGGACTGCCAGAGAAGTCCCTGGCTAATGTTATTATCTGATGCTTTGTGCTTGAATGTAATCAAAGCATCAGGTTTATTTACCCAAACTTAGATCTAGGTTTTGGATTTTTTTTTTCCTGGATCTAAAATTCCAAAATACTTGAGCAACACATATTTGTCAGTTTGACAATTTCTCCACTATTTTTTTTATCACCATCTCTTTGCCATTGACAGTGCCACTCTGCTGTCTAACAGACTTCTCAAGGTGACTCTTCCAACTAAGTTGTCCCCTCTCCTCTCCTATTCTCCCCCTACCTGTCCCAGTAAATGGACCCAGTTGCTTCAGTCAAAATCCTAAAGCGAGTCCTTTCATTCTTCAAACCCTTACTCCAGCCATTAGCAAGTCCAGTGGGCCCTACCCGAAAGGCAATGTCAAACCACCTCCCATACCCTCGTCCGGGGGCCAAGAATGCCATCTCACCAGGCTCTCCATATCCCCCTCCACGAGGCAGCCAGAGGGACCTAGTAAAAGCAGAACCTACAGCAGTCACTTTATCCAGTCTTGCATTTAACAAATATCTGCACACCCACTCTGGGCCAGCACTGTTCTAGCACTTTCTAGACCTTGCT